>NW_022631038.1:9892874-10497203 GCF_010015895.1 Lontra canadensis
TACTCAGGGACTCAGTATTTACACTTGCACTTATGTATACACATTCTCTCATCTCCCATAAAATATTGATTAAGCATTTATATTTATTGAGTAAAGTAATACATAATTCTAACAGTAGTATCGATTTTCAAAAAGATCATAATTTACATATAAGATTGTACTGTCAGTCATTATACAGCCAATGACATTTTTCTAAATTTTGTGTGAGAAATATATTAATGATAGCTTAGCTATGCCAGTTAGCAATCTCTCCTCCCTTTTTTTTTTCCCTGAGACCATCCATGTCTCATAATTCTAGAACAGCTATGATTTTATGCTCTCCTTGTTATTTGGATATGTGATAAATACTAAGGATATTTCAGAGCATGGTAAAAGCATGACACAGAAAAATCTGTCTAGCAGAAAAGTGGACATTAAAGAAAAAGAAAGAGCCAGAGGAGAATGGGTAATGGAAGAGAGTTTTCATTTAGTTTTGCGTTGGGCTAAAGCATGTTTAAAAGAGAATGGATTCTAAGTAGATGATCAACAAAGATGAATCATCATACAGAATTTTCACAGATGAAAAAGAGAGGGATGGGATCCTTTGTGTTGGAAGGGAAAGGAAGCTAGTAGGTAAAAATGATTGTCCATTTAGAGAATTGTTGACAGGAAAGAGAGGTCACAGTTGATGCACTTCACGGGGAGGTGGAGAATATCTCAAAAGAGCACACATGCTTTAAAACTACTGAAGTGGAGAATGGGGGAGAGGCTTGCTAGAAAATATGGCGGGCCTGATGGAGCACAGAAGTCTAACCTGAAATTGTTGCCTTTCCATTTATAGAGGAACTGAGCTGTCTGGTTTGTTGTTTTTCTTCAAGAAAACTTGATACACATGGAAATACTGAATAGTGGTATTCATTCAAGGCTGATGCATGTGGATGGACATTAGGTCATGAGATTTGAAGGAGGCCATTAATTTGACCTCAGGAAGAAAGAATGTGACGGTCTGAAAGTCCCTCCCGGGAATGTTCAAGCTAGCTGGGGAGATCTCCCTCAGGGCTGCTCTCGGTGGGAGAGCAGGCAGAGTCCTTGCAGACAGCAGTACCAGAGGCAGAGGAACCTGAAGAAGAGCATAGAAGGAAAGCTGCTAGGCACTGCAGAGTTCAGTAACGGGCTGACATGGGAGCTGTTCTTTCTATTTTGCATAGGAGTCCTTTTTAATCACATTTTTGTGTTCAAAGAATAAACAGCTCTACTGAAAAATATGACACAAGCTCTAATTGTGCTATTTATTAACATCTTTGCAAATACTGCTATTAAAGAGTTAACTAAAAAATTAAAAAAAAAACACCTCACCAAGCTTAAAAAGCAAACAGTTATACTATTAAACCAAAAATTTACCTTTTATCACTCTTTTTAAACTGTAGGCTTTTATACTGAAAAGTAATTAAAGCAGTTTTCAAAGTTATTTTAAAGCAATTTTATCTCTTAAAGTCTTCTGTTTTATTGACATTTAATTTATCCTCTCAACTGTAAAAATATTTACAAACCCAGAGTTAGACATGTTATTCAGTCAGAATTGTCCTTATCCAACATCCCTCAATTCTTACAACAGACTATGGAAGAACAGATCTTGCTTTGTCTCGAAGGAATTTTTCTGACATCAAAAAAAGCTGGCATATTTTATCCATTTCAGTGTCATCTTTCCATAACAGCTGTTTCAAGAAATATCAACTGAGTTCCCATGAAATATTTTGCCTCCTAGCATCAGAAAGCACCAGGAGGATCTTCTTCTGTCAGGGCGCTTGACTGTGAAAGTATGAGCTGGTGCCAACACCCCAGGGAAAAGAATAGTGTCCTCATCATCAGAGCCAATATTCTCGTCCTGGCCCTACTACTGAGAGAGCAACTGCAGTCCAGCCAGATAATAGCACGATATTCCATAGGCAAGCAGGGTTTTACCAGACACCCATATTGCACACAGCCTTACCGAGCAGTAGAAACACTCAACTGCTCTGTTCTTGGATTCTGATGGGTCTGCCTTTGAGCATATGTGACTCCCTCCCCTAGTTTTGGGAATCCTGATCCTCGATGGAGCTGTATGGCCAAGAAGTCTGCTTTTGAATTCCCAAGCCAACTAGAAGAACAGGTTTCCAAAGCCCATAAAGTACAGAGGAAGCATGTATTTACACAAGGAATGAGATCACAAGGTTCTAGTACAGAAACTAGAGAAAACTGCCCATTTCACTGAAGCACCCTCTAAGTAATCCGTATAGCACAACATATGCAATTCTAAGCTAGTTTCATATCATCTGAGCCAGGCCTTCATGATACAAAATATTTTATCTGTTTGGAAATCAAAATGCAAAACAAGTTAAGAAACTTGGTTCTAAGAATTCCAGAGGAAACATGTTTTTCAATTACAGAAATATGGCTTTTTTCCCCTTTTCCTTTAAAAACATAGTCAATGCATTATATTAGTTTCAGGTGTACTACATAGTGATTCGACAATTATATACATTACAAAATGCTCACCATGATGGTAAGTGTAGTTACCATCTGTTACCAAAGTTATTGCAATATTATTGACTATATTCTCTGTGCTGTACTTTTCATCCCCATGACTTATTTATTCTATGGAAATAGAACTTCTTAAGCTATCTTCTTATTCTTAAAGTGCACAATAAACCTAACAAGTGTTTAAACCACCTGAGAAAATATAGCTACTCTTTTGATATCAGCAAGAATGCAAATAAAATACGTGTTTTCCTATATACGAAGAAAATAGTGATTCCAAGGTTCTCATATTTGTTGGATTTTTGTGATGCTGTCAGTTAAATGTATTAAGTTGTCTAGAGGTAATTACAGGCAGTCTGGCGTGAGTCAATTCACTGCAATTTTATATAGCCTTTATTTTTTAAAATCCTTGAATTAGAATGAAAAATTTCTATTTTATATACGTCATCTACCAGGGAAATAAACATGTGATAGACTAATTGACCTCTAATAATTTACCTTTTCTGATTGCCTGAGACTCAAGATTCTGAGTGTTTGTTCTTTCAGAATTGTATATCCTGCTGGGACTGTAATTTAGCACATTACACCCTCATTTATATAATGTCAAAAAGATTAACTGCCACCAAATCTGTGATGATAACTACAACACAGTTTCTGAAGTATCTTGTGACAATCACCATTTTGTCAGACCTTTTCTGCCAATTTTGAAAGCAGAAGGTGTTTGACTTTCACGGTGTTATTCTTGGTATTAAAAGAAAGATTTGTGTTATTGATAAGGACACATAGAAACACATGTACACACGCTGAGTAAAATCAGATGTTGGGGAACGGTGGCTTCATTAAAAAGAAACCGAAAGCCATTTATTTTGATCCTGTTGTTATTATGTGAGGCGATCTGAGGGAAACAAAACTTCAGACAGGATTACATCCCGCTTTACAGATATTAGTAGCACTCACTTAAAAACGGGAAGGGCGCTTATACAGAAGGCTTGTGCGATATTATTTGTAGAGGTGAGAAAGGGTATGTTTAAAGAGTTTAATTCCCTCAAAGCGACCTTTTTGGAATGATCCTCTGGAGAAGTGGGCAATGGGTTGCCTTTTATCGTGAAGTAGTGTAAATTGCACCAACCTTGACCCCAGCTGCCTTACAAGAATTGCTGAAATCCATTCCTCTTAGGTGCCCCTTGTCAGTCTCTGCATAAACCAGTACACTGTCAATGCCGACTTGATAGGAAGGGGTAGTTTTCTTCAGGTTTTGAAATATATATTGTACATTTACATATGTAAGTGTGTAATGTTCTACACACACATAATAAACTATACTCTATTTTAATAAGTGTTTTGACCACCATTTTGTCATCTAGAAACCACAGACTGACATTTCCCCAGTTTATATTCCCTGAAAGAGTTTGAGGTCTGTGCACCTCAGGGTTCAAAGGCACTGAGTTAAGTGTATTCTGTTCTAATGGTTAAGATCTCATTTCTATGCACAAAGAGATGCGGGTTCATTCGCTAACATAGTTATGGTATTGACTCTTATAGAACCATTGGGATATATTTAATATTGCAAAATGAAAATAATAGTTGCATCGCATTATTTTGGTCTAATCTTTCACATTCGAGGTCTTGAATCTCGAAATATACTATTAGTTCTCCGCCAATTTTCTTGCTAATTCTATTTGCCTCTGGATTGATCCACAAAGTTTGATTCATATTATCAATGTGCATTTATTGCACATGTATACAGGATCTCCAAAGTGTCAAAAACTGTGCAAGCAAATGTGAAATAAAGTCTGGAGCGAAACAATCACAGTCCTTGCTCTCATGGAATAAACATCTCTTATCCGTTGTTCCAATTGCTTACGTCTGTTCTTTTACGATAGAGGTAGGCAAACTATGTTTTTCCATGATTCTCTCCAAAAGATTCTTGGGAATTAAAATATCAGAGAGTTTAGTGTGACTCCTTTCGGAAGATGGATCTACAAAAGCACCTACTTGCTGAACCATCGCCCCCTTCTAAATTTCAGACCATTTTACCTGCACCCAGCAATCATATTTTGTCAACTCAGCTTCCATCTCTCCATCCACTTCCCAGATTTGGCTATATATGGCTTGGCTCCAAAAATGGACAAGGTTTGGTAGATTTCCCAGGTCCTGTCCTAATAACCATGTACATCAATTGAATTGTATTTGCATCCTTGTTATTGATGAAATATTGATGAATATACATCAATATACACTGAGTTGATATTTCTGTTGTGATCCAGGGAGTTTGCTTCTGAACTAACCAGAACACATCTTATAAGTCTGGGAGAGCAAATGCCCAGCACTGTGTTACTGTGGGGTCCTTTCACTCACTGGAGAAGAGCGACATCAGAGATCATATAGCAACCAGAAGTAAATGTGAAGGGAAGGGACAGGGAACTAGTACCAGTCTAGCAACCAAAAGGAAACCAGGGCAGGGAAATGGGAGTGTTGCAAAAAAATATAGAAAGTTCGTTATCCACACATCTCATTTCATTGATAAGAAAAGACTTTTTTTTTTCCCTCTGTCCTAGAAAGATAAAAAAGACAATTATACTCTTTTTTATTCTGTATGAAGTATATTGGTTATACTTCAGTAAACTTCATTCAAGAAAGGCATCTCTGTTAGGGTCTTTGGTACTGATGAGTAAAATACTGCAAAATGTGTGGCCAGGTGTATGAGTTACCTCAACTCAAGCTTGGCCAACTTTTATACTTTTATTTTTTTAATGGTACCTGCACTTCTTAAATAATATGAAGCAAGTCAACATGTTTCTTGTGACTAAGAACAAATCTATGGAGACAGGGAGAAAAAGGGGGAGGGGAGGTTAAATATATAATTTTTTTAAAAATTAGGCAAATTTTAAGCAATCATACTAAGACAATGGCATGGATAGGGAAATAGAAAAATTGCTACAAATATTTTCTGAAAATATTTCAGATATATGTGTGTGTGTGTTGTATTTTTTTTTACCTTCGTCCATTCATCTGTCAGTGGATACTTAGGTCATATCCCTGTTTTGGCTATTGTGAATAATGCTGTAATGAACATGGGGATGCATATATCTCTTCCAGATACTAATTTCATTGCCCTTGGATGTATACCCAGAGCAGGATGGCTGGGTCTTATGGTAATTCTATTTTAAATTTTTAAGGGAATCTCCTTACCGTTTTCCATAACTTCCATAATTCCATAACTAATTTACATCCTCAGCAACAGTGCACAACATCCTGATCAACACTTACCTTTGAACATTTTGAGAATAACCATTTTAACAAGTGTGAGATGATAGCGCATTGTGGTTTCGGTCTGCATTTCCCTGACGATCACGGTTGTTGAGCACCTTTTCACATACCAGATGGCTGTTTGTACATCTTCGTTTGAGAAGTGTCCATTCAGGTTCTTTGTCCATTTTTCAAAATTAGCTGACTCGTTTTTAGCTATTGAATTGTGTTAAGTTCCTTATCTCTTTTGGATATTAACCCTTTAGAAGACATATCATGTGCAAACATTCTCTCCCATTCCATGGGTTACCTTTCACTCTGCTGGTTGTTTTCTTTGATGTTCGGAAGCCTTTGAGGTGAATGCCCTCCCATCTATCTATTTTTGTTTTGTTGCCTGTATTTTTCAGTTTCAACCTTTCCAGGCCAACATCAAGAAGCTTTTCCCTTGCTTACTTCTAGTAGACTATGATTTCAGCCTTATATTTAAATCTTTAAATCATTTCAAGCTAAATATCATTTTTGGTGTGAGAGTCAACCCTTGAGTGTTTCTCCCACAGTGATAAACTCACGTTTTTATTTCACTTTCCTTTTTCCTCACTTGGAGTCATCCATATGAAAATAAGTAACTTACTGGTTTGCTTAAGTTTTCAGAAAGATCTTAATTATCATGGTTATGATATTTGGATACTTTATCCCTCGTGTCCAATGCTATCCAATATCCTTACATCTTGGGGACTACAGTGTAGCTCTGGTCAAACTTGAGGAATGACTTCAGGTTATGACTCACTCTTTTTTTTTTTTTTTTCCTTTTCAGTAAGAATTGCTTTCCTAGTGACTGTACAATTTCTGGGTTTCCTCCACTGTTAGTATAACTGATAAAACAATCTAGATTATAATTATGACTAATTACTATTTCCTGAGTTTTTAAAAGCTATATATGTTTTTAAAAGGCTCTAACACAGTTTGACCATGATTACACTATAGATAGAATGAAATATGTACAAAGTTATTGAAAATATTTTAGTCATTTGTTAAGATATCCCTTGATATATCATAAACATCCTTATATCCTTCATTTTCCAAAAATAGAAGTGCAAGGCTTCCTGCTGTTAATGAGGTGATAAGAATTAAGACAAGAACTCTGGAAAAATAATAAGGTTTGGAATAATGTTCTAATGAGATGTAAATAAAAGCTGACTATGGACTAATAAAATTTGTAAGGAAGAAGGGGTCTAGGGAAAAGAGTAAATAACACTTGAATAAAGAGGGGAGAAGAAGAAGTGTTCATAGACACTCCTTTATATGATAGTTACAAATAACATTTATATAGGAATACATTTATACTATATATATGTGTGTGTGTGTGTGTGTATGTATATATATTTGTCCTATATTTTTAAAAAATTAGGTTGTTTATAGTATTTAACCATATATTAATAAAGTATGTGAATTAATATATATGATATGCATATATCTTTATATACCTTATAGTTTATTTATACTCTTAAACTGTCAAGTAAAAATGAACATAATAAAGTGCGTTAATATTTAGAAAATACTTTCAAATACTTAAAAATCACTCAATTCTCACAGCTGTTATTTTATGGACACATATTTAGCTGGATGTAAGGATTATGTTTCCAGCACAAAATAAAATACTTGTCAGATGCTAAAATTTAGGAACCATGAGGTATTGCACAATTGCAAAATCCTCAACATCTTCAAAATGAGCTGCACATTACTAGTAAATGGTATTTTGGAGATGATTCAAACATAAAAGAGAGCCTGACCTCATAAACTTCCTACCATCTTGGAACACTCCGATTCTTTAATTATCAGAATAAAACACTCTCTCTTCATGGCCCCTTGGCTTTGCATCAATGTGTAAGTGTTAAAATCACTAATTCCACTATATGCCAGATGGTACTCGTGGGATCATTTCCTAATTAACCTGGCGCTTACATGGCATTCATTCCTTTCTGGTTTTACGGACGTTTTATCAGCTAAAACACATTTTATATTTAAATAGCTTATCAGCTGTATTTTAGGTAAACTGGTACAACAAAGATAATATTTCTTATAATTAAGTACTACTACATTTTTTGTACTTCTATTTCAACCTACCTAACTGCTGCAATGGTAAGATGAACATTCTATATGTTAAAAGGTTTTATAGCCACAAATCTAGATGACTTTTATAGTCACAAATCTAGATGACTTCGTTCACTAGTTCTGAACGTTTTATATTTAAAACAAATTAAAATCACTGAGTGTTGAAATTACAACTTTCATAATCACATGTATGATTTAATTCAGGAGAAATATAACAGTGAATAAGGGATATACATCTGTCAAAAAGAAATCCGCTCCCTTCTAGAAGGCAGTATAGTGTTGATCACAGCCCTCACATTTTATGTCCTGGATCAAGTTACAAAGTCTCCTTAAGTCAGTACTTTTTGCTTTCTGCAAAAGAGAATAATCATCGTACTTTCCTCATTTAACTGTTGAGGGTATAACTCAAAATAATGCAATTAGAATACTTAGTACTGTGTCGGACACAATAGCAATTACTCAATAAATGTTATCTGGAAAACGTCCTAGAAAAAATCTAGAATTGGGCCTTTGATCTTGCTCAAAAATTAGCATTGTCCTCTATGCTAGATCAGCCCTATGCTGTGTTATTTGGAAACAGAAGCTGGGGAATCTGTACTTCCCCAATATCACTGTGTTATACTCTGACAGAGAGAGCCTTGAAAGATTGTGCAAAGGCAGAAGTTAGTGTATCTTCATCACTAGGAGGAAGACTTGCTGCCAGGCACCCGCTAGGTTGGATGCTAGTTCCCACCTCCTGGATATTCTCTTCAAACTACCCAAGGCTTCTCTGACCATTAGAAGGTATTTTTGGTGTCGTGTTCTGTAAAACCTCATCTCTGGAAGTATAGCTCTCCGTAATGAACTTGATGAGGAATTATGTGCAGAAATTGCTGCAAGTGTTAACTAAATGGGAATATAAAGGATTTTGAAGTCAACACCACTGACGCTCCCATTAATGATTTAGGTGCCTATATAGAGATTGTGGACTCTATGGGCCTAACTACAGAATTTTAGAAAAAATTTAATTATGAATTTAAATCCATGTAGAATGTCTTTTACAAACAAATCTTAGACTGTATTTCCTTAAAAATGTCATGTTTCCAGAGTGCAGTTTATAATGAAGAAATGTATACTCTACTGGGAGTTTGAAATCAGTTATTAAGGTTTATAATTAACAATCCACAAAGAACTAACTCTCCTTTCTGCAATGTTAGAACAGACAGAAGATATATTAGAAATTCCCAGGCTTATAGATAGAAAGTAATTATTCACCTGAATTCATTTATTTCAGAGTGGTGCCATTTCTCTAAATATAGTTCACTTTCACATCTGTATGCTGACATTGTAATTTAGCAGCCATCCAAAGTATAATAAATGCAAGGGTTTTTAATTTGATTTAAAAATGATTTTAGATTATTTTTCTGGAAAGTAGACTAAGTAAAAGTGAATCACGTATGAACTATGGAGCATTCGTGAGAATGTTATGGAAGCCTGGCTGAGCTTTGGCTGAAATGTGAGCTCAGCCATTCACTGCAGAATGTTGAATGTTGATCAATCAATTAAATCAGTCATTATTCAGTGAGAAATAGAAAATAAGTATTTGTTCTTGAGAACAAAAATGTTCTTCACATTCAGTGGTATACCAGTTTATAAATTAAATTCAACACGTTTGCATTAGACGTTATGTTAGCATTGTCAATATCAATATGGGTAAGACATGAGCCAATCATTGATGTGATATAGAGGGAAGAGACTTCATAGTCAGAAAAAAAATTGATTTTTGGTTGGTTACTTTATTCTGTGGTCTAGATGTTCAATCTATTTATGCTCAATGTCCTAATCTGTAAAGCACAGCAATTATTATAATACCACTGTGATAATAGTACCGGTGCCCAAGATATTATGAGCCCACTTAATATTATGAGAGAGAGATGAATTTGTTTTATTTTTAATTAATTAGTTAATTAATTATATTAACATATAATGTATTTGTTTCAGGGGTACAGATGTGTGAATCATCAGTCTTACACAATTCACAGCACTCACCATAGCACATACCCTCCCCAATGTCCATATCCCAGTCACCCCATCCCTCCCATCCTAGTCCCCTCCAGCAACCCTCAGTTTATTTCCTGAGATTAGGGGTCCCTCACGGTTTGTCTCCCTCCCAGGTCCCATCTTGTTTCACTTTTCCCTCCTTTCCCCCGCGACCCCCCGCCATGTCTCTCAAATTCCTCAAATCAGAGAGATCATATGATAATTAAAGATAGATGAATCTGAAACTGAGGCATAGGCCTAGGCATATGGAGAATCCACTTGGCACAATATATGTGTTTCTGAAGACAATGCCTCTGGAAATCCAAGGCCTTTCATTTACATGATGCCATTCACCCATACAGCCATATATATTCATCCATATGAAGGGATGCCATTCATCCCTTATGTGTTCACGTTTCCATCACTATGATGTCTCAGAACAGAGTATCCTCAAACATCACTCATGTATGCATAAATTCATGCATATATACATCTCTTCTCAGTTTTGTCACCATGGTTATGTCGCCTTTTGCATTAAGCTTTCCCATTCCATCAGAAAATAAAGACAAATTCTAGCAAAATGCTTGGCACTTTCTAGCCTCTTGATCTAAGGTGGAAAGTATGTAGCTGAAAAACAGAAGGCTGAGTCCAGATATGTTTTAGAGTTCTGATTTCAGGACTTGCTGACAGATTGGCTTTAAGGGTTAAAGGAAAGAGAAAGATAGGAAGACTCTGATTTTGGCATCAGAACTTTGTGGATGGTGGAGCCATTTGCTGAACAGGGGAGACTAGGAGATCACATGTCTGGATGACAGGGTAGAATTATGAATTGTAGTTTACACAGACTAAGTTTGACATGGTTCATGTATCTGAACCGAGAGAAAGTGGATGGCAACAAGATTTACAGAATAAACAAATATTCCTTAGGAGTTGGCTGGCAGAAAATTCATTCATAGTGAAATATTGTCTTAGAATACAGTCTTAGAAAAGAAAGATATCCTGCCATTTGTGGGTGGATGAACCTGGAGAGTATTAGGCTAAATGAAATAAGCCAGAGAAATACAAATACTGTACGGTAACACTTATATTTGAAATGTAAGAAAAAAAAGTCAAACTTGCAGAAACAGTAAATGGTGGCCGCCAGTGGCTGGCAAGTGAGGGGAATGGAGAGAGGTTGGTAAAAGGTAACTTTCATTTAGAAGATGAATAAAATCTGAGGATGTATGGTGTGCTGACTGACTACATTTAATACCATATAGTTACTATAGTTAATACCATATTTTATAATTGAAATTTTCTAAGAGAGTAGATTGTAAGCATTCTTACCCCCTCCAAAAGGTAAATGTGTGAGATGATGGATGTGTTAATTAGCTTCATTGTGGATCACAGTATATACTTTCAACATATCACACTTTTCTTTTTCACTTATGCCTCAATAAAGCTGAAAAGAATTATGTTACAAATAATAGATTATTTTTCTGGAAAGTAGACTAATTTTTGTTTTATTTTATTTAGATTTGCACCTCACATATTTGTTTTATTTTATTTAGATTTGTACCTCTACAAAACATTCATAACCTTAGTTATTATGAAAGTAATATTTGTGATCTTAGATGAATTCTTATTTTTTTTCCATCACTGTCTTGCAAAAATCTTCTGCTCAGCAAAGTAGATTGCTGTTGTTTACTTAAAAACAAGTTAATCAAGAAATTCATTAACAATTTATACTGAAGATATGATGGTTTTTAAATTGTGGTCTTAGCCAGAAAATACCATTATTAGAAACTCAGTCCTAAAACTTAATGCAATTGAACTAAACTATAGAGTTCGTTGTTAGCAATCTTGTTTTGGAAATGAATATTCTATTCAGATTTAACAATGACTATTTTCCAGTCTGTACACACTGATGAAGGTAATCATTTTCTTCATTAGAAATGGCATGATATTTGGGGGCATTGTGTTCCTAAATACCATTTTTCCTAATGCTAGTTTTAATTTAATAGTATATCACTTATTAACTAAAATGAATGATCAGGTAAATGACATACCGATTTCTTTCATTCTGATCATTTGCTTTAGTTAGTGATGACAATAAGAAGTACTATAAGCTAATGGGGTGGGATAATTAGGAGAGGTTATATGAGGGAGGCTGCAAGGAGAAGGGTCCTAAAATCTGTCCCTGCAGGAGATCGTTTTCCAACATATCTTAATTGGTTGACCATTAGATCAACATACCCTTAAGTATATACACTAATACACAAGAGATACTTTGGGAGAATTTTTCACGTTGCATTTTGGTAAATCAAACCTTAACGTAGTCAGGAAAATCAGAAGTGTGGAAGCATTAAGTCGTAGAACCAAGAGTTCTACTGGGAATGTATTAAAGCAGATGCATCAAAGACATGAGAAAGCTTAGTGGTTAACACTACAGGTATTACAGCCAGACTGCTTGGGTTTGGATCTTTGCTAGTAAATTGATCTTGGCCAATTTAATTAATATCTCCATATCTCCCTTTATTGATTTCTAAAGCAGGGATAATAATTGTGCCAAATTTGTAAAGTTGTTGAGTGTTAAAATGTTTTAATGTATGTTTGAAAAAATAAGAACTATATCTGGTAAGTGCAATACATGTCCCAAGTAATGCTACTATTAACCAGAAAGCCCCTTTATTTCATCCAGTTAAAAAGCTCTCTGTATTTCTTTAATCCGAATATTCTCAACAGTGTGTGATGAATTCTACTTATTTTGTTGCCTGGATGAGTTTTGTTAATGAGAAGGATGATTTATTCCAGTATACTACTAGTGTGTTGAATAATTATAGTGATGGTGGGTATCATAATTATTCTTGATTTTAATGGAATTTCTTCCAACCTTTCATCATTAAGTATTTTGTTTACAGCAACTTCTGGTAGATAATTTTCAGCAAGTCAAGAAAATATCTTTCCATTTATAGAAAATTAAGATTCTTTCCTTGTTTTACCAGAAACGAATATTCAGTTTTAACAATATCCTATTAGTAGGCCCATCTTTGAGTCTCTTAAATGAGGATGGCTGTTTTACATATCTCATACACTATTTATCTCTAACATAGATACACTTTATACTTTTCTCCACTTCTACCATACAAATTCAAACCTATTAAACCATACTCATCTGAATTGCAGTCCCAATTTTCCACCTTGCCAGAATGGTTCTGACATTTTTTTGTTTGCTTACATGGCAGGACCAACAACAGCCAGGGGGAGATTAAAGACAATCTCTCTGTAAACACAGTGATATGATTTCATTTATAAATATGCATTCCAGTTTTTATCCAATCAAAGTTTTTGAAATTATGAATTGGATAATATATCTCCTGTCCCACTTTGTCTTCTCCACTCTGCACATCACAACATAACCTCCTTCTCACCGAGAACACCTGCCCCATCTCCTCTGACAACACCTCCTGAGGGGGCTGTATAACTTAATAAAACACACACAGACACCAAACAATAATTTTGAATTTTACCTTGTTCATCATCCTATCTTTAGCACATCGTGATCCTTGTAGCACAATTGTCCAACCTGCTTATCAAGCAAAAACCTTAAAAGTGAAAACTGATACCCTTATTCTTCCTCAAATCCTTGTACCTCCCCATTTCTACTGCAGCCCATCAAGAACCTTGGTGATTTAACACCAAAATGTGTTCTGAACCTAATCACCTATTTCTTCCTGCACTCCTGCTTCCCCATCATGCTCTAAGGCCTCATTCTCCAATGCCTCTCTGTTCCCACACCTCCACCCAGACACCCGCAATGGACCAATGCTGACCTCTTTGGTGCCTTTCCGTCTGGTCTACAGAGCAACAAAGTCATCAATTTGGAATAAGAATCAATTGATGTCTCTAGTGCGCTTAAATTGATGTTTCTATTAAATTGATGTTTCTATTAAATTGATGTCTCTAATGCACTTTTCTTACAGCTTATCCAGCCCAGCCCAACCTGGTCTCTACATAAATATTCAACTTCATCTCTTGCCTCTTTCATTCATTTTCATCATAATTCTCATTTATAAGAAATCATAGTCTTTGGTGTATGCATGTCACCACTTAAAATTTTATTATATTTTATTTTCCCTTCCCTGCTGCCATTATCCTGTCCTTACTCTTCTTGACACTCCCCCCACATACAACCCCCTTATACATTACACTTTGCACTGGTATTAGATTTTTTTTTTACTTGACATTATATTTTTGAAATCTGCTTCTATTTATACCGAAATTTTGAATTTGTTACTTTTTCAACTGTATAATATTTTATCATTTGTATATGGCAAATTTCCTAAGAAACATTCTTCTTGATCAGATCATATTCTTTCCTGAGTCAGGTCCTTATTGTTTGCCTTTCTCACTTCCTGGAATATATCTAGCCTGTTCAGAGACAAAAATCTGGTCAACAGAAATATAGTCAAGGCACTGATCTCTACCTTTAATTCCAATCAGATACATTGTCAGAAAATCATCCTAAGAGTGTTAAAAGTATAGTCAAAATGCAAGTACTTAATGAACCTTGCCAAAATTTCAACTTAGATATTACACTAGATATTTCACATTGGATATTGCACTTTTAGTAGTTTCTATCATGCACAGTTATTTATGTATTTCAAGGTTAAGAAATCAAAACCAAGAAATTTACCTTCACTGGGTTTTGCTTACAGAAGTTTTAATGTGGGTGAGTTGTTCTCTCTTTGCATATCACCAAAGCTGCTGTGCCAGAAAGTGACTTTCCTACTTTGAATGCTTCAAGCCACCAAAGAGATACTATACCAGTTTCCTCAAAGGGCCTCATAGGCAATCGTTAGTTTTCCAAAGAGGCTTATATTCCAATAGAATCCTCAAAATATGCCTTCTAGTGTACAATTGATTTGTCTAGTTATAACCTGGCAAAAAAGGGGCATATTCTTACTGAATTCATGCAAAACACTACATTACTGTGAAAACCACTTACTTAGTAGATGTATTTTGTGAAGTCAGTGAGAACAAGATATGAATCAGTGTTTCATGTCAGTTCATACAAGCAGAGTCTACTAAAGTTAGAAGCAGATCAGAAAGAATGTAAATGATGTCCTCATATGCCTCTCTGAGTATGGACAGTAGCACAATAATAATAATATTATTCCAAAACCAGATAACCAAAATTATATTCTCCTGTTATTACTAATATTATTAGTCCATATAGTTATCTATTTTTCAGTAAGATTTGGATTCAAAATCAGCTTTCATGACATCTTCTACTTTGAAATTGAAAAAGAATCTTGGAAATCCTCACTCAGGCCCTTGAAGGATTCTGACCATCTATTGAAATGATGATGCCAACTCATACAGAAAAGTCTATATCCACGAGCCCATTCCTTGGAGTATGTAAGATGATGACAAGTACTTTGTTGTGGTCCTTTATGCTGGTCTCTGAGATTGCTCTTTCTCATTTGGAAGAAACAGATGCTACCTGTTGATGAAAAGAGAGATGGCTCCAGTTAACTAATTAGAGTAACTAGTGATATCTGAATGTAAATTAGTACAATTTGTCTATGGAGAAGAAAAAACAGAAGGTGATAAAATAAACAGAATACTAGAAAACACATTTGAGAAATTTTGCTGTGAGGGAGAGCAAAAAGATCTGAAGGTAGGAATGGCAATGCAAGGGTTAAAGAAAGGGGTTTGGATACTCTGCTGCTTTTTTCCTCCTTGGTCGCAGCCAGTTTAATAACAGGTGGGAAAGAACTACTTGAAAGGCTTAAACTATATAAGAGATAAGGGATATCCTTTGGGTAAGGTCTATGAAAGAGAGAGAGATACAAGTTCCTGAGCAAAGGGATTAGTCTTTGATAGGAAGAAAAACTCCATTACTTTATCAGGTGAAAAGGAAAATAGGTTTCTATATTTGGTATCATAAAGTGAGAGCCCTTCTGTCTGGGCCATCCATTTTTCTCTATGCAGTGAGAAATGAGGTCATTTTCTGTGAAAA
This sequence comes from Lontra canadensis, assembly GCF_010015895.1. Lineage (NCBI taxonomy): Eukaryota > Metazoa > Chordata > Mammalia > Carnivora > Mustelidae > Lontra > Lontra canadensis. The sequence continues at coordinate 9,908,755 of NW_022631038.1, forward strand.
ATAGATGAGAAGGTTTAGAACTTTGAGGAGAGTAGGGAAGGCTTGAAATGGTCTGTGTAGATGTTTGGTGAGTGAACTAAAAAGCAGATATTAGAGAGTCAGAGAGGAGTGTGGGAACTCAAGTGAGTTTTATAATTATGAAATTTCAAATGCAGATAGAATATTCATATATGTCTTCCATAAATACATAAAAAACAAGCTATGAAAACAAGTAACAATATATTTAAATACGTTAGTATCATTTAGAGTAAAACCTTTGGCCAAATGGAATGAAATTAGAAATAAAATGATACCCAAAAAGTAACGAAATATTTAAAAATTAAACAATATAACTTTATATAACACATGAATAAAAGGGGAGTCACTTAGTAAATTAGGAATATTTTAATCAAAAGAAAATGAAAACACAATACATCAAAATTCACAGTATGCAGCTAAAGCTGTGGTTAGAGGGAAACTGGTCCATCCAATGATTATAATAGGAAGAAAGAAATCTCAAACATTTTAATCTAAATTTTGATCTTAAGATGCTAGGCACATAAGAGAAAATTAACCCCAAAGTATAAAGTAGAAAATAGTAAATAAAGTAGAAATCAATTAAACAGAAAAGAGAAAAAATAGAATTAATAAACTCAGAAAATGTTTCTATTGATAGATGTATAATTATGATAAATAACTTGATGCAGGAATTTTTTTTTAAGTAGGATAATGTCAATATCAGGAAAGGAAAGGGAACATTCCTAAATATTTTATAATTACTAAAGTTATAATGAAAGAAAATTATGAAAAGCTTTATGGCAATAAGTTCAACGACTCAGAGAACAAGGGGAAATCAAACGTCAAAATTTTTAAACTGACACAAGAAGAAATAGAAACTCTGTATATCTTTATATCTTAAAGAAGTTGAATTTTTAATGAAAACATTTTTCCTGAGAAAATCATAAGGCACAATGAGTTCACTGATGAATTATATAAAATATTTTAAAAAGACAGAATATGAAGTGTACACAAATGCATTAAAATAAGTAATTGCATCTTTAAGAAACCTATTATGAGGTACTGTGGGTTAGGACTTCAACACACCTTTTAGGAGGGCACAAGCCAACCCATGACAGATAGCTATACTGATACCATTTGACAGTAAATGATTAAAATATAAAATTTGAAAGATAAAATATAGAGTTTAATCTTTTTAAGAGAATGCAGAGTACTCAGACAAAATCTAAGTGGAGACATAGAATGAGATGTCAGCAGCTGCTTTGGGCAGGCTCAGTTGATCTCTACTGGGCATACTCAGGTACTTGTGGTCAATTGACAGACTGGAGCTGCATGGTCTAGAGTGGCCTTCTCTCCTGTGTGACACTTGGTCACTAGCCAGCATGCTAGCCAGTCTGGCTGCTTCCAACAGCATTAGGTTACCAAAAGAAGGTGAGTCCTGACGTGCATTTTTCAAGCCTCTGCTTGCATTACATTTGCTGTTACTCCATTTTCCAAAGCATGCAAACAGAATGGAGGCCAGAATTGACCCAAAGGAATAAACAAAGTGGTGAAAACAAATTGGGATTCTGAGGCAGACACACCCTTAGGTGAAAGCCAGAGAATTCCACCCTGAGCAAACCACTACCTGAAGACATGGATTCTAAAAGAACATGGAAAGGATGATAGAATGCCACTCCCTTGGTAGTTTACCTTATACGACAAGTTTGATCACTGCCATGAATACTTGTCTTATCTGATGGGAGAGGAACCTTTTCCTGCTGTTCTGAAAGAATCAAATAGCCATCTTGTGAACTGTCTATGAAAGAGGGCCCAAGAGCAGGGGACAGTAGATGACCTCAGGAACTGAGGCTGGCATCCACTAAGAAAATGAATTTTTCCAGCAACCGGAATGAACTTGGAAGTAGATGCTTCCCTATGTGGAGACTCCAAATGGGCCCACAGCCTTGCTGATATCTTGGTTGCAGCCCTGCGAGATAGGAAGGAGAGGGCCTCAATAAACTGTGCCCAGACTCATGACTAAAAGAAACTTAGAACTAATAAACTGTGTTGCTTTATGTCACTAAATGTATGGTGAATTGTTACAAAACAGTAGAAAACTAATACAAGATATTACTAAAAAATATACATGACAGTTATCAGTCCAATCCTCTATCATTATCTGCACCTCTGTTCTAATATAAGTCTTTGCTCTCTCTTTCTCGCCTGCATTTCACAAAACTGCAGCTTACCATGCAGCCTCTCTAGTGAGGGCTGTTTTCTCTCCCTCATACTCATTATGTTCCACATACATAGCCTGGGTAAATCTAAAATTTATTACTCCTCTCCTGCACATGCAGCTGGAAAGAAACAAAAAAATCTTGCTAATTGCGATCATAATTAATTCATGAATATCAATAACAAAAGGGCTCTTAAAGAAGCCCAGCAATACTAAGTTTCTATCATCCACTCACCCCTCCACACTCCTACTCCTTGTACTCCCAGGTCAACTATTTCATGATGTTTCTTTTTTACAAACACCCAATACCCTCTCCCTTATCTCCCCTCTCTGTTGATGACCTGTGTCCTACATCACTGAGAAAACAAAGAAATTGAAAATTCTTTTATACGTTCACATTTCCAGAATCTGTGCATACACACTCTACTTCAGAGAAACAATTAACCACACAGTGCCCCTGTGTGATTCAGAATCTCCCTCAAGCAAAGTTGTTTTTTTAAAACTAGCCTAACTTTTTTAATGATAGCCATTACAGTAGACATAAAATCTTTGTTTGCATTTTTTGAATTAAATCGTTAAATAAAAATAACAGAAATCCAAAATTTGAATCAGCATTTTAATCTTAATATTTTATTTGGAAATTCAAGTCATTGTGGGGTTTTTTGTTTGTTTGTTTGTTTGTTTTTTACAAAACACATTTATGGATGTTGAACTGTCTATATGGTCTTAGGAAAATGTAATAAAAGAGGACATGAGTCAGGAACAGAAAATTAAAATGATTTTTATTTGCTTTTTTCCCAGCTTTACGTTATACTTAGTAGTTACTTTTTTATTATTTGCAGTAACTTTTTCGTGCTACAGTAGAGGGGACATTTGCAAAGGTATCAAGAGCTGTGTGAGTATTTGATATCTCAGAGGCCTGGTCTGAAACCTTTTTGGTGGAAAATTCATTAGCAGTTGCTTAGCAACCAAGGTATTTGGATGTACTAAGAATCACTTGACATGTTTCCGTGGAAAATATTGCCACAGGGAGTAAAAATTTGAGATTCGGGATTTATCTCTGAAATTTGAAAAAGCATTAATTGTTCCCTGCTAGTAAAACACAACATTTGAAAGACATTTTGGAAGGAAGATATTTAAGATTGAGACTTATTGGATATTCACACACACACACAACCAAATGAAAAAAGCAATTGTCAAATAAAAAAGAAAAATGTGTATTTGCTTATGAACATCCTGAATCTATATATCAGTTATTTTTATAGAAAATAATATCTTAAAATTCAAAATATAATAGGGAAGAGTTACTGTTTTAGATAGATGATGGCAGTAATCACATAAAACCAAGGACCACCAAAGGGGTGGAATCTCTCTGTAGATAATTTCAAAGAAAGAAACTTTATTTTCAGGAAATACCAGATCTTGAGATATATAGATATATATAGATATTTGTTTCTGTTTCTTAGAATAAATAGATATATCTATCTCACTTAAAAACAAATTAATCACCATGGAAAATTAGTTTGAAGAGAACAGGAATATAGAATTAAGGCCCCAACTTTGAAAGAAATGTTGAAAAGATGAAGAGGCTCTTAAAAATTCGTAACTTGAGGGCACCTGTGTGGCTCAGAGGGTTAAGCTTCTGTCTTCGGCTCAGGTCGTGATCTCAGGGTCCTGAGATCGAGTCCCGCATGAGGCTCTCTACTCAGTGGGGAGCCTGCTTCCCCCTCTCTCTGCCTGCCTCTCTGCCTGCTTGTGATCTCTCTCTCTCTGTCAAATAAATAAAATCTTTAAAAAAATTCATAACTTGAGTCCCTTACATAGTTGTGCTAATGAAAAATAGATCCTATTCTAACGGATGCTTTGTCTTTTATGTCTAACTTGTTACAGTATTTGCAGAGTCAGAAGAGAGAGAAAATAAGCAAGTTCAAATTAGCTGTTAGGAGAAAAAAATAAGCATCCATTTCTAGCAGGATTATCACTTGATCTCATACTGTAGGTTTGTACAGAGTGTGAGAAGTCCAGATAACCTGTCAAAAGAAGAAAAGAATAGAGGTACTGTGATTTAAAACAGATCATCTCCAGAAAGAGGAAGTCCACTTAAGTACATAAATGTTAGAAATAGTTGTGGTAGATTGGACCACTACCTAGAGGAAAACATTTAACAGTAGAGGGAATCAGAAGCAGTCATGCAAAAGCATCAATTCTCAGACAGTAAAGGCTAAATAGCAATAAGAAAAGGGAGAAAAGCAATGAAGAAGGCATATCATCCCTCCCCATCCTCTATGAAATGCCTTGAACTAGGAAAATTGAATGTCGCTACACCAATAGAAGAGCATATTCTTGAATGAGGAGTCTTGTACTACCAATTCCTGTCCATAGCATGCAAACACAAAAATATACACACATGAATAGTCTTTACCTATACAAAGCTACTGTGATAAGAAAACAGAAAATGAGAACCAAAACACTTGAGATAGTAAAATTTCCTTTTCCTTCTTACCAAAAAAGAAAACAAATCAGAGAATAAAACTGTAAATAACACAAAAACTTTAATTGAATATCCTTTAAGAAGCTGGAAATATGAAAGAAACTTTGAATCAGAATTTCCAAATTGAAAATGGAAATGTAAAATGAAAGAGAAAATTTAAATGAGATTATAATTTTAAAAATGAAGAAAATGTATAAGGCATCCAAGGGAGAATATAATTAGATGCATATTTAATATGGGAAAATGAAGAAAGTCAGGGAGGGAAAACAGAAAACAAGGAAATAAAAATGAAGAAAATCAAGAATTAATATATTTGATAAGAAGATGGTTAAAATGGAAGACAAACAAAAGGATAGTCTAAGTGGAGTATTCAAAGGAATTGAAATAATTAAACTCTATTAATACTTATAATCAATTAAAATTTTAAATTTAAATTTTTAAATTTAAATTTAAAATAAAGGGTGTCTGAATCAACATCTTGAGAAGACTATTGGGAACAATTCTCCAGACTGTCTTGTTTTTTTCAAGGATATCTAGATAGAGTACAGTATGGAAGTTAGGTATGGTGTCTCTTTACAGAGCAGGTCAGATATGCTTACTGCCCATTATACAATATTTTTTCAGGTTCCACTCCATAAGAGGACCCACTGAAACATGCAGATGCCACCTTGCATCTTTGTGTCACCCACAGGAGCTGTGGCGGTGGGAAACTGTAAAAATGTTGATACTCTACCTACTGCTATTCCTGTGAGTAATGAATTGCCCTTCATATCTGACCTAGGAATCTTGTCTTCTGCTAGCACCCAAGAAACTGTGGCAGACTAATTCATTAGCAAATATGCAAATATGGTATCTTAGAACATTTACAGTTCTTGATGTAATAATTGTAAAACATTTAGACTTTATATATGAGGGGGATAATTTCTATATCTTAAAAGATGAAATGAATTCCAGATATGCAAAGTTGATTTAACATTAGGAAATCTTCTAATACAAATTATCATATTAAGAAACCTAAGAAAATAAAATATACGACGTTTTCCACAGTACTGAAGAATGTCCTAACATCAGGATTTTTCTTAATGGAACTACAGTAGATGAAAGTCCACCAAGATTAGGAACCTTTGACACTATGATTGAACATTTAAGGAGAAGGGTTATTAGGTGATAGAATTAGGCAAGATAAATCAAATAGTAACATAGGATTTTGAAGAGAAAAAAAATAAAACCATTACTGTTTGTGGATATATTTACTTTGAAAAATATTGAGCCAGCAAGATATAAATTAATGTATAAAAGCTAATAATCTTCATATACATAAGCAGTAAACGATTATAGAAGATAAAGAGAGGAAAAACCCCATTTCCAAAGGCGATAAGGAATGTTAATACTTAGGAATAAATTTAAGGAGATATTTTCAAAATCTGTAGAAAGAAAATGTTAAAACACTACTGACAGAAGAAAAAGTAGTGATGAACAACTAGAAACACATAACTGGTTCTTCAACAGGATGGCTCAGCAACATAAATAGGTTAATTTTCCCAAGCTTATTTATAAATTTAATATAATCTCAATAATTTATACCAACCAGATTTACTAGGTAGCAGGAGGTACTGAGAGAGTAATGTGGGTCCCAGTCTGCTCTTGTGAAACTTACTAATCTAAATTTCATGTTTTAGATCCTGGTTTGTCCTTTTCCCACTTCAGCACCTTTTCTTGTTGACTGTCTGCCCAGCTGACTTCAGTCCCCAGCACCCAATGCAGAAGCAACGGTCTAAGATAGACTGTTCAACCTGTTCTCACAGTTGCTTAAGTTCTGATCATTTCATAAAAACCCTGTTGTATGTCACATTTTATGATCTGCTTCTCATAATCATGATTCATGATTCTTGCTCACACCCTGATACAACATAATTGTAGGACGATGAAAAGGTTTGTATTTACTAAATGACTAAATGACCAGTTCAAAATTGCTCTCAGTATTTATAAGGTATGCTGATTGCTGCAGGATGTGTTTGAAAAATCCACAATAGTCATCTTCTCCTTGTGAATTTATAATCTATAAACATATACATTTTACAGTACGGGTGGTGATAATTTTTTTTTTTTTTTGTCCACATGACTTAATTTCATTCATATAGCAAATGTAAATTTTGTCTAAATTTCATGTGTTTATACTTTAATTGCACCTGATATTTTCCAGTTGCTCTCAAGTAATAATTTCTGAGATAATAAAAGGTTATTTATTTCAACATTACTTAACAATCACAGATTTTAGGACAAGAGTTTTTTAAAAGAAAACTGAGCAGGAAGATGGAGTCTAGGAGGACCCTAGGCTCATCTAGTCCCATGAACACAACTAAGTATCTATCAAATCATGCTAAATACCCCCAAAATCAATGTGAAGACAGACAGAACAAACTCCACAACTAAAGAGAGAGAGAAGAGGCTACTTGGAGAAGGTAGGAAAGACATGGTTTAGGGGAGAAACAGATCATGGCTACTGTGGAGGGGAAGGAGCCAAAGTCATGGAGAAGGGTGAGAGAGAAAGAAGAACACACAGGGAATACACAAAGAGAATATTCCCACAGGGCCACCAGCTTGGAAAATGAGAAGAGCTGAATTTCATTAGTTCTTGCAACCAGTGGGGTTTAGAGTGTGGAGTTTTAAAGGTCAGCAAGCTTGGCTGGGACAGAACCCAAAGGGTGGCTGTGCCACTTCTGAAAACAAGGCAGGCAAACAACCTGAGGACAGACAGCCTGTAAACAGCAATCTAGAGAGCACCTGGGGCACAGAATGGGGAGATTATTTGCTCTTCTGGGAGCATGTCCCTTAGATACACCTCTTTAGTAACAAAGGAGCTGGTCAGCACCATTTCCCACCCCTGCCCCTCAGCATAAAAATAGAGTCACCTGTAGGAAGGAGTGCAGTGTGCAAATTGGCTGCCTAACTTGATTAAACTAAGTACCGCCCCCCTACGCTCTGGTGGAATGGCCCTTTTCAGTCAGGCCTGACTCAGTCCCAGTGCGGCAGGACACTTCCCCAGAAGACCAGCACAAACCCCAGCCCACACCATTTCTCCTCACCAGAGGGTTTTGCAGGGCTTCAGTTTCAGTGAACATGGTGACAGGTCTCAGTTCTCAAGCAGACCAGGGCACACCTAGTTAAAATTCACCACATTCAGGCCAGCGACCAAATACTACCCACAGCAAGCCAGGAGAGCTTCTGCAGATGACTGACCTGAAGGATAAAGCAGCCAGAACACCACAGCAGAACACATATAGCACATACCAGAAACACTCCCTGAAGCACCAGGCCTTCAGCACTACATGCTCTCTTCTTCATTAGGCCACTATTTTCAGAAGCAGGATACATAACTGGCTTTCCTAACACAGAGAAGAATATATCTCAGATGAAAGAACAAAATAAGACCATGGCCAGAGATCTAAGTGAAACAGATATAAATAATATCCCTGATGCAGAAGTTAAAGCAACGATCATAAGGATACTCACTTGAGAAAAAAGTAGAAGACAACAGTGATATCCTTACCACAAAGATAAAAAAGTTAAAAAATAATCAGAGATGAAGATTGTGATAAATGAGATTGGAAACAGCTTGATGCAATGAACAGTAGGCTGGAAGGAGAAGAGAAATTGATTAATGACCTAGAAGACAAAGTAATGAAAAGCAATGGAAGCTAAACAGAACAGAGAAAGAGTAATTGTGCAAAATGAGAATAGACTTAGGAACTCAATGACTCCATCAAACACAATAACATCTGTATTATAGGAGTCCCAGGAGAAGAGAGAAAAAAGGGGGACAGAAAATTTATTCGATGAGATAATAGCTGAAAACTTCTCTGATCTGGGGAGGGAAATGTACTTCCAGATCCAAGAGGCACAGAGAATTCCCCCAAAAATCAACAAAAGCAGCCAACACCAAGACATCATGTAATTAAATTTGCAAAATACAGTGATAAAGAAAAAATATAAAAAGCATCAAGACAAGAAGTCCTTAACTTACAAGTAAAAACTCATAAGGTAGCTGGAGATTTCTCAACAGAAACTTGGAATTCAGAAAGGAGTGGCATGATATGTTCACAGTGCTGAATGGGAAAAATCTGCAGCCTAACTCTTTTAACAGCAAGGCTATCATTCTGATTAGGAGGAAGGATAAAGAGTTTCCCAAACAAAAACTAAAGGAGTTTATGACCACTAAACCAGCTCTGCAAGAAATATTAAAGAGGACTCTTTGACTGGAAAGGAGAGAACAAAAGTGACAGTATAAAGGCAGGAGACATGAAAGCAGTAAAAATTAAAATTTCTGTAAAAATCATTCAAGAAGCTAGTTCAAAAAAACACACCAAATAGAATAACACATACCAAAAGTGTAGAGAGGAGAAGAGAAAAGAAGGGTTCAAACTTGAACAAACATCAACTTAATGTAGGTTGTTATTTGCAGAAGAGTTTATATACAACCTTAATGGTAACCAGACCTCAAAACCCACTAATAAATGTGCAAAGAATAAAGAGAATGGAATCGCATGTTCACTAAGGAAAATCATCAAACCAAGAAAGAGAGAAAGATAAGGAAGGATTAGAGAAAATCTCCAGAAACCACCACAGAACAAGTAATAAAATGGCAATTAATGCATATCTATCAATCATTACTTTGACTGTAAATGGACTAAATGCTCCAATGAAAAGGGATAGGGTGTCAGAATGGATAAAAAAAGAAGACCTATCTATATGCTGCCTACAAAAGACTCACTTTAGACCTAAAAACGACTGTAGATTAAAAGTGAGGGGATAGAGAAATATTTATCATGCAAATGGATGTCAAAAAGAAAGCTGGAGTAGCCATACTTATATTGGACACAATAGACTTCAAAACAAAGGCTGTAACAAGAGACAAAGAAGGGCACTATATAATAATAAAAGCGATAATCCAACAAGAAGATATAAAAATTGTAAATATTTATGCACACAACATAAATTTTGGAGCAGCAAAATTATAAAAGAATTAATAATAAACATAAAGGAACTAGTCAATAATAATACGATAATAGTAGGGGACTTTAGCATTCTACTTACATCAATTGACAGATCATCTAAACAGGAAATAAACCAGGAAACAATGGCTTTGATGGCACACTGGGCTAGATAGACTGAACAGATATTCAGAGCATCCCATTCTAAAACAGCAGAATACTTATTCTTTCCAAGTTTGAATAGAATATTCTCCAGAATAGATCACATAGAAGGTCACAAGTCAGGCTTCAACAAATACAAAAAGATTAAAGTAAAACCATGAACCTTTTCTGACTCCAATGCTATAAAACTAGAAGGCAACCACAAGAAAAAATCTGGAAACACAACAAATACATGGAAATTAAAGAACATGCTACTAAACAATGAATGGGTCCACGAGGAAATCAAGGAAAAAAGTGTTTGTTTGTTTTTTTTTTAAGGGAAACAAGTGAAAATGAAAACACAATGGTCCAAAACCTTGGGATGCAGCAAAAGTGGTTCTAAGAGGAAAGTTTAGAGCAATACAGGCCTACCTCAAGAAACAAGAAAAATCTGAAATACACAACCTAACCTTACACCTAACGGAGCTAGAAAAAGAACAACAAACGAAGACTAAAACTAGAAGAAGGAAGGAACTAATAAAGATTAGTAGTGGAAATAAGTAATATAGAAACAAAACAATAGATGAATGAAACCAGAGGTTGGTTCTTTGAAAAAATAAAATTGATAAACCTCTAGCCAGACTTATCAAAAAGAAAAGAGAATAGACCTACATACATAAATAAAATAAAAAACGATTCACCATTAAAACCCATAGCTATATCATCCTAAATGGGGGGAAAACTGAGAGCTTTTCCTCGACCATCAGGAACAAGACAAGGATAGCCACTCTCACCACTGATGTTCAACATAGTACTGGAAATCCTAGTCTCAGAAATCAGACAACAAAAAGAAATAAAGGGTATTCTAATTGGAAGAATATAAAACTTTCACTATTTATAGATGACATGATGCTATATATAAAAAAACCCAAAAGTCTCCACCAAAAAAACTGCTAGACTTGATAAATGAATTTAGTACAGTTGCAGGATACAAAATCAATGTACAAAATCTATTGCATTTCTATACACAAATAATGAAACAGCAGAAAGAGAAATTTAGGAATGAATCCCATTTACAATTGCACTGAAACAAAAAGACACCTAGGGATAAACTGAACCACAGAGGTGAAAGATCCATACTCTAAAAACTCTGTAACACTGATGAGAGAAATTGAAGATAACAAAGAAATGGAAGGACATTCCATGCTCGTGGATTAGAAGAATAAATATTGTTAAAATGTCTATACTACACTACACTAAACAACCTACACATATAACATAATCTCTATAAAATACCAACAGCATTTTTCACAGTGTTAGAAAAAAACAATCCTGAAATTTGTATGAAACCACAAAAGACAGCAAACAGCCAGAGCAACCTTGAAAAAGAAAAGCAAAGCTGGAAGCATTGTAATTCTGGACTTCAAGTTATATTACAAAGCTGTAGTGATCAACACACTACGGTACTGGCGTAAAAAGCAGACACATAGATCAATAGAACAGAGTAGAAAACCCAGAAATAAACTCACATTATATGGTCAACTAATCTTCAACAAAGGTGAAAGACTATCCAATAGGAAAAAAAGTGTCTCTTTAACAAATGGTATAGGGAAAACTGGAGAGCAAAATACAAAAGAATGTTACTGGACCACTTCCTTACACCATACACAAAAATAAACTGATAGTGAATTAAAGACCTAACTGTGAGACCTGAACCCTTACAAATCCTAGAAAAGAATATAGGCAGTAACTTCTTTGACATCAGCCACAGTAACTGTTTCTAGATATGTTTCCTAACATAAGGGAAACATAATAAAAAAATAAACTACCTGGACTACATTAAAATGAAATGCTTCTGTACAGCAAAGGAAGCAATCAACAAAACTAAAAGACAACCTACAGGATGGGAGACGATACTTGCAAATGACATATCTGATAAAGGGTTAGTATCTAAAACCTATAAAGAAATTATCAAACTCAACACCCAAAAAACCAAATAATCCAATTAAAAATGGGCAGAAAACATGAATAGACATTCTTCCAAAGAAGACATACAGATGGCCAACAGACACATGAAAAGATAATCAACGTTAGTCATCACTGGAAAAATGCGAATGAAAACCACAGTGATAGGAGAACACTGAAATGAACACCTATAATGGAAGGAGAACACTTTTGCTCTGTTGATGGAAATTCAAACTGGTGCAGCAACTCTGGAAAACAGTATAGAGGTTCCTAAAAAATTAAAAATATAACTACTGTAGGATCCAGTAATCATAGTACTGGGCTTTTACCCAAAGAATACAAAAACACGAATTCAAAGGGATACATGCACCGTGATGTTTATAGCAGCATTATCTACAATAGCCAAATTATGGAAATAGCCCAAGTGTTCATCAACTGATGAATGGATAAAGAAGTGGTGATATATATACACAGCATAATACTACTCAGACGTAAAAAGGAATGAAATTTTGCCATTTGCAATCACATGGATGGAGCTAGAGCATTATGCTAAGTGAAATAAGTCAGAGAAAGAAATACCATATGATTTCACTCATATGTGGAATTTAAGAAACAAAACAAATGGAAAAAGGAAAAGAAAAAAGAAGTAAAAGAGAAAAAAGCAAACCAAAAAACAGACTCTTCACTATGGAGAACAAACTGAGGGTTACCAGGAGGGAGGTGGGTGGGGGATGCGTGAAATGGGTGATGGGGACCGGGGAGTGTACTTGTTGTGATGTATGAAAAGGTTGAAATCCTCTACTGTAAACCTGAAAATAATATTACATTGTACGTGAAGTAAAAGGCTTTAAAAAAAACTTAAACATTTGAAAATGAATTCTTACAGATATATAACACTTATTTTAGTTTTTACTATTTTTCTTTTTGGGGACTAATCTTTTCCCAATATGTTATAGTAGATCATTTAAAGTTTTATTCTTTAATATCATCCTTAACTAATAATAACTCTGTAGCTACAAATTTATCTGTTTTATAAATAATACATATTATATATTAATATAAATATTATATTATAAATATTATAAATAATAATGTGGTTTATAGTTACTGAAACTCAAATAATCTCCCAATTTATATATACTTACTAGTGTGCGATCTTACTGCCATTAAAAGAGAATAACAAAACCTCCTACATGCCCAACACTTCTCTAAATTATCTGGGGGGTCTTACCTTATTTAGCCATCCATGTGGCTTCTCAAGTGGACATTGTTACTGGTGCTATACTGTTTGAACTGAAGCTTAGAGACATTAGTAAATTGCCCAAGATGAGACAGCTAATATGCTGTAAACTTGGCGTTTGGGCCAAGGTCTGTGATTTTAAAAGCTTTGCTCTTAACCCCTTCAGTATAAAGCATTCTCAAAAAATACACTCCAATCCCAACACCTGTATACAACTCCTTTGACTCTCCTTAAATAGTTCCAGTGATGTCTCTCGCTCCTGGCCAATACCAATTGTTAGAAAATACTTTCACATAAAGTGTGTTCACTGTAACTTCTTCCCGACTTTGCTCTCACTGCCCTCTGAAGCATCACAGAAAATCTACTCTGCTTACGCACGTGTGAGCGTTCCAAAGGCGGTGGGCGTGCCCCACTTCACTCTCTCTTTTGTAAAGAATTACTGTCATTTCTTCAGATGCTCCTCTCCTGCTCTAATTTCTATAACCCTTGCCATCAAAATTGTAGCTTGCACCTCATTCTCAAAGTAAATGGGACACCTCTTCCAATGAATTAGTAATAAAAATGAAAGTAAACAAAAGCAACACTAATTTAATGTTCACTGGTTATCTTGTAGGACAGCAACTGCCACTTTTTAAAACGGAATCAACCTGCTTGTGTACACTAGTGCCAATACTCTGTGTGGTTGCAAGTGGGGCATGGTGTCCCCAGGGCCCAGCTGAGAAACAAGAATCACAGTAAATACATATTAACTCACATTAAAAACATGACTACACATTAAGTGAATATACTCTTCACAGAAACTTTTTATGAAGGGCTTTTTTTATGAAATAAACTCCAATAGAGTTTATTTCCTGTAGTTTGGAAATCTCACAACTGTCTGTGTGTCTAGCCTGGAGCTATCACTTAGCATTAAACTAGTACTGTCTTCATTAACAAAGTAGCATATTGTCTTTCAATTGCCTGAGGCTGTTATCTTGGGCACCATCACCTTCCATTTGGACCACGTTAGCTCTAGTTTGTTACATGTTCTGAGCAACTGTCTCACAATGGATTTCATTACTGTCTTAACTTTTTCTCCTCATAGCTCTAGAAAATGAACTTTTAATCATACCTGATAAATGCAGCAAAGCTTAGGAGTTACACTTATCCAAAACCTGCATTTATCCTGGGCATCTGGCCAGTTGAGCTTTGTCAGGTGTGTGTGATTCATAGACACAGACATGTTGTCGATGAGTCTGACGTGTTACAGTGCCATACTTCAGTGATGCACACACCTTTTTCCATGCTTCCCATCCTTCTCCAGTGCCCACACCATCCTAGGAACGAGTGGCAGTAGACTCCTCCAATTGTTCAACACGTTTTTTATTATCACCTTATTCTTGAAATCATATGAATCAAGGGAAAGAGAGTCACTCTTACAAAGATACTGTAGGTATTTTTGTAATACCCTTAGAACTTTATAAGTTTAGAAAGTTCCTTTCAGAAACAGTCTCAGGCAGAATCATGTAATGGCAGTCATCAGAAATCCTGATGCTCCCACATGCTTCTCAGTCATGCTTCACAAAGTCATACTCTCCATGGCTGCCCAAGAACCCCTACAGAAGGCTTATGCCTGTCATAGTTACTGTTTTAAATTCCAAATGCCCTCTTTAAAATTTTATTTGTTTTTTTTTATGACTCTTTTTTTTCCTGAAAATTTTAGTTTTATTCAAAGCTAATATATTTCTTGAAAATAATGCTTGAAATAATTATTTTATTTTAAAATTTTTATAATTATTTTATTTTATTTTCCAATAATTCTAATTTAAAAGATTGAAAATTAATGTTGAAGATGTAGGTCCTATAGGGAAATAGCAGGGTTTCCCCGGATGAGAGGGTCTTGCAACATTCCTCGTGCCATTCTCTATGGCTGTTCGATATCTACGTTAGATACACATGATCAGTGTTAGTGTTGTTTTCCCAAATGATTATTGATCACCGGAGTTTAATATTCCATAATTACTATTCCCTATGTATAGAACAATACACTCACATGTCCCCTTATTTTAAGAAGAACTCACTCACTCACTTGAAGAGGGTAGTGTGTGTGAGTGGATGTGTGTGGGTAGGTGTGTGTCTATTAATTTAAATATCTCTTCTTTATGTCTTTCTGCTTGCACAGGAGGATTTGAGGATTAAAGACTCTGCTGCCAAGTTGTATCCATCCATGTGAGGACCCGTGGTCAGATTTTATAATGATGTTCTTTGCCTCTAATTGCTTGTTGTTCCATACACTAATCACCCTCTGCCTGAGGACATTTTTCATGAACTCTCTTGGTGTACTCTTTTCTTAGCTTTAGCTTTAGTTCATGGCCTCTTATTTTTCAGTCCATTACCTTCTCGATAATTTGTGGCTTGCCACTTTATATGTCCTTCAAAATTTTATTCAACTCAAATAACATTTTACTTATTTTATATTGGCTTGTTTTAAGGTTCTCTTCTTTTCTTTGAGTAGTTCTTGTCTATAGATAAGGTATTAACTTTCATTTTTTATTCTCTTTCATGACATATGTTTAAGAGCCTGTATAATGCCACGATTAGGTACTAGTTCTCTGTCTGAGATGCATTCAGTAGGGAGGTGAACAAGAATTAAATACCACCAATGAAATAAGCTAAGTGATTTCTAGTGTAAAAAGCCTTATACCTTCTATTATATTTTTGTTTTGTTTTGTTTTAGGTGGTTGGAAACTAGAATTGTGGTAAAGACACACAACCTCTAGGAATGCAGTTAGATGGGGAAAAAGTCTAACTAGAATATTTTGCAGTGGTAAGAGATTCAGTTTTGTTCTGTTGATGATGTAGTTCAGTATCTACTTTCCTCATATAACCACAGCTGAATATGTGAATTTCTTTTAGAATTTCCTTGCCTTTTAGATCTTGGCAAAACCTATAAAAAGTAAAAACTAGACAAGTTCAGGAAGTCATATGATAAAATTCCTTCAATTAATTAATCACCAGATGACCCAAGTTATGTCTTAAGGTTAAAACAAGAAACTGGGTGTTGGCATATAGGTAATACACACACAAGAGAAACTGCATGTATTCACTACTTAGCTTAAACAATCTTTACTTGTTTTCTTCAAGAGACAGAATGGCAACTGAGCAAATGAGCTGGTAAGGTGAGTGGAAGTTCCAGGCTACCTATCAATGGATCCACTAGGAATCAGCCAATCTCAAATTCCTTCAGCCACCTCTCATTCTTGGCTCTCTTGCTCATTGGTCTCCACTTACGAGTGCTTTCACTTCAATACGGAGAAGGGACTAGAATCCGTAGGATCACCCTGTAGTGATCTGCAAAAAGCTCAGCACACTCGGGAAAGATGCACAGAGTCGGAGCTTGATGCTTTCTGGCAGGCCAGAGCTTTCCACCAGTTGAAGAAACTGAATATTCTTGGTAGGCTTCAATGTTTATGGGTTCAAAGTTGCATCAACCATATTCTGATGATACACATACGTAGATATACATGCACATGTGTGTATTGTTTTCAGTTCACACCATTACTTATCAATACACTCTAGAAGTTTTCAATACTGTCCAAACTTATTAACAACAAATTTATAGTATTATTTAACTCTACTAGGCAAAGAAGTCATACGTTTGAGGGAAAAATAAAGGTTTATAGCTATACTCTAAGAAAACATGTTTATAAGCAAAGGAACACTTTGTAGTGGGAAAACTTGCTTGCTGCTTTCAAGTATAGAAAACATGTTAAAATTCACCATCATTCAAATGTAGGAAGAGACATCCTTCACAAATTTCACTGCACAAACATAATATATGTTACTTGTTGAATATTGGTAATAAAAATTTTTAAAGGGTCAATTCTAAAAACATAAATTAACCAAGCGTTTTAGAACTGCCATTTGAAAACATGTTTATGTTGTTTTCTGGTGAATTAAAATATTTTTTATAACAATGTTTATTTACATAACCTACAATCTCTAACTACAAACAAATGTCTATGACACTTAGGAATTTTTTTTAACCTGGAATAGACAATTTTTTAGATAAAAAAATATTTCTTTAAATGATTGGCATCCAAATGATTTGCAGTTGAAGACATCAAGCTACTTGTGGCTTCCAGTGGAGGAAGGTAGGGAAAAGAAAAAGCTGAAAAGCACTAAAAAAGGGCTTTCAGTAAAACTGAATGGGAAGGCAGATCAAATTTCATAGAAAAGCCTCCTAAAATTGGAAGTTTCTCATTTGAATGCCAACATTCTTCTCAGAAAATACTGTAATTACACTCTGATTTCCCCTCCTCCATCTTATAATTATCCTCTTATAGTTTAGATATTTTTAATGGTGAGTAGGTATCTCAGTTTTACATTTATGGCAAGAAAAATAGAAATAAATTGCATTTGCCTCAAATTCAAAAATACAATATAAATAAAAAATCCTTTTTTTGGGGGTGCCTGGGTGGCTCAGTGGGTTAAAGCCTCTGCCTTCAGCTCAGGTCATGATCCCAGGGTCCTGGAATCGAGCCCCACATCGGGCTCTCTGCTCAGCAGGGAACCTGCTTCCCTCTCTCTCTGCCTGCCTCTCTGCCTACTTGTGATCTCTGTCTCTGTCAAATAAATAAGTAAAATCTTAAAAAAAAATCCTTTTTTGATGTGCATAAAGATCATATGATCATTAAAGATCATAAATAAAACTTTATTTATGATCTTTAGTGATCATAAATAAAGTTTAATTTTCAGCTATCTAAAACCAGTATCAATGATTGGCTCATTAGAAAAGAACTATTCCCTAAGTCAGAAAATAATTAGGTACAGAATTAAAAAAATGAGAAGGATATATATTTCTGGAGGCCATGTCATGTCAGACCCAAAATAACCTGAAATAAAATTGGTCCTTATATGAATCAACAGTTATATTTCAAAAGGAACTCTACTATATAAAAGGAAGTATAACCAAATTTTCTTTATGAAGGTGAAGTAAAATAGAAATGCCTCTATGTTAATCCATAGTTTAAAGATGACTAAATGGAGGCAGAACAAAGGCTAAGTAAAAATTTTATGAAAGTCTCTAGTTGGGCTAATTTCCTGCTGTATGTTCCATGCCTTCTAAAAACACTTTTGCTATAGAATTGTGAAGTTTAGAAAATGTTTTGATGTAATACAAAATCCTGGTCAGTTGTGTGATAGTGAAAATTGCCAGAGAGTAGGTTACCTTTTTCATTTCAAATAAACTTAAGCACTAATAAACTGCACCAGAAGTGGCTTTGAAAATCTTCCTTTAGATGTGACACACTTCATTTCTGCTCACAGGCTGTTAACCTGAGCAGGTCAAAGTAGAAAGCCCTCCATGCAGAGATATGAGCATCATCTTCCTGATGGCAAGGCAATCCAGCATGTTATGTCTTGTTCCTTCTTGATTTCATTCAATTTGCCACACCTAGCATCCCCTGCCTTCTGATGATGTGCAGAAAAAGGTCATTTTTTTGAGAATTTCTAAACTTAAAAATATCTTTATCTTGTTCTGATAGATCAATGATGATTTGGGTATGTAATGTGAAAGTGAAATAATTTTTCATCCAAATATGAATGAATCGTTTCAATGTCCTCATGTTTTCACTGGTATTATTAATTAGTACCAAATGATCTATAACTTTTTGCGATGGCTGTATTTTAACTTAAGAGCCTTTAAGCTTTACTCCTCACCTCAGATCTGTTGCAATTTTAAAATACCGTGTTTTCTTATGGATCTCTCTTCAATCTTTGTTTAGGGTATAGCCTTGACCAGTTCATTGGAGGATCCCAAATGTTAATCACTGGTAGGTCTTTTCTCTCAGGTTGGTGATTTCCATGGAGAGAATACTCCAATCTTCTGCCAGGGTTTTTGGAGCTAAAGGAGGCTTTGAGAGTAGAAAGGCTCATCATTCAATGTGTTGACTTTAACTTTACAAACCAGATATCTATTTTTAGTATTTCATTTCTACCTGGTCTTTTGCTGTGAGCTTTGAGTTTCATGGCTTTCATCTTTCTACAAAATAATCCTGCAATTTTTCAGTACGGTTGCATGACATAGTATTTACTGTGTGTGTATGTGGAGTGGGGGAGAAGTTCTAGTGATTTTATATGTCCTTTTCAGGTTTCCTATAAAGACTTTCAACCGACCCTCTGATTTCAGCCTCATCATATTCCACAGGTCATAACTTTTGATTTTATCTTACTTCTAAATATGTGACTGGATGCAAGTAAAATGCATATCGTACATTGTAATCAGTATTGGAGTTTTGAAACACTGTGAATAAATAAACACTAGAATTTGGAGAAACTCAAAAGCCTTCTCTTTTCTTTAGATGGTAGTAAGATATAGTCTAGCAGAAGAGATAACATGTAACCAATAAATAAAATGGGATAATCTATGAGGGAAAAAGTACTGATAACAAGAAAGAAGATAATCACAAGGAATAATCTTCAGGTGGCTGAGAAAAGTTGTAACAGTATCGAGAAGAAAAGTGTGCGATAACTACCATTTTGACCTATGCAAAGAATCCTACTAGTAATAGAAAATCACTCTTTATTGTCAAGAATTGTTTCCTCTTCCCATTTCTTTGTGTCATCCTCAATTTCTTTCATCAGTGTTTGACAGTTTTCAGAATACTAGTCTTTCAACTCTTTGGTTAGGAAGATTTTACTCATAGGTGGAATTTAAGAAAAAAAATGAGCAAAGGAAAAAAAAAAAAAAGAGAGAAAGGTAAACCAAGAAACAGAGTCTTAACTATAGAGAACAAACTAATGGTTACCAGAGGGGAGATGGGGAGGCAGTTAAAATAGGTGATGGGGATTACGGAGGACATTTGTTGTGAGGATATCAGGAAGTATTGAATCACTGCATTGTATGCCTGAAACTTTAAAACTTTAAAAAAGGAATTGAGCTTTCTCATTGTAAATGACAGTTGCAGAAAAAAGTACATAACACAAAACAAAACAAATAAAACACAAATAAACAGCCTCTGTCCTGACCTGAACACTGAACAAACACTGAAGACTAAAACAAAATTTCCAAAACTTGTGAGAAAGTTTTATTGCAGATCTGTCCTTCAGATCTCCTTTCAGGTATTTCTGCTCTCAGGTTACCCTCATGTTAACTACGGTTTCAACCGATTTGGTCACACTATACCCATTATTCACTTTAAACATTGATATGCAATGTTCTATCTTTCAATTAGAATGAATGTTCGTTGTATTGTATATAGATTTGATTCACATACTGGAAATACATTAGATAGAAAATCAAATTTAGAAAGGAGAAGCGAGTTGAGGGAAATCGGAGGGGGAGAGGAACCATGAGAGACTATGGACTCTGAAAAACAATCTGAGGGTTTTGAAGGGGCGGGGGGTGGGAAGTTGGGTGAGCCTGGTAGTGG
Source organism: Lontra canadensis (assembly GCF_010015895.1). Classification (NCBI taxonomy): domain Eukaryota; kingdom Metazoa; phylum Chordata; class Mammalia; order Carnivora; family Mustelidae; genus Lontra; species Lontra canadensis. The sequence goes on from NW_022631038.1 coordinate 9,929,210, forward strand.
GTATTATGAAGGGCACGTTTTGCCTGGGGCACTGGGTGTGGTGCATAAACAATGAATTCCGGCACACTGAAAAGAAATTTAAAAAATTTAAAAAATTTAAAAAAAGAAAAAAAAGAAATGGGATTCCTCCTAACAACAAAACTTTTATTTGTGTCAGTTATGTTGTATGAAGACAAGGAATTCTCTGCCTCCCTCTTCTCATCTGCTGATTGCTTTTTGTTTTGTGGTTTATTTCACATTCAACAGTATATTTCACCTTCAGCTCCTACAGCCATGTCCTGTAAGTTTTCAGAAGTATGCTTTCTTCAGCTTCACATAATTATTAGTAAGTTTCAGTAACAAATTCTTATTCATAAGAATGAAAGGAAAATAAGAACACATTGCAAATCATCTTCAGAAGACTCATCATTCCCTTTCCAATTTTCATTTTCTGCTCCAAGTACTTCCAAATATCCCCATCTCATGAATTCTCAGTCTCAAAATTTATTGTCTGCTTCTGCTAAGTGGTGTCGTATAAATTATATGGAATTGCTGGTACTGCAAGATGGAGGAAACATTTCATCCCCCAAGAGAATAAAACCCTGACCACACTTTCATAAACACAGTGAAAGGTTTACTCTTGGAACAACTTGTTTCTAGTGATTTCTGTGCCATGGGAATCCCAAATACTGCTCCAGTTTTCAAGTGTAAAATATTTTTTCACTCTGTAGATGCTCTGTACCACTCGGGTCATTGGCTGTGTATTCTTCTATAGCAGTTCTGAAGACTTCCAATTACATAGCAAACGAGAACTGTATTATGACCTAAATGAGTCATATTTGGAATATTTCATCATTTTCCAAACCAAGTGATCTCGCCAGCTTCCAGACTGTCCCTATGAGTCATTCTTTGAACAGACACACAGAGGAGTGGCTCTGCGTCAGCTAGTAACCCTAAGAGCCCAGTCAGGTCTCAATATCCAGAACTGGCTATGGACTTTCTGTTCTGAAATACAGTTTGTGAAATAAAAAAAAAAATTATTTTAAGTAAACTGGTGAGCAATAACAAAAGAGTAAGCAAGGCTTATGTGTAATCCAACGGTAGCAATGAATAAGGACAACAATAGCAGAATGATAAATTATTATGAAATCCACAAAAGTCCTCTTTAGCACATTTTAATGTAACAGCACAAGTTAAATATTATTTCTAAAGCATCATTCCTGTATTTATGACAGCAAAACCAAACTAGATATGTAAGAAAATGCAATTCCCATACTATATACGAGTTGGTTTTGGGCATGAAAAAGAGGTCTTAGAGGAACTAAGGTGGCATTCAGAAAAATAAATGTTGACAATTTTAGACTCTTTAGATTGTCTTTGACCACAAACTCACTACAGGGAAAAAAATCATACAGATTTTTTATTTGAGTCCACAGTAGGTGAATTTGTATCGACTATAGCCTGACAGATGTCTGAGGAACAAAAATTCCTGTTTAGATGGAACTGGTGTAAGGAAATGAAAATACAGTTGGATCAAATTGATTTTTCCCTGTAACATACTACACAGACTTTATCTCACTTAAAAAATAGACACGTTACAGATAGCTCACAGAATGTTTGAGCTCTATCTTTACTAATTTAGGAACCCTATTTGGTAAATAAGAGGACCATCTGGAAGATCAGGTAAATCAATAAAGATCGACCTTCCTGCATAAACCCTACTTGAAGTTTAAAGATCATTTGCCGCCTTGGAAGGATAGTAAACTGTGCAGAAGGAAAAATGCAGTCTGGTTTAAGTGGTTTGTTTAGTTAAGAGAAAAGCTTGATTAGGTTTCTCTAAAGTATAATTAAAATAGATAGCAGTAAATGAGACCTAGTGAATAGTATCTCACAGGCAGTGGGTTTTTCTAATAGAAGTTATTAAGTATGCTCTCAATAACAGAGTAGCTCTCCAGAAACTCATCTCATTTTTAAGTATTACTAAAAGTATATCTGGATAGATTTTAAATACCTATTATATGGCATAAATATTGATTTTTTAAAAATTCTAATTTCTCTTAGCATTTTCAATGATCTAATGAGGTAGCATTCATTAAAGATTGCATGATTTTGCAATTAAAATAACTGTAAATTTTACTAGCTTTTGGTTAAACTAAGTCCATTTAGAAGAGAATGTGTTACACTACCTTCCTACATTAGTCTTAGAAGAATCAATAAAAGATGTAAATAATATCATCCAAAAAGATTTTGTCATACAATTACCTGCAGTTCAGAATCCCTCCTAACTAAAATTAATATTGTATCTATATAAAACCTTCACTGCATCATATATTTCTAAGACTTTTGATTGGTAAGAGTATAGAGAGTATAGAGAATATGAGTTAATTCTTTGGTGTTACTTAGTAAAATAATAAGTATAACTCAAAAGTGTAGTGTGCAAAATTCAGTATAGAAAGAAAAAAAATCAGTTTTACTTAAATGATTTCCTGAGCCTTCTCCTACATTCTTGCTCCCCAAATTAAATCTGACCTGAAATTCAAAATGCAATTAATTAAATGTTATATATATTTAAATTCACAAGTCACAACATGGTATCTCATATCAAACTTTCACAGGCTCCTGGGTGGTTCAGTCATTAACCATCTGCCTTCATGCTCAGGTCATGATCCCAGGGTCTGGGATCAAGCCCCACATCAAATCTCACATCCGGATCCCTGCTCAGCAGAAGGTCTGCTTCTTCCTCTCCCACTCCCCTAGCCCAAGCCTCTTACTGTCTCTCTTTCTCTCTGTCAAATAAATAAATAAAATCTTAAAAAAAAAAAAACTTTCAAACATGGAAATTTTTTGTGAAAATATTGTAATGGTTCCCCAAATATAATGAATTTGATTTTCCTATATTTAACCTCAGAAAAATCTCTCAGTGTATGTTCACATGTAGTATGTGTATAGATCTCCAGATAAAAACAGCAGCAATTTAATGTAACTCAACAAAGTAATATAGGAGTGTTCTTTCAACAAAATATAGACAGATATGTATAACGTCCACCAGAACACTAATAACAATACACTGAATGACAAAAAAATGATGGTGTTTTCAGTTTCATTCACAAAATAAAATAATTTCCTTTTGATTTTAACATTGAAATCAACTTGTAATTTTCGATTAATCTTATTTAAACACTAGTTATTTAAAAATGCTATTATTTTATAAAATCTTTCTTTTTTAAGTTTTAACATTCCATATATTCCTTAGCCTAATACATGTGACCTTTTTTTCTTTTTTCCTGATTCCCAAACTGGTTTTGTTTATTTCTTGTTGTCACCCACCAGAGAGCCTTTTAAATACTTTTATCCTAGTGGTGGTTCCTCGATGAAATTTTAATAACATAGATATACTGTACTTTATACATACAAAAGTATGGGTTTTTTTCTTAATATCATATGATCAAATTTTCTCCCTCTTGGGGTCAAAATTTTCCCCATAAAGGAGGTCTGTCTTAAGAGGACTGGAACATCCCCATTGAAACCATAGCTCATGCTGAGGAAGAGAGTACGCCATGTTGCCGGAGTCCATTCTGGGCTGCCCACTGGGGTCTTCTGATCAATAACACATTCCCAGGTCTGCAGCTCCTCTGACACATGATCATGTGACCTTTTTATTCCTGATTTTACTTTTAGGCTTTCAAGGATTTTAAAAAGTTAATTAAAAGCTAAGCAAATATCTACACAAATTGTTGTTTCTTTTAAAAATTTTACTTTCAGAAAATCGAGTTACTTATGTTAGAAAATACAGATTGAGCAAGCTGCTACTGAAAATGAAAGAATATCGTCACCGATGCTAAATATTTTACATGAACCAGGAATTATAATAACTCTTCTTTTAGTCATGACATATCAGAATAATTATATAGGGTGATAGCATGTTCCACTTCTGTTTTATACCTATTTGAAATAGTATCTGTGCATATGGCTAAAGGAAAAATAACATGTAATGAAATTATATGATAGAGGTAGAATTTTGAAAAGTACTCAACAAGATTACACTCCAGAATATTCGTATATTCATCTGTCTATGTACCTATCTTCCTCCTCCTTCTCCTCCGCATCTATCATTCCATCCCGGTAAGCACGTGTGTGTGTGTGTGTGTGCGTGTGCGTGAGTGTGCGTGTGTGTGTGTGTGTGTGTGTTAAGATTTTGTTTATTTACTTTAAGGAAAGAGAGAGAGCAAGGGGAGGAGCAGAGGGAGAGGGACAAGCAAACTCTGCACTGAGCACAGAGTCTGATGTGGGGCTCGATCCCACAACCCCGAGATTGTGACCTAAGCCAAAACCAAGAATCAGATGGTTAATTGACTTAGCCCCCCAGGTGCCCCTGCGTGTGTGTTTGTGTGTGTTTCTGTGTGCAAAATGTGACAATGTGTTTATCAAGATTTCCATTGGAAGGAAAGCAGAACATACTTATTTCCCTTAGATAACCTTTATATCTTATTACCTGACTCACAGCTTACTCATTACATTTTTTGAGCAGAATTTTTCAAAAGAAAAACAATTCATAAGAACATAAATTTGGGCTTTGTACCTATAAAGTGAGTATTTGAGTTCATAACTTAAAAGAAATTAAGAGCTATTAGAGGGACTGGAATCAGTATCAACTATATAATGAAGAATTCCTTTACGATGCTATAAATCACATCAAAATGAAGATAAACCATTTAAAATAGTGATGGTTTTGTTTAGTACAAATAGAGTAACTTGTACTATATTAGCGTAAAGCAGTTTAAACAGCTTTGTGAATAGCAAGTTACATATTGGGTAAATTATAGAAAGTAGGGTGTTTTAGGTGTGTATCGTCATTGTTTGAAGTTGATACTAACACACGTTAGCATCACTAATCTTAATACTTCAAATTCTATCTTTTTCTGAATTGTCTCAGCTATATGTTCCATCAAAAAATTAAAATTAAGATAGGAAAATTCACATTTGTTTACATGCTAACTGCTAAATAACAAATCATTTCCAAGGACCAGAAGAAAAAATGAAAAGTAAGCATAGGTTAAGTTTACCAGATAGATAAAAATGTCTTCTCTCTTCTTTTAATAATCTATTATTTCTCTGATTTCTAGATAGAAATGCAAAAATGATCATAGTTCAGCAATAATTGTGTAATGTTTAATGATGGATTATTATGTGCAAAATAGTTATCTTAACCTATGTATTATTTGAGGATTGATACACTTTCTTTGATAAGCCATGTGGAAAAATAACTTGGTAGATATGAATGCATAGGTTTGTTTAATTTCCTTATGATGCCCTTTTCTGTGTATCTTTTAATCTTTCTAATTTTAGGTTTTGAGACCTTTTATTTTATAGTTATATTGTGATCTGGGGTACTAATTTTAGAAGTCCTTCAAGAAAGTAAATTAAAATAATGTAACTATATTAAAGAAATTTAATGAGTACTTCTAGATCATATTAAAACTGAGTCTTATATAGTATTATCATTGTAATATTTTTGAATCATCATTTTAGCTGGTCTCATCAAGTAAATAACTGCTGAATAGTCTTATAATTGGTTAATTTGATACTAATTTAAAAAAAAAATCATGAAAGAGTCATTTAAATCCCAGGGTGCAAGAATTATGTGACTGCTGTTTATCTGTACAGAGTGAGAAAATGATCATCCATGCTTTATGCTAAGTCTTTATTGCATTTGATTTTCTTAATTCCAGTAACTGAACTTCAGTACATATTTTCTGGCATAGGTTTTAGTTGGTTTCCAAAAACGCATGTACATGAAATAGTACATGAAATATTTTTGTACATGAAATATTTTTATTTAGTACACGAAATATTTTTGATGTATAGAATATTTCTGAAAAAGATATGCATTATAATTTTGAATTTTGAATTATTTTTTCCTCATATTGGTTCCTGGGGACAAAACTAACTCTTTTAATGATAGCTTCAATAACCAAGTTTGTTATCAAATATTTTGGAACACCAGCATACAAACATTAAAAAACCCAAAAATATTTTTATAAAAATTGTGTTTTAATGGTAAGTTCCTTGGTAATCACGTAATCTATGAAATAATGTAGGATTTTAACCATACAAAAAAATCGACCTACTTTTACTAAAAGGAGAATGCAATCATTTTGCCAATTGTATTCTCTTAAAACAGAGGGAGGTTAAAGCGATGACCTTCAAACTTTGGTATCCATTGGAATTTATCAAGAGACGTCTAAGCATCTGCATTTTCCTAACAACAAAAATAAAAGAAAATCCAGAGAAGTTGTCGTTACTACTTCTGGGGAAAGTGGAAAAATGATATGTTGACAGGTGATTAGCTAGGAAAGCCATTTAGAACAAGCATGGTATTTGCTGGAGTGGTGTCACAGCCTGACTCGCTGGATACGGAGCTGCAGAATTATACTGGAAAGGCTCTAGTCAGAGCCCACCATACTGGATGCTAGGCTGAGTCTTTAGGGTAACTTAATACCTCAGACTGTGGAAATCTGGAAGTTAGAGAGGCTGGGTTGTGTTTAGGTTCTTTCAATCTAGAAATTTTTATTAACAGGAAAGTAAAATAGTATTTAATCAAGTCTAGGCTGTATTGTGAGGAGAATATATAAACATAATGCCTTCTACAATTTTGATAACTATTTGTGAAAGGAGAGTGGGGCTTTCAGTAAAATATAAAAGTGTAAATACAAAATGGGCAGAAAATTCTAACACACTTCTAATAGTTTTGTGTGTTTAAAGATGAGAAACATATTCTTTCAATGTTTTAGAATATATTGTTATGACTAATAATAAATAAATGGATAAAAATTTCAAGAAATATGAAATTATTATGATTGACATGAAAATTACAGTAATCAGTATGTCAGTCTTTTATACTTACTAAAAAAGAAAAGGTTATTTAAGAAAAAAAATCACATTTCATGCTGTCCTTGTAAAATTCTTTAATATCCCTTGAAATAACTTTAGGTACACAATGAGCAAATATATTTACAACAAAAGCCATTTTGAAGTACCTTACTAAACCATTGCTTTTAAGAGGGATGGGGTTTTTGTTTCTAAAATCTTTCATAAAAATAAAAGCCCTATCAAACTGTCCTTATTTTTTTAAGATCTACACTGTACATTATATAGAGTGGATAATCAATAGTTGTCATTTGTGAATTCATTTCTTTATCTTGGCCTTGTTACTATTTTATAATCCAAATATGATTTTACTAAATGAAAAAAGAAAACTGAGTATTTAAAACAGAGAAAATGTTACATATTCCCATAATAGAAAATAAAACAAGATATATTATTTTCAGAAGTAAGGAATTTTAGAAATATTATGTTGTGTTATTTTAATATGAAAATCTTATAAATAAATCACCCACTTCTAACATCAGAAGCTATCTTGCTGTGTTTCCTTTCAGTATTTTTCTACTCTTATTTTTCATGTTAATTCTACATTACATATATGTTTACTTTATTTCATAAGCATTTTCCTACAACATTAACATTGCCCATAAACATTATAATGTCTACAATAGTATTTCTTGTGGTGCATATGATCTGGTCTGCAGCCCCATCAATTGCTATGGTTGTTTTGGCAGAATATTTGATCAAATGCCTTTAATCCATTCTCTTATAGAGAATTCAATTTATTTTCTTTTCAAAGTTCCTGTCATATATAAGGGTATAATCAACGTATTTTGATCATTTGTCACATCCTTTCATACATGTAGTGCTGCAAATAGAATTGCTGGTGACCACTCTAAAAGTTCGTGATACATACTGCCAAGTTTCCTTCCACAAGGTAGCAATCTAGAATATTCCTTTTAGAACGTAAATACCTGCCAGTACCATATTGTCTTGATGCTTACAGCTTCATAATAGAGCTTGAAGTACAGCATTGTGTTGCCACCAGCTTTGGTTTTCTTTTTCAACATTCCTCTGGCTATTTGGGGTCTTTTCTGGTTCCACACAAATTTTAGGGTTATTTGTTCCACCTCTGTGAAAAATGCCGATGGTATTTTGCTAGGGATTGCATTGAATGTGTAGATTGATTAGGCAGCAGAGAACAAACTTTGGAAAGAGCGGAGATGTCCACTGACAGATGAATGGATAAAGAAGTTGTGGTATATATATACCATGGAATATTACTCAGCCATCAGAAAGTTCCATAGATAAAGATGGAATTGGGAGGCATTATGCTGAGTGAAGTAAGTCAATCAGAGAAAGACAATTTTCCTATGGTTTCACTCATGTGGAATATAAGAAACAGCACAGAGGATCATAGGGGAAGGGAGGGAAAACTGACTGGGAAGTCATCAGACAGTGAGAAAAACCATGAGAAACTCTTCACTATAGGAAACAAACTGAGGGTTGCTGAAAGGGAGGTGCATGGGGGATGAGGTAATTGGGTGATGGGCATTAAGAAGGGCACGTGATGTGATGAGCACTGAGTGTTATATGAACTGCTGAATTATTAAACACTACATCTGAAACTAATTATGTACTATATGTTGGCTAATTGAATTAAAAAAAGAAAAAAAGGGAACGTAAACACCTGAGGGCAGGAATTTATCTCAGAGTGTTTCCCAGATCTACAATATAGAAAGAACCCAATAAATACATATGAAATTTATGAAAGAAGGAATGGAGTAATGCAATTTGTAATGCCAATATTTATAGCATCCTTGACATTACCAAATATAAAACTATATCCTCTGTTACCATAGATGAAAACATACTATGTCTTTTAATTTTATTTCATATATATAGCTGTGGGCATTGGGGTTTGTTTGATGAGTGGTGTGAGCCTGATTCCTTGCAGACAGTGTGGGTTGCAAGGGTGTCTCATCCCAGGACCACCCTGTATCCCAGTGGAACTCCTGAGACCTCACAAGATAGGACTTCCTCTGGGAAAAGTTGTCGGCAGTGCCTAGTGCTTAATTCAGTCATTCATGGAGCTGCTCCTGATACTCAGAATATCCCAGCTCCTCCTCTCCTTCCCTCTCCACCATTAGGATTTGCACTCACTCCCTACATATCCTAAGCCACTGGTGGCACCCTATTTAACTTCCTAGGAAACCCCCACAACATCCACCCTGACCCTGGCCCACATGCATCTCCTATCATGTTCAAAAGAGAACATTTCCTGATGAGGGGGTTTAAGTGGAGGGGCGAGCTCCCTCAAGTCAGGGTGCTGGCAGCTGAGTTGGGTCAGAAAGAAAGAACCATGTCTTTGGGGTGTTCTGCGGGGAAAAGCTTCTGGGCCTGGGAACATGATCTCTCAGGGAAAGTTCTAGATACCTCACAGTTGCTGGAAGGAAAACTGGCCTTTGAGGATGTGCAATGGGATGTAGCACGCAAATTGCTGCAGGCTTGGGCCTTGGCAGATGTCAGATTGGGGCCCTGGGACTCTGCCACAAGGCCACGTCCATTGTCTAGGGGCTCCTGGAAGCTATAGGTTCCCAGCTGGTGGGTGTGCAGTTCTTTCCCTTCTGGCCTCAGCCCGTCCCACCCCTGTACAGCTTGTGCCCAGAGCCCCTTCCCTGGCACTTGGCTAGGTCCCTGGGACAGGATGCCAACAAACTGTGACTCTGAGTGTGGGTTCAGGGTCCCCTAGGACATAATCATAAATCGTAATTTTTCACAATGTAAATTTTAATATATAAATTAGGAAGCACAGCCTTGAAATGCATCAAAAGATAATTGAGTATAGAACATAAAAATCTGAAACTAAAAATTCTATTCATTCTAATTTTAAAAATTCTAGTAGGAAAGAAAGCAGTTTTGTGTGACACCTTGATGATTAAGAGTCTCTCTGTCTACACTGTGTTCTAACAATAGATCACAGCAATGATGAAAATTTTGATGAATATTGAAGAAATACCTCAACTAATGGAAGTACAACTGATTGTAGAAAAGAAAAACTATTAATGTTGTGCATAGGCTAAACGCATTCTAATATTTTGTTTTTTGCTGCTTGTATTTTATAACAATACACTTAGAGATATTTATGGGAAAAACTAGTGCTGACATTCAGTGAAAAAAATTTCCCCATGATATTGCATGTCTAATGTACCCTAGCTTTATCTTTTGCATGGACATCTATCCTATGTAATAATTTAAAAATAATATTAAATAACTAGTGTTAAAATAACTATGGAGTTATGTAAGAATGGATACCATAAACGTCCATCTACTTATTTAGTCAGGAATGAATTTTTGGTCATTAAGCTCCATCCATAAATCAAGGTTTTGAATCACTTGCTGAGATTACACCATTATGAACAATAAAGTAGGGGGTATAGGTTTTTTAAAAGATATCCACAAGTTTAGGTAATCAGGAAAAGAAGATAAAAGTGTTAATGAATATCACAAAGGGAAATTTCAGAAAGCAATAGACACTCACCGGAAGGACCTAAGGTAGATGAAAATGAGGGCAGGTCCCATTGAGGGAAATTTATGATGAGATATGGAATTGAGTAGAATTGAGACAAATGTGAAAAAAAAAAAGATTTTCAAGGAGAAGAAACAGCATGCTTAAAAATTTGGATAAGGATGAGAAAGTTTTGTTTATTTAACAAACAAAAGGGAAGTCAAGGTAGATGATTAAATATTGGTAAGATAAGTTACTTTCTATACTAGAAAGGAAGGAAAAGAATAAAAATAATTCTGCAGATTTGATGGTGGGATGAGAGTGTTTTTGTCTTCTAAAATTATTTGTAAAAATACACAATAAATACATATAATAAAATTTTACATAGTGTAGAAATATATAGAAATAACATACACATAGAACAAAATTAAAATATGTAATATAATACCTTTCAAAGTTAGAACTTTGCCTTCATGTTAATTACTTAAATTGCTCAATTTGGAGAATATAGAGAACTCATTTGATTTGTATGTATCAGTGAAAAATATTACTTTTCAGATGTTTCAGAAGAATCTGGTGTAGATATCAGGGGAGACTCAGCTTCTCTTTGACAAATCCCAAATTAATTATTAGTTTTTAATTATATTTTAACAGGAATAAAAGAAAGGTTCAGAATTTCAAGTAGCACATACCAGCCTGAGGGAATTTTTAATAGAGTCTGTGTTTTTCTAATATAAGTAACAAATTGCTAATATAAGTAACAACTAAATAATATTAGGCACAAAAATAAACAAGTAAAATGACCATCCTGTACTGATTGGACATCTCTTGGAACTCTTTAAAAGCTCTGGAAACTCCCATTCTTCCCTCAGCTACCTCCTCCCAGCTGTTGAATGGTAGACAAAAATGATTTGCCAATTTCCAGCCGTTGGGACAGAGTCTAGTCACCACTTCTCTCCTCACATGGATCAACCTCTCTTATTTCTAAGAAGATTAATATTTTCCAACCTTTCCTTTCTTACTTGGGGCACTGAAAGAATGCCTTTATTATTTTTTTCCATAAGTATTTCAAAACAGTAACCATACAAAAATTCTCAGGAGAAAGCATTTCAGGCCTTCCTTCCTTTTTTTTTCCTTCTTATTATGATGGAAAATTTCTCAAGAACTTAGCGTATCATTGGTCTTGATGCACCATGGTTTTCCTGTGGCAATGTACCCATTCCATATGTTCACAGATGATGAAATTATTGACATGTGGAAATGGCCAAAGGTGAACATGACATTTAACAGTTTTTTCTCTCACTATTTTTGTTTACAGACACTGAAGCCCCACTCTGATAATACATCAACTTAACTTTGCCTTCATCTTCTTAGCTATGTGAAACTTCATTAATATCTTTAAAGAGTCAGTAAGAAAAAGTAGATTGAAACTTCAGCATTCAGGCTAAAAATGATGATAACATGGCCTCTGTAGCCCACATATGTGAACAAAAACATACAGAATATATTAACTATTTAAAACGTTGATGACATTTTCACTGGGCAACTTGCATTCTGTCTTTTTTCCCTACTAGATGAGACTACATTTATGAGCAGGAACAAAAGTTTTATTGTAAAGCAAACACATATTTTACTTGAAGTGAATTCATTTCATAACTAAGTTTAACAGAAATGATATTTAAAAGTATATTAGTATAGTAGAGTATAGTATAATATAAAGCAGATATCCAGAAATAGAAGAAAAAAATACGTACCAATACTGATAGAAAGAAAGAAAGAAAGAAAGAAAGAGGAAAGAAGGAGGGAGGGAGGGAAGTAGGGAGGGAGGGAGGGAATTAGGGAGGGAGGAAGGAAGAAAGGGAGAGAAAAAGTGTGAGAAAGGAAGGAAGGAAGGAGAAAAGGGAAAATCCACTAAGGCAAATTCTTGATTAAACTTTCCTTTTATGTATACAATTTCCTTTATATAAGAATGAGAAACAAAGGCCTGAAACACTGTGGCAATGTGAATTATGGTCAGCACTCAAAGTCAGGCCTTAGAAGGAAGAAGGCTTTTGGAGAAGATGCGGGAAGACAGTCAGTCTAGAATCTAAGAAACCTAATGAGAGCTTTATGAGTGGCATGAAAGAAACTCTTTAGTAGAAAATCCCTGACAGAAAGTCATAATGGATACTTAAATAAATAGGATCAGCATAAGGTAAAAAATAAAAGCCTTAACATCTCATCTGTTTGATAGTAAAGATTTGGTTGAGTTGAATGTTCTTCCTCATATAACTTATGTATCACTCAGAGGCTTTGAATTCCTGGAAGTGCTATCAAGATGCTTATCTCTTTCTGGAAAATGACTATCATTTCTTAAGATCACTGACACAATCTAGGTGTCTAGGTTATAAAAACCTAATATAAATATTCATTTATTTAGGATTAAGATAGAAATATAAGATTTTTAGAGTGGAATATAATTTATATATATATATTTAAATTAATTTAAAGAAATTTGTCTTTGGACACAATGCCAATTAGTAACAAAAACTGAACCTTACAACTCTTGTCTTTGAGGCAGAGGTTATTGTTTTTGTTTTTTAAGTGAGTCTTACATGGACCTCTCTATTTAAAATGTATGCCTCTTACAGTTTGACAGAAGATATGTTTGAACACACTTCTTACCCTGAATAATCTTAATGTTTTTACTATAAAAATGGTTCTCTGAAGAGAGATGTCAACATTGCTAAATTGAAAGCCATTTCATTTGTTTTAATTTATATGAAACTGAGTTTATTTTTGGCTTCCACTTAGTGGAAGGTCATTAGAGTGTAATTGTCCCATTAGTGACAGTCTGAAAATGTAGGCATGAAGCCATAAACTATAAATTCATTTCACTAATCCTTTGGGGTTTGTTTTAATGCCTTCTTGTCTGTTAGCTTTCCAACAATGTTGGATATCGTAGAAGAGATGACTCTGTCTGTACTGTATGAAAAGAAGCAATGACTGGTCATATTTATAGTAAATTAGCTTTCTTTTTCAGCTGGTTCCCAAGTGAATAATTAATATTAACATGAGTAACAGAGTTTCATGCCTACTAATATGAAGGCGACATTTCTGTTTTTGTTTTTGTTCTTATTTTTCTCTCTCGGTCATTTCTTCCTAGAGATGCTTGTGGTAATAATTTAGGAAATGGAATTGGAGGACACTTTAAAAAAAATGGTTTTCACCAAAATCCCTGAATATTGCTTTCTTTTTCTAGCTGACTTCTCACAATGGAAATAATAAATACTACTGTAAGAATATGAGGTTTTTAGAAATGTGAGGTACTCTACAGAGCAGTGGACCAAGTTTGATCGGCAGACAAAATCCTGATACTTGTCATGCCTAATGTGTTCAGATTCCCCGCTGAAAAGAGTGGCCACGAAAGGGGGTGCCTGGGTGGCTCAGTGGGTTAAGCCTCTGCCTTCGGCTCAGGTCATGATCTCAGGGTCCTGGGATGGAGCCCCTCGGGGCTCTCTGCTCAGCAGGGAGCCTGCTTCCCCCTCTCAATCTGCCTGCCTCTCTGCCTACTTGTGATCTCTCTCTCTGTCAAATAAATAAATAAAATCTTAATTGAAAAAAAAAAACAGTGGCCATAAGGGATTATTTATGTATAGGAGTCATGTGACCTGGATGGCTTGGGCCAAAGTGGATTGGGACTGGTTCTTAAAATAAAGGTAAGTCATTATAGCAAAACAGGTGGCATGGAAGTCTTGGCAGAGGACATGCCTTATTCTGATTGTGACTGATTAAACTAATCTGATCTTCAGGGATTTTGGCCAAAAAACACACAGAAACACATATAAAGGACATAAAGGCAAACCATAGAAGCCTTGAGGTTGTAGAATCTGTGAGCACAAAATGTCCTAAAGTGGGAGAGTCAAGTAAGAAGTCCTTGGAAGTGTTACCCGATGTTAAGTAAGCAGAGAGGAGAACAGAAAAGCCACATTACAAGAGTAGTCAAGTGAGTAGTGTGGGGCTGCCACTCAGCTGGCACACACTGGTGGGACCATGCCATCAGTGAAATATTGAGATAAGTTCAAAATGTAGCTGCTTCTCAGAGGCACTTATGCGTCTATCCCTTGCTACCAGTGGCTCTGGCTACTCTCCTATATCCAGAAACTGAAGTGTTAAAGTCAGGAGCCTTTATTCTGACGCACTGAGGATTGTGCCTTACTGAGTCTAGAGGAGTCTTGATTACAAGGCTGTGCGCAGTGCTCGTTCATTTCTCTGATGCATTATCACAATAAATTCTACATTTGAAGAAATTTCTGCTCTTTCCAATCAGGTCAAGTAAGCCTGACCATAAAAAAGGTCACCCAAAATATAAAGTTGACAAAAAAAAAAACCCTCAAAAAACCAAAACCAAAATAAAATCTGTTTAAGGAGACTCAACATGGATGGCATCGTTGTTCTTGTGCTCTGAGATCTACTCAAAGTAGGTACACAAAAGGTCAGTAAACCTTCCCAATATATCTAGATATATTACTTACAACTTCATTAGTAGTTTTTCTTTAAGACTTTATTTATTTATTCGAGAGAGGGAGAGAGAGAGTTAATGATAGTGGGGAAGGAGCAGAGGGCTAGGGAGAGAGAATCTCAAGCAGACTCTGTGGTGAGCGGGGCATGAAGCAGGGTTTGATCTTAGCACCCTGAGATCATGACCTGAGCTGAAAACCAGGAGTCAGTCACACACTCAACTGACTGAGCCACCCAGGCACCCCAGGAGTTTGATTAATAACACTCTGGAGCACAGTTTTCTTAAATAGATAAATCATAAGAGAAATTGAAGTACTTCCACCTTTTTCTGATTGCTTCCACCAGTCATATCACATGCGAGAATTATCCCATATAAATATAAACATAAATACTGTGTGTCTATATAATTTCGCATGCATATACAAAACGGAAGCGTGTTTGTGTGTGTGTGTTTATGCAATACAGGATACAATGCAGACCGCTAGATCACAGGAATCCATAGTCTCTCCTCTTTCCTGGATGCACAGGTAGACCTCACTTTCTAGTTCCCCCTGATGTTAGCAGTGACCACGTGACTGAGTCCTGTCACCGGATATAAGCACAAGTGTTACATGCCACTATCCTGAATGGCCCATAGAAACTCCCTCTGGGCCCCTTTGCCTTTCTGGCTGGCTGGATTGAAGACACTTCCAGAATAAACTTGGAAGCCAGGAGTGGAAATGGAGTACACAACATAGGGATATCCCATGGCCTTGTTTACTTCATAGCACTGCTGTCTGAGGAAAAAATAGGCTTTTATTATATTTTAGATACTATGTAGTTTTGGGTTTACTTGCTATAGCACTTAGTATATCCTAACTTGTTCATGGCATTAAATAGTAAACCTTAGAAGAGAAGTTTAGATATAGGATGGTAAAACACTTAGAACTTATTATCCATAAAAAAAATAAATTCAGTATTTTATTGATTTTATATATAAAAAGAACTTTTAAATCTGGATGATATTACTAGGTTTCTGGTTAAATATTACTAAGAGCTATAACAGAAGTTCCATGAGGGTAAACACATCCTATTTTCTTTTTGTTCAATGATGGAAAACTAGCACCCTGAATAGTTCTTTACATAGGATAGTTTATCTGTAATTATTTATGAAATAAACAAGCAAGAATCGCAGTTTACTAGGATGATCTGTTAATTTCCTAAAATTTTCTTCTTAACATTGGGCTCTTAACTGTATTTTAGGATTTCCCAATATGGGAAAACTTAAATTGGGTAATTTGAGGACAGTATTTAAAAATCAGGTGAGCAAGGTGACCAACGTACAAGAAATTCACAATGAATAGCACAGTATTCTGTGACTAGTAAGAGCAACAGGCCACAAAACATGTATGAGAAGGTGAGCGGAGGAAGTGATTACTCAAATCAGAAAGGAGACTGTAGAAAGAAAGCCATCTGGCAGAAACCCTGATCTTCAGAGTAGAGATTTAGCCGTCCCTCAAAACCCTACAGAAACAAACCAAAAAACAAGTACTCCAACTGCACTCCCCACCCTGCCTCCAATTCTTCCTTGTGCTGACCATCGACCCAAGCAGAAGACAGAGGGCAAAAGAGCCCAGTGCTGCAGGCTGTATCCGATAAGCTCTTGGGCAAATATCATAGCACAGAAGGTTGGAGAATGAAGACAGAGGGGCAAACAGGTTGCCTAGCTGTCTCTCATTAATAAATGGCTTCACTTACATTTGTGATCATTACATTAAAAAAATAGTCAATATTAGGTGATTAGGGTTTAATTTGAACACGAAATCCTCCACTTTGTTATTTTCAGATATGACTGTGCCAAGGTATTTTTGTACATTGAATAGAGATGAAATGTATAAACATTGTGTGGATAAAATTAATAATCAAATAATGTTACAGGTAGAAATATTACAGAGACCATCTTCCTCATTATTTTTCAGATGAGTATTCTTACATTTGGTAGGTAATAAGCAGATACAAGGAAAGGACAACATGATGTGTGGTTTTAAGTTTTAATCACTCCTGCCTTGACGTGTAGTTCTAATTCTAAAACACTTGACATGTGAGATGCAGGAATTAAAATGATAGGGTACAAAGTGGCTTCCATTGATAAAGTCATACAGAGAAACATAAATCAGAAGTGGTCACAAGTTGCCTTTCCATTTCCTTTCCTGAGAGTAGCATGTATGAAAATCTGGCCTCTGGAGAAACTGGATCTCAAAAATAGACTACATACCCTTAATTACCTTCCTTAAATATCCCAAGCCCCAAATGTGAGGACAGAGGAGAAGAGCTTCTCAACCTTTCTCAAGAAGGAAGAATTGAATCTAAACACTAAAATAGAGGAAGTATGGGAAAATACTCCTTGCTCAGGAAAGATTGGAAAATGTGAATAAAAGAGTTTCAAGTCACCCACGCCCAGCATTTTCTCCAACAATTCCTTCTTGTCTGTTTCTAGATCTCTTCCTCTTTATTATATCTCTCGAATCAGCATGGAGAACACACCCTTGTCTCTTCTATACCAAAAGTAAATGCATTTTTCCTGGATCTCACTCCTCTCAACTAAAGCTTTTACTGGCCAGTTTTACAAAGCAATTTTCTTTATACTCTGTCTCCGTTTTCCAACCACCTGGAACTCTACTTCACTATTAGTTAGGCTTCACTATTCCATTCATCAATCTATTCCTGTTAAAATTTTTTTTTAAGGTTTTATTTATTCATTTGACAGAGAGAGATTACAAGTAGGCAGAGAGGCAGGCAGAGAGAGAGGAGGAAGCAGGGTCTCCGCGGAGCAGAGAGCCCGATGCGGGGCTCGATTCCAGGACCCTGGGATCGTGACCCAGGCCGAAGGCAGAGGCTTTAACCCACTGAGCCACCCAGGCACCCCTATTCTTGTTAATGTTAAAAAAGGCATAAGGGGATGCCTGGGTGGCTCAGTTGGTTAAGCGGCTGCCTTTGGCTCAGGTCATGAGCCCAGGATCCTGGGATCGAATCCTGCATTGGGCTTTCTCATCAGTGAGGAGTCTGCTTCTCCCTCTCCCTGCTGCTCCCCCTGCTTGAGCTCTCTTTCTCTCTCTGACAAATAAACAAATAAAATTAAAAAGAAAAAATAAAAATTAGCTACAATTATTTTTAAAAAGAAAAAAAAAAAAAAAAAGGCATAACAGGTCCAAAGTAGAGTTACTGGTGCTAAGCCCCACATCAGCAAACCAAGACTTAGTAGTAGCCTAACTAGGGCCTCTTCCAGGAATGTAACCTTTAACTGGTCAGTCTGGAATTTCCTGGTCTGCACTAATGAGGTAATCCACTGGATAGATCCCATCTGTTCCCCATAGGAAGCCAACCTTGTCAACAATTCACTCTTTCCTTGTCCCTCTCAACTTTCTTCCTATAAAAAACTTTCCATTTTGTACAGTTCCTTGAAGCTCCTTTTTATTTGCTAGAATGTACACTGCCTTATTCATGAATTATTGAATAAAGCCAATTTGATACTTAAATTTACTCAGTTGAATTTTGTTTAACAATAAGATCACATGAAAGTTTCTATTTCCAATGGCATTTTTCAGATCTCTCTTTCTCTGACTCTTTCTTTTTAAATTTAACTTCTCTGATGTAGCAACAGAGTCAACCACAAATTCCTTGGACAAATTCCTTTTCTGGGACACTGCGCCCTTTTCTTTTCCCTTCTGACTTTCCAGCTTCTGTATCTCAGTATTTTTGGTGTCTCCTCCTTTATAGGGCAGTTAATCATTTGTGTTAGTCAAGTTTGATCCTGGGTCTTTAATTTTTTTTATCTGTAGCTACTCCGGACACAGCCCAATTTATTCTCACTGTGGGTTCAAATATCATATTTTTATCTTTAGATGTGTATACTCAAATATTTATTTAACATTTCCACTTCTAATATCTAAGTGAATGTATTGAAGCCTTACTCATAATTTCTTCATCAACTAAAGTATCAATTTCCAGACTTCCATCTCAATATTGCATGACTTACTCTTTCAGTTAGTTACTTGTGCCAGTAATCTGGGGTAAGAATGGACATTTCATTCCTTCTAACTCCCATAGCTGATGAGTCATAATATTTTACTGGAAATGACTAAAAATAGATATGTTTTACAAAACTTCTAATGTCTTGCTCCATTTAATCAAGGGAAAGGTAAATAGGATGATACAAAAAAATGTAATACATTTCACAGAGGGCTCTAACAGAAAGTAGCACCTAAGTCATGTTCCCAGTAGAGGGAAAGTCATGAAGTTAGATGTGGAAAGTGTTTTTGCTTACTAGTTTGTTTGTTTGTTTGTTTTTTCCATGGAGAGAGAGAGGAGAAAGAGGCATTCATCCTATTTAATTTTGAATTTGAGATACAATGGAAGAGAAAAGATGGGAACAGAATGGGGGAAAATAGTAGTTGTAGAGTGGGGAGATATATAGAAGACACATCACATGGGAACTTTCTTATGGGAGAATCACATAGGATTTGTTTTTAGATGAGTATTATTGTTTCTTTTTAAAATATTTTTAAAGTTTTAGATCAATTTTAGGTTTACAGGAAAAAAAAGTGAAGATAATACAGAGAATTCCTGTATACCCCACACCCAGTGTCTATTATTATCACCATCTCACATTAGTATGGAACCTATGTTACAGCTAATAAACGAACAAATACATTATTATTAGTTGAAGTCCAGACTTGATTCAGATTTGCTTAGTTTATACTTAATACACTTTTTCTGTTCCACGATCCCACCTAGGACACTACATTGCAGTTAATAAGCATGTCTCCTTAGGTTCCTTTTGGCTTTAACAAGTTTTTATTTGTTTGTTTGTTTTGGGGTTTTTGGATACGTCTTATTTTTGACAACTTTGAAAGTTGTTTGTGTGTGTGTGTGTGTGTGTGTTTTGTCTTTTTGTTTTTTGTTTGTTTCAGGAAGGCTTGTTATCATGACTCTGAGATCAATACCTGAGCTGAGACTGAGTGGGACGTTTAACTGAACCACCCAGTAGCCCTGACTTTGGAGGTTTTGAGTACTGCTCAGATATGTTGTACAACACACCTTAAATAGGATTTTCCTGGTGTTTTTCCTATGATTATATGGGCTTATGGGCTTTTAAAAGAAAGACCAGAAATAAAGCAACTTTTTTTTTCATTTTCAAATATTAATGCCCTAACTGGGTAGCCCAGCATATTGTTGAAAAGAGGAAGTGAGAGGAGGGATTCTTGTCCTATTTCTAATCTTAGAGGGAATGCATCCAGTTTCTCACTATTAAATATTACGTTAGCTATAGGCGTTTTGTAGATGTCTTTTATAATGTTGAGGAAATTCTCTTCTATCCCTAGTATGCTGAGTATCCTAGGATGTTTTTTTTTTGTTTTGTAATCATGAACAGACACTGAATTTTTTCAAATACTTTTCTGTATTGATTGATTTTTTATTTAGTTTGCTGGTGTATTAGAATACATTGATTGATGTACTAATGTTGAATCTGCCTTGAATCCCTGGAAGAGAGGCTCCCACTCTCTCACAGAAACTGGAGATAGAGACGCTGTCTCCCTTGATGTTCACATTTCAACTTCAGTCTCCTGAGAAAGACAGTCCTGGGTTGTAAACCTGACAAGAGGCTGTTAAAAAAGATTTACTTACATACATCTCAGAGGAGTAGAAAAAGAATTTGCAATTACAAGCTTACAAAACTAATGCTCTAACTAAAAGGAGGTGGGGTGTTTTTCCCATTATTTTTAACAGGGAAAATCGATTTTGTTATTTTTAATTCTTATGTGACCTTATAGTTGTTGGCGGTGGAGGATGCATTATTGGGTTTGGGATATATTTAATTTTTATTTTTAGAAAATTTGTTTACAAGTTTTTATTTATTTAAGTAATCTTTACACCCAAAAAAGAGTCTCATGCTCTACTGACTGAGCCAAAGAGGTGGCCCTCTTTTTTTCTTTTCTAAGATTTTATTGAGTTTGGGATATATTTTAGAAATAACTGAATTTGTTGCTGGATTTTGATGTTAGCATGACAGTTAAGAAATAATGCCAGATTAATTGAACTGAGCAACTGGTGAATTGTAGTGCGATTCACTACAGGATGAACACAAGGAAAGGGGAACCTGATTACTCATTTTAACATGTCAGGTTTCAATTACCTATTTGATGTTGAAATGTAGGTGAATTTGTGGCAGTCTGGGATTCAGGGCAAAGATGATGGCCCCAGGCCTAGCATTTGGAATCACTGTAATGTAGATGATTTGTAAAGACAGGACACTGAAAATCACCCAGAGAATACAGAATCGGATCGACGATCAGGTCCCTGGAACTCAAACATTTAGAAGATTAAGCATAGAGAATGAGAAGAGGGAAATGTATAGTCTTTGGAGGCAATTAGAAAAGGAAGTTCAGGAAGAAAGTAACGTATTAAGCGTAAAACCCTCCCCTGCCTTCCATTCTCTCCTCACCACACAGCCTCTTCCCAGGACCCGATGCTCAACTATACCTTACGTACGCAACAAGCTTTGTCCTCTAGATCATTTCTGTCTCCTGATTTCTCTTCTTCCGTACAAGCCAGATACCATATCTTCTTTCTTTTTAAAAAAAAAATATTTATTTATTTATTTGAGAGAGAGAGAGAGAGAAAGAGTATAAGCCAGCTTGGGGAGAGGAAAGGAGGGAGCGGGAGGGAGAGAGTCTCAAGTGGACTCCCTGCAAAGCCCAGAGCCGAATGCACGCTCTGTCTCACAACCCTGAGATCTTGGCCCCAGTTAAAATCAGGAGTCAGACAGGTAACCCACTGAGCCACCTAACACCCCCCCCAACTCCCGCCATCTCCTCTTTACTTCATCTCTCAGAACTTATTTTAAATATCTCTCTCCCTCAGAAAGACCTCATTGGGGTGCCTGGGTGGCTCAGTGGGTTAAGCTTCTGCCTTCAGCTCAGGTCAGGATCTCTGGGTCCATGGGATCGAGCCCCACATCGGGCTCTCTGCTCAGCGGGGAGCCTGCTTCCCTTCCCCTCTCTCTGCCGGCCTCTCTGCCTACTTGTGATATTTCTCTCTCTGTCAAATAAATAAATAAAATCCTAAAAAATAAAACAAAAACACAAAAAACCTCATTGACTCCTCCTAATAATTTAGGTGTCCTTGCTATGCAGGTTCACTGCATTAGTAGCTCTCTGTCACAGTGCTTCACCTCATTTTAATTAGAAAATTTGCATAGATTTTTTTTAATACCCCTTTCCCCCAATAGATCGTAAGCTTTAAAAATTCAGCAGCCAGATGGTCTTGCTCACTTCTATTTTCCCAGCACTTGGCACAATGAAACACACTCATTGTATAAATAAGAAAATAAATGAAACAAACAGTAAACTATTTTGGCTCTTCCTGAACTATTTAATGTAATCACAGGAAATAATATTTCCAACTTGTTCCCATGCAAACTAAATGCTCATTTATTTAGCCAGTACTTTAAAAGTCAGTAGAAGTTGTGAAAATAAATAAAGGAAACTTCTCCTGAAATGGAGTCAGGAAGCCCTAAATGGGGAGCACTCATGCATGTATCATTCACTGTAGCCTGCTTCGCCAGCAAAAAGGAGGAAGATAAGAATTATCTTGACAAGGGGAGGACATTTCTCACATAGAAATTTTATCTACTGCTTTTAAGAGAAAGAAGGAAGTTCCCTCCCTGGCCCAGCAAAGCACTAATGACACTTTGCAGCCAATGAGAAACCACCACAACCTTGAATTCTTGTTCTTCACCGATGAACTTTTGCTTAAAACAATCCTCCTATATCTCCTCCTAAAACCTAATAAAAGCCGACCTTCCCTTTGTCTCTTTAGAGTTGCCTGTGATTCATTATAGCTTACACATCTCGAATTGCAATTCCTCTGCTATTCCCTAAAGTAAACTCATTTTGCTGGTAACATAACTGGCTATTTTATTTTTAAGGCTGGCAATGTTAAGAAAATAATAAAGCCACTTCCTTTTCAATTAAAAAAAAGGTGTTTTTACTTAAAAGAGTTATTCTGTAAAAGAGCCACATCAATATGCTAGTAAGAGCAAATACCATGTGACAATTAAATTGACTTCTGCATCTCATCGATTAAAGTTAACATTGCCTTCACACACCAGTGAGTTCTCATATCATAAACAGTAATTAAGATATTAATCACAGAGATTCTCAGATGGTATAAATTGTTTCAGTGGAGAGATTTTTTTCTTTCTTTCTTTCTTCTTTTTTTATGAATCTCATCTTATTACATCCCTAGTAAGAACTATACTCAATATGATCTGGAGATTAAACACACCATATAATCATTTTCATAAAGCCTGTTAACTAGGAAGTCTCCCTGCTTTTATTTAGGTAATTTAGTTGCACAGCACTGACTTGCAGTGTAAGCTGTAATAGTTCTTCTGAAACTGAATGATTTTTTATAGGATATTCTCATCGCACATAGCAATGTGATTGCTTCTTTAATTAAAATGATTTCTTATTTGCCAAGGAAAGACAAACAACAGTCACAAAAAAAGAAAGAAAGAAAGACCAAAACAAATTTAGACCTTGATAGTTTACTTCAGATTATACTGCATTTGAATGTAAGATGCTTATGGATATTATCCCATCACTGATTCTCCAAGCAGTGGCTAAATCCATTAAACAATGTGTTAGCAGCACCACTGTGTGTAACATTCAAAAACACATGTTATTATTGCAAAGCAAATTGGGCATCAGTGCATATGAATATGAATTTTAGCTGGAATATGAAAATGTTCCAGATGCCATGGGTAACTGATAAGTTCTATAGTTTAAACAGAGAAAATATGTTGTGAAAAAAAGATTTTTACAAATTATTTTATTCAATGAATAATGAAAGAGGTGCCTCATCAAGAATGAGGTATAAGGAGGCTAAAGCACTTTTGTTACTGTTCATTTGTTTAGTTTCATTTACATCTGGACAAAGTATTATCTAGGTCTATTAATTTATTATTAAATTTGAAAAAGGGTTTGTCTAGACCATTTAAAAATTTAATATAAAATTGCCTGATTGGTCACTTTGAGCTCCACTGACCAGTAATCTGTATATCGAATTACATGATCACCAGAAGTCTCTAGAAACATGTTCTTTCCACATCCCAAGACTTGCAAAACTATGGCTCTATATGCAATGATGAAAGAGAATGCATGATAATCTCAAACTGAGTGTGGATTCAGCCTATCTTCCACGGGCATACCTTGCTGTCCTCATAGATAACTCCAAATCTGCAGCACTTCATGTGTCCCCACAGGAGAAATACTGGAGTAATAATTAAAAGTTAGAAGAAAATAGACACAAAATTAAAATAATTTTCTAAAGACTTTGTATCAAATTAAAAGTAGAGTCTTTCTTCTTTTAAGAAAATCTTTCAATAACAAAAGTAATTATACTCTTCTATTACTGTTATGTCTTTCCTAAGGTAAAACAACAACAACAACAACAAAATAAAAACAAAAACAAAGACAAAAAACAATGATAGAGCCTTTGGTTTTCCTTTGATTATAAGAGATACAGATATATTAATGTGCTCATTTGCTCTATTGGGTCTGTGTATGTGTGTGTGTTTAATAAAACAGAAAAATCCACAAACATAAAGGTATATTTACCCAATAATTACAATGTGAACAGTCTTGTAATTATAATTTAGATTAAAAATAAAAAATTGATAACAGTCCAGAATTCCTACTCAAATATGTAACTCTTCCAATAAAAATCTCCCTGCACATTAAAGCTAGTTGTTACATTCTAGAAGTGCACTCTGCAATAAGTTTCACTAACCACATGTGTATGTGTTTAAACTTAAATTAGTACGGATTAAAATAAATGAAAAAGTTATTTTTTCAGTCAAACCAGCCACATTCCAGGTGCTCAAATGTGCCCTGTGGCTTTTGTATTGGACAAGAAAGAGAATATTTCCATCAGCAAAGTGAATTCTGTTGGACAGTGCTACTCTAGAAACAAATTATTTCTAGGTCATAGAAAACCTTAAAAAAGTTGAATTAATTACTTGATCTCATGAAAGAAAAACAAGTGACCTGATGTTATTAAAATTAGAAAAGAGAGATTTGATTTTACATTAAAAAAAATATTGTGCCATATTTGAAGTTCACTTTGACTGCCATTATGGTGGCCCCAAGAGGCCCCTATGATGACAGGAAGGTCTGTTATCTAGCTAGCTAGCTAGCATCTGCCCATCCTCATTTCTTTCCTATATTATTACAATATTTCCTAGCTGGTTGTTTTTCTTGCCCATGCGTCCTGATACAATATCTACTACAGGGCAGAAGAGTGACATTTCTATGATAGATCATTCTTGGTCTCCATGAACTCCAGGAGCATCCTTTGTCATTCTAAGTGAGAACGAAAGAACCTCCAGTGACTTGAGCTGTCTCACTTCTCCCTCCCCATTTATTGTGTGTGGCTATCTCAGCCTCTCCACTGCTCCTTCAAAACATGTAGCCTGTTTCCACCTCAGCACAGTGGCACAGTCCATTCTTTCTCTTTGCAGTACCCCTCCCCTGGGTAATAACGTACCTCAGTCCCTTCTCTCTTCAAAATATTGTCTCATATGTCGTCGTGTAAGTGAGACTTAGAAATGAATGTACTATATATATTTACTGAAATTCGTGTCATCACACCTAAATATGTAATTTCTATCATGGCAGGAATTGTGTGTTTTCCTGAATGTTGTCTCATTCTGTTCCTTGTATAATGTTTGGCACATAGATGGTACTCAGTAAGTATTAATTAGATAATTTTTAAAGATAAAAATCATCATAATCCTGAATGTGTTCCTGAACTGTACAGTATAAGAAAAGAATAAGAAAAATGTATTTGTGCACTAAGAAGAGAAGATTCTTGGGGAATAAACTCAAAGAATAGAATCTGTCAGGAGACTGTTACATAAACTACAATGACCAAATAGTAATTGATAACGACATATCACATACAATGTGCTTACTGGTTACATGAACCACATGCTTTTTGGGTATGATCAGCATGATCTTTCCCATTAGTGTTACCATGAATATCAGACAAATATCAGACAAAGTATTTCTGAGAATGACATTAGAACAAGTATCCTGCATACACATTAGCAAATCCTTTCCTTCTAACTCTTTCTCAGCTTTGTGTTGTCATCATTCAAAAAAAAAAAAAAAAGGTTATTTTCTAATTCTGATTTCTTCATTTGAAATTTAGATAAACTACTTTCAAGTATGAAGATTTAGCTAGATTTTCTATTTAGTAGAGATATTTGTTTACTTTTACTCAATTATGACTGTAAGAATAAATATAATATTTTTATGAAATTTCATAAAATTTCATTTCAGAAATGCTGAAAAGCATTCCATCTGATACAATATACAACTGGAAGTCAAAATCAGAGAAGAAAAAAAGAACAGTGACTATCTCCCTCATAGAGCTTTAATTATTTTGAATTGCTCTTTCATATATACTTTCTCTTACCCAGAATTCTGTATGAGCAACCACAGGATTTGGAGATATGCTCAAAGAGAAGTAAAGACCTACTCCAAGCCTCTCATGATGACCCTTTAGAACATAAATGCCCATCTGTTTTGGGCTATTGGTCTATTTTAGTACAATGTTGTGCAAGGGAAATGCTCTACTTTGTGTATCTCCAGTTTTGGATCTCTTTGTCAAAGCTCATGCAATACTCAATCCTGAACAACCACACACATATTTCCATGCTGAGAAATACAACATGCCCCATTTATAAGATACCTCATTTGAGAATATATACATACATATCCTTTTTGAGAAGAAATATAATTTTTTCTCTCTAGCAACCAGAGATGTTTTATCACTCTAATTTGTCCCTCCCTTAACTACCTAGAAGAGTCTATATTTGGGGTCTTTCCCAGAGTAAGAGTTATTACTAGAGATAAATCTTATCTGAATGACCCATTTGTATGGCGGGACAGGCATCTAATTAACATCTTTTCTTCTTATTGTCCCACTAACAGTCCTCCCCTTTGAAGCCCCAGATCCCTATCCCATTACTTAGCTCAGGTTGGCATATATACATGATTTTACCTTCCTGTTTTTGAACCTCTCATACATATGGGATTCCTGTATGTACAACGTTAAATTTCTTTTTCTCTTTTTAATCTGTCTCATGTCAATTTAATTATAAGCCAGAAGAATCTGTCAAGGATAGAAGAAAAATGTTCCTCCCGAAAAATCTCCATAATCTAATGGAATTTTTAGTATATAAAAGGAATTTGGACTTTAATATAATTTTCTAAGTCTGATTCTAGTGTAACTTGCACTGTAGTTAATCACATCATTTTTTTAACTCTAACTTAATATAAACTCAATAACCATCTGAACTATTCCAGTTTGCTATTAATAGCCTGCTGGACATATTTATATACCAGAACTGTTGTTAATTTATGGTGGGTACTATGAAATCAATGTTAATGTATCTTGTGGTGACTACTAATCTTTTAGGAGTAAATAAAATGAACATAGTTAAATATGAATTGATATATGTTCTATAGTCCTAATTAAATTTACTAAAATCATTAAGAGAGAAGTTAAAAGTAGACTATCTCAGTGTGAGCTCAAATAACTCTTCAAAGATATTGTTAGCCTGATTTTCATTTCCAAACATGTTGCTGCTGCCATAGCAACTGGCATTTGGGGATGAGGTTAGTGGAACTGGTTAAGCCCATAGAATATACTATGCATAACTAATAGACATACCATTTCTGTGTAGAGTTTAACTGGATTTGTCAATGCTTTCCATTCAAAGACTTCCAGGTACATACCTATAGTTGAAGAAGCTGGGTTTATAATTCATTGCCATGAAGGAAATCACAGTATGAGGGACCGTAGATATCACCGTAAGAGGATGTTCGAAAGCACTAATTATAAAATTTGGTCTCATGCTAAGTAATTTTGGGGAGAGATAAAAAAAAAACTAGATAAATCTTATCTGAATGACTCATTTTCATGGATTTGGATGCTGTCGGGAAATGGGGCAAATCTATGTTACCATATAAACAGATTTATAATGAAAAATACCAAATATATACATTAAGATTTCCAATAAATCTTATCTATTTAGTGGGAGAGATGAAGAAAGGCTGAAGCTGTAATTGACTAAGAAGTGGAAGGCACATGTGGGTGGGTCAGATGGTTAAGTGTCTGCCCTCAGCTTGGGTCATGATCTCGGGGTCCTGGGATGGAGCCCCATGTCAGGATCCCAGCCCAGCAAGGAGTACGCTTCTTCCTCTCCCTCTGCTTCTCCCACTTCCTCTGCCTCTCCTGTTTGTGCTGTCTCTCTCTTTCTCTTAAATAAAAAAATAAATTCTTAAAAAAAAAAAAAACTAGCGGGAGTCATTTTGTTAGGCAGGGTAAAGGAATATTTAGTCATGTTGTCGTTTGTACAATATTCATGTTTGTGTCTTTATTAAAACATGATTAAGGAATGAAACTGTTTTGTCTTGATCCATTGAGGCCACAGATAGAGCTTGTCTGATAGAAGATTGGTTGTGCTCAACTGAAGAATATCAAAACCTAGCGTGAGAGCCAGAACAGCTGGCAGACGACGGTGACTGCTGAAGAGGAGCAGTTATTGCTACCATAACGTCTGTCTCTTTGGCATAGGATAATTTTGAGCTAAAGGCAATCAAAACTTTGCAGATTCAGTAAAAGCTCTTGACCCCCCTTTGATTGCTTAAATTTAATTTGGAAAGGAGCCTTTGCCAGAAAGAGCTGCTACCAGAGTTTCTTTTTTACCTAAGAAACTTACCTAACAGGGCAATCTTTGTTTTCCAAGTATCTCCTCACCCATCCCATGAATGGCCTTCCTTCTCTTTGTATTCCAAGATCCTTACCTCTTTCTGAACATCGGGGTGGCAGATGTCTGAACTGCCTGACTGCCCCTTGGGTCTTATATTTTTATGGGTTGCCCATATGTATGAAATTTGGATTTTGTAGATGATCGATAATACTCAATTATTTAAAGTTAAGAAAAAAATCATTAATGAATTGCGTGACATTATACAGTGGTGAAAACATTTATTATTTTATATATAATATATTAATCTACTTTAATAAATCACCTCCCAAAGAAAATACTAAATTTTTTCAATCTTAGAAATACCTAATGTCTCATGATGACAGAGTCA
Source organism: Lontra canadensis (assembly GCF_010015895.1). Lineage (NCBI taxonomy): Eukaryota > Metazoa > Chordata > Mammalia > Carnivora > Mustelidae > Lontra > Lontra canadensis. The sequence goes on from NW_022631038.1 coordinate 9,958,289, forward strand.
TGAGTTTGTGATAGTATTTATATACTATACATATAGTATATTATACATACACCATATGTGTATTTATAGATTTATACATATACATACCATACACACACACACACACACACACATATATATATATATATACACACACACACATATATATATATATATATACATACATATATATATATAGTTATCATTGATCTTATTGGCTTGCAATCCATTTCTCTCCCTTTAGGAAATGGCAGGGTTGAGAGAAGCAAAGGATGCCTGGTCTGATTTCTTTGTAAACCTGCTAAAATCTACTTCTTAAAGGAAATTCATGATTATAGCAAAGGTAGAGTTCTTATGTATAGAATTATTTTAGCGTGATAACTCCTTCATTAGATTGCTTATGCTAAACAAACCTAGATTCTAGGACTTGTTTATCCTTCATACTAATTCTTTTCTAGTTACCACAAAAAAAATTTTGTCTCCTATTGTGGATTTTTCTTTTAAACTTTTTACATTATCTTTTACAGAGTAGATGATTTTATTAACTTAGTGGTCATCATTATTAATTGTTTCATCATGTTTTATATTTGTGTTTTCTCTAGAAACATCTTTCTTAGCATGTTTTCCTACAAATATTCCATTAAACAATCTACCTGATGAGGGAACAGAAGGCAAGCTGAGGACAAAGCAGAAGCTGACACCCTACAAACCCCCTACCCTTGGAATATATGTGACATTCCTCAGGCATTCCTGGCTGTCCTAAAGGAAAAACGAATAGTTAACTTATAGAGATCACAATCCTGCAAGACGTGAGCCTCCTTCCATTTATAAATATCCTAGTGATTTATGAGGAAGAGGCTTTCTTATCTATAGCCTAACTTCCAGAGACCCATAAATCAGTCCCTGAAGCCCTAAAATCAACTTCCCCTCCATAAAACTGAGGGAGACTGAGGCAGAGGGAAATGTAAATAAAGTTACATTTCTTCTAAACTTAAAGCTCATTGATAAGGACGTGTGATAGCAGTAGTGTGACATTCCCCCATGAAGATCTCAACTATCTTACTGCTAATGCCTTACTAAAAGGAAAAACAACCTTAACTTGACCAATAGCAAAGCCTTCAGTATCCTTGTGTCTTCTTCTTTCAAACTCTCCCTTTTTCCTTACCTCCCCCAGCCCCATAGTATATCATCAGTCACTCTTCACAACCCCAGGGTAGCAGATCTTCCTGCCCACAGGTCCTGTCCCGTGCTTTAATAAGCCACCATTTTGCACCAAAGATGTCTCAAGAGTTCTTTCTTGGTCATCAGCTCCGGATCTCACCCCCCAAACCTCACTTATATTCTAAAACTTCATGATTCCAATTTATTTATTTGCTTGTTTTTTTTTTTTTTTATTTTGGCTCTTTTAACAGCTGGAATTGATTTTTGGAGTATAGTCTTTAAATATTAAATCACTTCTAATGTATTGTGATGCTTATATAATAAAGATAATTATGCAATAATGGTAGCAGTAAAATTTTATTAAGCCATATCATGTGGTGATAACTAAGCATTTGCAATTTACTATAAATTACAAATCTTCTTTTTCTAATAGTTCATATCTCATACATCTCAATGACCCTTTACTAATATTAGTTTTATTGTTTGTTTTTTAAGTCCATCACATATACCTGGCATTTAAATGAGCTTGTAATACATTTAAATTGATTAGAAAGACATTTCATCTTTATAATACTTAGCTGTTCTATCTTGAATTATAAGTAGGCTTCTTCATTTAATATTTGTCGTGTATTTAGAACATTTAGTGAACTTTACATTTTAATAACTGATCAATTAAGTCCCTTCAGTTTTTTTGAGTATATAATCAAAATGTTTCCAAATAACAAGATACTTATTTTTTCCCAAAATTGCATCTTTTATTTATGATTATATGTATATTATATTGGTCAGAATCATAACAGCTTTTGTAAATATGATATAACCTAATATCTTTCTTTTAGAATCTTCATTAGAATGTTTCTAGTATGGTTTTTAATTATTTTGTTCTGTTTTTAAATATTTATTTATTTGAAAGGGAGAAAAAGAGAGTGAGAACATGAGTCGGCGGGGGGGCAGAGGGACAAACAAACTCCCCACGGAGCAGGGAGCCTGATGCAGGGCTTGATCCCAATAACCTGAGATCATGAACTGAGCCAAAGTCAGATGCTTAACTGACTGAGCCACCTGGGCATCCCCGTTTCTAGTATGTTTTTGACTGGATGTTTAACATTTAAAAATAGAATATTTCTATTTATGGATGCACAAATTTACATCAAACAATCTCTTCAACACTCAAGACAAACACAATCCCTTCCTTGAATTTATCTTTATTTCTAAAATCATGTCAAATAGATTTTGCAAATAGTATGGCATAGTAGAAACAAGACAGAATTTCATACCAAATATGGGTATTGTAGTAATTTTTGTTATTAATTTCCAAAATTTTAGATTAATTCTAAAGATGTGATTTTTATACTAAACTAAATGTTTTACCTTTATTTCTCGTAAATAAAAGTTAATAATCTTTAGTTATGTGCATAGAGCGTATCATCACTGTGGAATTACCATTATATGGTTAGTAGATAAACAGCTTGAATTGAACAAAATAGAAACAAACAATTAATACATAATAAAAGTCATTGGGGTGTTAAACATTTGGTTTAATGAATGAATTAGCCCAACATATTGCTATTATCAATTATTGAAAAACCAAAGCAAATACCTAATACCATTTCTTTCCCTCAGTAAATTCAATTCCCTGGTTACTTTGTTTCAGGTTGAGAATATATACCACAAAAACATACATTTTATTTTCAATTATTATTGTTTAGCATGATTATGAGGAGCAGGCCAAAATTTAAATTAACTAGGGAGTTTTATTTAAATTAACATAAGGGGCACCTGGGTGGCTCAGTGGGTTAAGCCTCTGCCTTCAGCTCAGGTCATGATCTCAGGGTCCTGGGCTCAAGTCCCGCATGGGGCTCTCTGCTTGGCAGGGAGCCTGCTTCCTCCTCTCTCTCTCTCTGCTTGCCTCTCTGCCTACTTGTGATCTCTCTCTGTCAAATAAATAAAATCTTAAAAATAAACAAATAAATTAATTAACATAAGACTGGGTGGTTCAGTGGGTTAATCCTTTGCCTTCAGTAGGGTCATGATCTCAGGGCCCTGGGATCCAGCCCCACATCTGGCTCTCTGCTTGGTAGGAAGCCTGCTTCCTCCTTTCTCTCTGCCTGCCTCTCTGCCTACTTGTGATCTCTGTCTGTCAAATAAATAAATAAAATCTTTTAAAAATAATAATAAATTAATTAATTAACATAAGACTATTAAGCAAACTATCAGTCTAATACTAAATATTATTTTACCTATTAGTCTGCTTTTAAAAAAATATTCTGAACATTTTTATGAATGAGTATTAGTTTCGTTTATGTACTAACATATTCTAGAGATCATTTCAGTTGCAAAATAGAAATGGATTAATTAGATTTGGATTTAGCACAGCCAGAACAAAAGCACCAAAGTCTAAGCTTTCAATACAGATATTGAGTCACTACTTGTAAACCTGAAACTAATAATAGTATATGTTAATTTTAATTTTAAAAAAAGCAACAAAACTTCCAGTCAAGAAATAAGTGAAGAATCAATATCTAGTTTCCAAAATGGAGTTAAAAAAAAAAAAGATAAATTATAATGTGACCTGAAATAGGCTGAGTGCATGAAAAATTTAACCCTACCAAATGCAAGAGAACAACACTGAATTCTGGAAGAGTCAGTATGTTGTCTTTTTAGAACTACCAAAGGGGTGTCTTTTTAGTTGTGCATAAATTTCCTAAACCCATGATACAGAAGAGAATTTTCAAAACTTCCATAATTAGTATTATCATATGAAAGACTATTTCAATAAATTTGAATGAACAAACCATAACATTAGGAAGAACATTAATATGAAACATGCTCTCAATGTCTTTGTACAGTAGTTATAGATTTGAGGAAATTATTTCCTTTACTATTCAAACATAAACTAAAAACAACTCAAACATTTTGAATGAATATTTATAAGTTGTCTTGATAATCAGAATATTTTCTTCAACAATTTTGTTGATTATTTAATAGAAATGATTCCAAATGTATTTATTTTGATAATTAACATTAGAAAGCAGAATGAATGATTTTTTGAACTACTTTGCATGACAAATAACATTTTGTGAATGCTAACTTTGTTTTATAGATTATGGCATAAACTAAAAAATCTGGTGAAAATTGCCCAATTGGCTTTGTTTATAACTTTTAAATAAAACCCTAATTTTCAATTATACCATCTAATTATCAAAATAAAATTTAAGGGGAAGAATTATCTTGCTAAGTTCAATTAAATCATCACCATTGAATAGAAAGTAGACAAATATTTATTAAAATATTGAATTATCATTTATGTTGAAAAGCATTTTCTCAAGCCAGCTAATTGATTTTGCATATGAAAGAACTGAAGTAATACATCAAGGACTCCTCCATTATTAAGAAGCAAATAATTTTTAGAAATGGAATTTAAAGTTTTAAAAATTCTATTCTTTGTCAAATGTATAGCAATTCTTGTGTGACACTTGCTTTTCTCATATCTCTAGTATTTAATGTCATGATTTGTACTTACATGAACTACATTTATTATTTTAAAAGTTTAATTAGGTTTTTACTAAATATATGTGAGACCAAAAATACATTTGGATAAGTGCCTTTTTGTGTCTAATACCTTAAAAATTAATAAGAAAAAATATTAAGAGCACAACATGTTAAAATAAGTTTCAAGACTCCAATCTTAATCTTTTTGGCTCACTCTTACAAGCCATTGAAAACATCATTAAGAAGAACAGGCTGGAGGTATCACAATACTAGATTTCAAGATACACCACAATGCTGTAGTAATCAAAACATTATGGTACTGGCACAAAAATAGACACATAGATCAATAAAACAGAATAGAGATCCCAGGAATAAACACACAATTATATGTTCAATTAATCTCTGACAAAGGAGGCAAGAATATACAATGGGAGAAAAACTGTCTCTTCAACAAACTGCATTGGGAAAACTGGACAGTTGCGTGCAAAAGCATGAAATTGGACCACTTTCTTACACCATATACAAAAATAAACTCAAAATAGATTAAAGACCTAAATCAGAGACCTGAAGCCATAAAACTCCTAGAACAAAACATAGACAGTAATCTCTCTTGACATCAGTTGTAAAAATATTTTTCTAGGTATATCTCCTTTGGCAAAGGACACAAAAGCAAATTTAAACTATTGGGACTATACTGAATAAAAAGCTTTTGCACAGTGAAGGAAACCATCAATAAAACTAGAAGACAATGCACCAAATGGGAGAAGGTATTTGTAAATGATATATCTGATAAGGGGTTAATATCCAAAATATGTAATGAACTTATATAACTGAACACGAAAAAGCCCCAAATAATCCAATTAAAAATGGGCAAAAGACATGAACAGACATTTTTCTAAAGAAGACATACATATGGTGAATAAGCACATGAAAAGATTCTCAACATCCCTAGACATCAGGGAAAATGCAAATCAAAACTACAATGAGATATCACCTCACATCTCTCAAAATGGCTAAAATCAAATCATAAGAAACAAGTGTTGGTGAAGATGGTGAAGAAAAAGAAACCCTTGTATACTGTCGGGAATACAAACTGGTGCAGCCAATGTGGAAAACAGTATGAAGTTTCCTCAAAAAATTTAATATAATTATTTTCCCTACTGGATAATTACCCAAAGAAAATGAAAACACACTGAAAATACATATTCACCTCTTTTTTTTTTTTTAAAGATTGTATTCATTTATTTGAGAGAGAGAGAGTGAGTGAGAGACAGCATAAGCAGGGGAGTGAGCAGGGAGGGGGAGAAGCAGAATTCCCAGTGAGCAGGGAGCCTGATGTGATGCTTGATCCCAGGACCCCAGGATCATGACCTGAGCCAAAGGCAGACGCTTAACTGCTTAACCAACTGAACCACTCATGTGCCCCTATACACCCTATTTTTATTGCAGCATTATTTACAGTAGTCATGTAATGGAAGCAAATATATTGTTTCACTCAAATGTGGAATTTAAGAAGCAAGTCAAACAGAAAAAAAAAGGGGGGACTAAAAAATGACTCAAATGTACAGAACAAACTGGTGGTTGCCAGAGTACACTTACGATGAACACTGAGTTATGTATAAAATTGTTGAATCGCTATATTGTACACCTGAAACTAATATAACACTGTATATTAACTATACTAGAATTCTAAAAGTAAATAAAAATTTTTAAAAAGGTCTTTAAAGATGCAACTCTTTATAATTTCAATAAATTTACTGTCACATAAATATTCTCATGAATCATGGCTTACTAATTCTCTTTCCATGACATCTTAAAGTAGTTTGAAATGTGAATTTGGTGAAAGAGCACCACTTTTTATTATTTTAATACCAACAAGACTGAACTCACTTTCTTTACAGGGTTCCTATATGTATGTTACTCATCTTTGTTTTTCCTTTATGGAATAAGTCTTATAAATCTCTGTCAATTAACTCATGTACATCTGCCTTTTAAAAGTCGGAAACATTATTGGAATATATGAAGTAAATGACATCATTATTTATATAATACTTTCGGTATTGACATTTTAAGCTTTATTTAAAATAAAAAAGTCAAATTTAAAATCAAAAATATATTTGCATAATTATTTGTATTTTTAACTCAGATAATAAAAGTGGACCAGTAAAATTCTATGAAAAAAAAAAAAGGAAAACTCACTTACACGGCAGTAAAAGGTTATTCTCATTATGTTACAGAAATACTCAGTTTGTTTTCTTTTCAAACTATTTTAAGTAATTATATATTTACCATTGTTTTAACTGATTTAAATTATTTGCTTTGTCTATTCAATTATGGGCACTATACTCAGTAACCACTACGTTAATTATACTTAGAAGAGTAAGTGCTATAAGGTTTTCTTAGCCATCTTGGGGTGGGTGCTAGGGCAACATACGTTTGACTAGATGGATTAAAGAAGACCTTTATTTCTCACAGTTCTGGAGGATGAGAAGTCCAAGGTCAAGATGCCTGCGGATCTGGAAGTGAAAGTTCAGATAAACATAAGTGAGGGGGAAATAATCAATGAAATCTCAGAATTTGAGTTACTACAAAAGTAAGATAAGAACAAGTTTGGGGTCTAGGGTCAGATATTGTTCCAAAAGTTCAGACAAATAATTTCACATAAAAACCAGCAACAGGAAAAGATCAAGACACAATTACATTCTCAAGTATATTAACAATAAAATAAGTAGAAAAGCACATCAACAGAAAGACATGCTTGCAAAATAATTCAAAACTGTAGCTTACTATTTCAAAGTAGATAAAATATGTTAAGAAGTTGATAATAGGTGAAACATCAACAAATAAAAATTAATGGAATTCAAGTTAGTAGAACTCAAGAAAAAAAAATCAAAATAAAAGAAATTAACCATGTCTGAAATGAAGTCTACAGTAGAAGGGAAATAGGAGCTGAAACATAACAGATTCTGTCTTCAGAGAAATGGACAGTGAGACAAATTGAGAAGAAAAATCCTAAAAAAAAAAAAAAAAAAATGAAGATACCTGCTCTGGCCAAGATGGAATCGGTAAGACCAGAGACTGTCCCACTTCAAACAATTTTCATATGAATAAAATACACTGGAAAATAGTTTTCAAGACTCTGGGCGTGGGACAAAGAAGGGCAGTGATGTGAGATCAAGAAGCAAAAATGCGGCAAGGCTTTTTGGGGGTTTCCAGATCGGGGCGCGGGGAAGATTGGAGCCAGCGAAAATATGCATTGAATTTAAAATGTGTTGTGGATACTTTTCCCATTAGGAAAACTCTTTTCTAAAATATTGCCAGATCCAGAATAAGCAACCTAGGAAGACAGTATTCAATTGCTCCATATGAAATAAAGGAATGTGTTTACACCTTCAGACAGAAATTAAGATTTGCAAAAATAAAAAGAAAGAAAACCTAAAAAAAAAAGGCGGGGGGGGGCGGGTTGCGCCTGGGTGGCTCAGTGGGTTGAAGCCTCTGCCTTCGGCTCAGGTCGTGATGTCGGGGTCTCTGCTCAGTGGGGAACCTACCTCCTCCACTCTCTCTCTCTCTGCCTGCCTGTCTGCCTACTTGTGATCTCTGTCTAATAAACAGATAAAATCTTAAAAAAAAAAAAAAAACTAAAAAAAAAAAAGAAATTAAGACTTGCAAAAAAACTGCACTAATTAAAACTGCCAAAACTTTTCATTCCATACTTGGCAAATAAACAAAGAAAAATTATATAAGGATCATGTTGTAGAATTTATCTAGGGAAAGCAGATCATTTGAATAATTATATGTGTTGAATAATTGGGTTTAAAATTTTAAGTGTCTTAATTGTCTCCTCTCTGGTCACATCCTGCTTAGAATAATATGAGAATATAATATCTAATTTTTGAAGGTCTTGAGTTTTTATTTTTAAATATTTCATGAAATGCAGGATTATTTTGAAGTTTCTATTTTTCCATATTAATTTCATGGGTCAAATGTATTGTCAGTGTTTTTGTGAATAATTTAACATCATGAAAATGTTCCAGTAAGTTGAATTTTAATAATCAATGTCTTTTTAAAACAAATGGCTCTGCAAACCTCAGGAAATGCTCCACTGCAATCATTTGGACTTAAAGACTCCACCTAGGTTTTATGAATGTCAGTTTTAAATATTATCTCTTTGACTATAGTGATAATGCTGCTCTGTAACATATACTAAATATGGTTTCCAAGATTCTTAGTTGACTGTCCTTGGACTCCACTAAAATCAAGTGATTTCATGTAGTCACCTTGATCAATTAGGAAATTTCTGAGGTTAAGAGTTTAAGGTAAGTATAAATATGAAAGTACTGATTAATTTACTATATTGCCATATACATATTCTATTTTTGCTTTGTAAATCTCCAATTTAATGATAAATTAAAGAAGTAGACGCCCTGTCTTACAATAAAGTGATAAAATTAAAACACGAGATGTGGAACTAAAATGGAACATTGTCATTTCACCATGATGGTGATTGAGTACATTGAAGTACATAAGTACAAAGGTATTTTTAGATGTTTTTAACAAGTTGAGAATTACAGCAACAAGAAAACCAACAAATCAGGAGGAAGTTTATCTCTAAGACAGAATAAATATCTAACTAGAAGCAACAAGTCCCTTCCATCTGCAAAACTTCCCTTCCTGAATCTTTCACCTTTTTAAGCTCCCATGCTGATTTTTGGTGTTCTATTCATATGTTTAAAAATTATCTTTTCTGAAAAAGTTAGAGTCCTATTAATTATTGTTATTTGGTTCTGTTTGTTTTAAGCGTTGCCGCTCTTATTAATTAAAGCTAAAACATAAATGATTTTTTTGTCTATAGTTACATATGATTTCATAGTCATCTATTTGGGTAATAAAAAAACTCCCTTGAAAGCATACTTTTGACATTTACTCTTCTCAGTTTGAGGGTGAATGGACTTGTTTACTATTTTGACTGGTTTCACGGGTGTATGTATATGTCAAAGTTCTTCACATAGTATATTTTAAGTATGTACAGTTTATTGTAGGACAATTATGCCTTAAACTTTTCACAAGTGCCCTATGTTTACAGTAGCATTCAGAAGATATAATTCTTCTGGAGTACATACATATATTACTCCTTTTGGATGTCTATGTAGAATTTGATTCAAAATTGGTAGATGAAATATCAAAAAACTGCAAACAGTAATGATTCCTATGTATTTTTCTGATATTTTTAGTGCAATCTACATTTAGGTATTTGGTTCATTTTACTAATGAAAAGTTCAGATAAATAAAAACTTTTGTTCCTGGAAATGTTATTCAGAATAATTTGCTATGCTGGTGTCTTTGTTTCCCTAGAAACTGTCCTAATGAAGCAGTTTCTAATGTAAGGGAAAGAGAAAGAAGACATTATTTTATATCTTAAGGAAGAGATATGTGGTCTTTCATGAATCTGAATCTTAATGACAAGGCATTTCAATAAATCCTCTTAGAAAAAAAAATTTAGGATCATTCTTCAGGTTTAATGTCATTAGAGAGTGAGACTTTTAAACTTTTAGTAAGATATTTCTTCAATCATTATCAGCTTTTTTCATAAAAAGGTGTTGAAAAATAGATTGTTTTTACTTTCTTATATAAAGAAATACTGGGTAACACAGAAATAGCAGTAATTTTCCCTTCTTACTTCTTTCCTATTGAGCTATAAATGCATGCAGTAAAATGCACTGATGTTAAACAGTTCAATGAGTTTTTTCAAATGTCTGTATTCAACTTTGTCGAGATATAGAATGTTTTCCTTCCCACAGAAATTTGCCCAACCCTTTATAATCATTCTCCTCTGGGTCCCAGAGTCAATCATTTCCCTGATTCCTTTCACCAGACATTAATTTATCTTGAAAAGCTTAATTTTTAATAACAGCTTAGTCATTTAATGCTATAAAAATTCAATTTCTCTCAGTAAATCTGAGCTTCTTTTTTCCTTGATGAGTTTTACCTGTTCTACTAGTTTTTCATCACAGACGACTCGTGAAATGACAGAAGCAATGGAATACACACACACACACACACACACACACACACACACATATATACACATGTATATATTTATATATGACTATGTATTAAGTTTAGTTTTATAATTTATAGTCTCACCCTATGAGTTTAAGGATAAGTAGAAAAAAGTGAGAAAGTCATTGGGGATAGATAGATTTTTTGCTAAGAGTAAGCTAATATTCATCTTAAATATGTAAATACATATCTACCTAAAAGACTAATAATTTATATCTGATGAATAGTGTTATAATTCTGGTATATGATGCTATATAAAATTTGAAATTTTACAAAAGTGCAAGAAAGCAAAGCTAGCAAAGGAAAATAGCAAATATGTTTTTAAATAATGTAAAAGATCATATATATATAAGAAAAGCTAAAGCATGAACAAATTCCATATTAATTTCCTACCCCTGTGAAAGAAACAGAATTTTTAGATCTTATTAGGGTATGTGTGAATATGGTATGTATGTGTTTAATACACAGCATCAGACTAATTATATAGCTCTGGACCAGATAAAGTGTTTGCATCAAAAGCCAGATACTCAGGGACATTGGATGGTTCAGTTGTTTAAGGGTCTGACTCTTTACTTTGGCTTAGGTCATGATCTCAGGGTTATGAGACTGAGCCCCAACTTGGGCTCCGTATTGGGTGTTGAGTTTGCTGAAGATTCTCTCTCCCTCACCTTCCACCCCTCCCTCTAATCCTGTCACCCCACATGCATGCATGGGTGCTTTCTCTTTCTTTCTTAAAAGAAGCAGCAGCAGCAGCAGCAGCAGCAGCAGCCAAACACTCAACCATGAGGTCCCAACCAAACACTTGGAAACTTGGTGAGAAATGTCCATATATGGGAGAATATCTAAAATTAAAACAAAATCTTCCTGCTTTTGTGATTTTCTTTAACCTGTTAATACAATATTTGACGCTATGCTATTGAATACCAAAATATTATAAATCCTTGTTCTTACTCTGCTATAATGAGATGAGGAAAGAAAGCTCAGAAAGCAAGTTTGCACACCACTCTATAGGAAATTATAGAGTCTACTTTATATTCAATTTATATTATATTATTAATTATATTACAATATAATATAATATACAATATAATATAATTATTATATATAATAATATATAATACATATTATATAATATAATTATATATATTATATTTATATTATATATATTATATTATATATTATTATATATTATATTATATATTATTATATATAATAATATAATATATATTATATAATATAATAATTATATTATATCCCAGGACTCTGGGATCGAGCCCCGCATAGGGCTCTCTGCTCAGCCGGGAGCCTGCTTCCTCCTCTCTCTCTCTGCCTGCCTCCCTGCCTACCTGTGGTCTCTGTCTGTCAAATAAATAAATAAAATCTTTAAAAAAAAAAAAAGAAATCTAAAATCTAATTTCACCCTGTTAATGATCATCAAGTGAAATAACTATGTACTGATGTGTGTTCTATGTTCCGAAAGCCCTGCTGTCCTGAAGGGAAGGTAGGGGGGAGAGGCGCCTTTCCTCTGGCCTTAGGCTAAGGGGATGGATCCTCAAGGTAAATACTTAGAGGGTCTGACAGGTATTCCCTGGAATTTTGACCTGAGTTGACAAAGAAAAAAATTGTGTGAGCCAGCTGTGGCACCAGATGTGTGAGATCATTTTGGGCCAAGTGCACCTGTGGGGAAAGGAAGTATAATTGGGTTAGTCTGGAATCCTAACCAGAAAATTACTTAAAGCAGTGATTTTCCTGGCATGGTCCTTTGACCAGCAGCATCACCAGTAATCTTGTTAAAAGTGCAAATTTTGAGATCTCCACCTCAGTTTTTTTTGTTTTTGTTTTTGTTTTTAAATCCACAGCCTGTGATTAATAGCCTTTCCAGGTGATTCTGAGTCTTGTTAACACCTGAGGATCACTAGCTTACAGAGATGGTGCTGGCCTGAACAGGGTCTGTGTGGGAACACCAAACTCTGGCCAGAGCCTGAGAGAGTAGGTTCTCATAAAGAAGAGGGACGTTAGAGATCCAGTGGCAAGTGTTCTCCCAGAAAGAACAGGAAGACGCAGCAGTGGTGCCCCCACAAACTCTTGACGGATCACCTCAAGATTCCAGCTGCACTTGACTTTCCCCTACTCTTCTCACCCCGGAGCCCAACTCACAACCTTGGTAATGGAGGTGGTTCTCTCTCCTGGGTACACATCACAGCCAAGGTCCCGAGGAACTTTACAAATACCTACACCTGAGATGTTGCTGCTGAAACTGTGGACTAGGTCCTGTTCATTCCGATGGATTAGGTGGAGGAAGCCCCACAGTAGCAAGAAGCTGAGATTGGGTAGACAGAAAAGTAAGAGTAATGGACCCTCTTCCAGTCTAAGTCCGTCACATGTATCCAGAGCCTGAAGGACACCCTGGGAGGGGGTGCGGCTGAGGGGAGGGAGGAGGAGGGAGTTTTACGTAGCCTGCTAGACTACCAACTTCATTAGTATTTTCATTCACTCAACAAACCTTTGCAGAGAACCTCTGATGTCATATGCACTCTTGTAGAGTGTTGGGGATATAGGAGTGAATAAAAAGCCAATATCCCTGTTCTCCTGGAGCTGACATTCTAGTTGAATAAGGGAGATAATAAACTGAGAAGAAATATAAAGCAGAGCCAGGGACTAAAGATGGCATGATCTTGCTATTACTCAGATGGGTCAGGAAATACCTCTGTGACCGAGAAGGCCGATATTGGAGAAGAAACCCAAATGAACTCAGGCCTAAATAAATCAGGACCTTATGGTGACTATAAGAGACTGACTTTTATCATCTTTGAACACCAGGAAATCGATGAGACTTATCCTGTGATTTCTTTCAAGGGCAGGAAGAAACTGACAAAATGATTTTAACAGGGTGTGTTGGGAAATAGTAGTTATTTTCTACTTACAATTTATACACTGTGGCCCATTCAATAAAACTGCTACATATATTCAATACACATGCATCATTATAAAAGAAGTCATTCTCTTTTTAAACACAAACAGTAAAAATATTCTGCTGAGGCTTTTTAAATATCTTTTTACGTCATATATGAAATAAGTGTAAGGTGCTTAATCATACAGCTCCAACCAAGGTTGTATTAATTTTATAAATAAATACTGTGTGCTTACAGTGTGCTCAGTATTATGACAGGAACTATAGTGGGAAAAAAAATACATGTTCTGGTCCATGCCTTCAGGGAACTCATTTACAATGAGGGGCACACTTAGTGGAACAAACTAGATCCTTTCATTCATTCCACAGTTATTTATTAAGTGTCAAGGGTACTAGGGTAAGATGACAAAAAAATTAGGGTGTCATTTTCTCCACCTTCCAGCACTTAGCAGATAATGTGTATGTTACTGGCATTTTGGTATTTCATCAGAAAAAGGAGACCAAGGGGGCGCCTGGGTGGCTCAGTGGGTTAAAGCCTCTGCCTTCAGCTCAGGTCATGATCCCGGGGTTCTGGGATCGAGCCCCCGCATCGGGCTCTCTGCTCAGCAGGGAGCCTGCTTCCTCCTCTATCTCTGCCTGCCTCTCTGCCTACTTGTGATCTCTGTCTGTCAAATAAATAAATAAAATCTTTAAGAAAAAAAAAAAGAAAGAAAGAAAAAGGAGACCAAGAAATAGTAACAGAGGTGAGGTCAGAGATTTATTAGTAGTTCTGAGTTTTTGAAAAGGTGTAAGGATTCATCAGGAAAACAGGAGAGTTGTGGTCTTAACCCTTTCTGTAACTACTGTGTAAAGAACAGGGTATATAGGCAGTTTCTGCTCTCATGAATCCTACATTATTACAATTAAAGAGGAAACCCTGCCCTATGTAGTTCATATATGATCCTGAGCTCTAGGACCAGACTCCTCGTAATGAAATCTCAGCTGCTTCATCTACTGGTTTTGCGAGTCAATTTCCTCCTCTGTAAAGTGGATGTTAACACAGTTCCTGTCTCTTAGTATTATTATGAAGATTAACTGTGTTAATACTTGGAAAGGACTCAAGAATATGTATGGAATATTGTCAGTGTTCACTAAACATTAGCTGGCAATATAATTAAAAGGGTTATTTAAAAGATTAGGATGAAATGATAAATTTTAATTGTAAGAGAATAAATTATTTTTAATTCTGGTAAGTTCTATCTATAGCTGAAATAGTTTATGGTGAAAAGTTCATAAAATCCAGGAAGGATTTTTTTCTTCATGCTGGAAGAAAACACAGAAGCTAACCTACCTTGTTGGGATTAAATAGAGAATAAAGAATAATAGCAACTTCCACTGTGGACTGAGTTGTGTTCCTCCAAGTTTCATTTGTTATAACCCTAACTCACTACCTCAAAATGTGAATTGCATTCAGAAATACCATGCCTTTATTTTTTTTAAGAATTTATTTATTTATTTATTTATTTATTTATTTATTTATTTATAAGCATGAGCAGGAAGGGGGGTGCAGAGGGAGAGGGAGAGGCAGAGAATCTCGAGAAGACTCCATGCTGAGTACAGAGCTGGATATGGGGCTCGATCTCATAACCCTGAAATCATGACCTGTGCTAAAATCAAGAGTTGGATGCCTATCTGACTGAGCCACCCATACACATCATAAATATACTATCTTTAAAAAGGTTGTTCAAATGAGACCCCTAATCCAATCTGACTGGTGTTGTAATAAGAAGCAAGCATTAAGACACAGACAGGGATGCCAGGGGTGCACATGCACAGAGAAAAGGCCATAATTAGGACAGAGGGAGAACGCAGCTATCTGAATACCAACAAGAGAGACCTCCGTAAAAACCAAACCTCCTGATACCTTAATCTTGAAGCCTGCAGAACTGTGAGCAAATAAATTTCTTTTGTTTAGGCCTCCCAGTCTTGTGGTATTTTGTTATGGCAGCTCAAGTAAGCTAAGACGCCTCTCTCTCTCCCATTAGCCTCTTTCTTTCTTACTCTTCTGTACCAGCAAAGACAAAACCAAAGTGAATACCTTAATTCTCCTGCACAGTTCTGATGAGGAAGCAATACAGGTAACAGTGGGAGAAGTTCCTGAGATCCTGGGCTCCAGTGAGGTCTCATTTATGCCGAAGCCAGACAGGGAAGGAGGGGGCAGCCAGGTGAGGAGGCAGACACCGGGTGTAGGCAAGAACAAAACTGTGGGCTTGATGGATTGAGACATGAATTGGGTTTGCCTAACAATGGAAAGAAACCAGTTTTTTGTTGTTGTTATTGTTTTGTTTTTTGGGTTTTTTTTCCTAAAATTTAACGATACAGTGGAGAATAGAATGAACCCGATGAAAGTTAAAAGTCAGAGGAGACCTTGGAAAGATTTGAAGCATTGTTTGTAATTTGCTTAACCTATATTCATATCATAACTTTCAGCTGGCTACTTACTGCCTGTGCAACTGTGGGTGAGTTAATTTCACTATCTGGTCCCTCTGCTCCCTTCCGGTTTCTTCCTCCTCTTTTTCTTTTTCTCTCTGTTCTTTTTCCTCTGTAATATCCATCTTGCTGAGTTGCTAAGGCAATTATACATACACCAGGTTGTGACAATTGACATTTACTAATGATGCTAAAGAGTTTTAAGAACTAAAAGTTTTCAGGAATTTTCTTTTATTTTTAAAGATCTGTAAAATAAGATATAAATGTTAAGATAGAAAATACTAATACTATACACAGAAAATAAATTTTTCTGAAAAATATTAGTCATAGATCAGTTATAATTTTTTGGATTTAAAAGATTGTATTTTCAAAATTTTTTTGTATTTATTTGAGACAGAGAGAGGGAGCACACGTCCATGAATAAGAGACAGAGAGAGAGACTGAGAGAGCAAGAGTGGGGGAATGGGGCAGGGGAGAGGGAGAAGCAGACTCCCTACTGAGCAGAAAGCCTGTCACGGGCTCCATCCCAGGACCCTGGGATCATGACTTGACCCAAAGGCAGATGCTTAACCAACTGAGCCACCCAAGCACCCCTAATTATAATAATTTTTTACAATCTATTTTGAAAATGTTTTTCTAAACCAATCTTTCTTCCTCAAAGGAAACATGCTGATGACTCATGGAGCAGAGATTTATTTCAGCAATGCAAATTAATACACAAAGATTTAATTAGAAAATTTTCTAACTAACCATACCCACACATTTTATATAAGAAAAGAAATGAAATATAAAATCTAATTAAAACTAGAGCCAAACCGATTTTTAAAGTTTTTTTTTATTTTACTGACTTCTGAACAATATAGCATTAGAGTTGGAATTAATAGTATACTATAAATAAGCTAATTACAAGGCTCACGATAATAAAAATTATTGATTATAATTAAAACATTAATTGCATTTGCATTGAAAATATTTGTTTAAGCTTATTTTTTGCTTGAACAGAATTCTAAACTTTATAATTATGGGAATTGTGTTCTGTCAAAAGTACTATAAAGTTTGTTTTCACTCCTTGCAATAAAATCTTTTATTTGAATAGATTTTGAACAAAGTTTGCATATATGTTTTCAATACATAAAGAATTGGATGAATAATCTGAAAATAAAACAAAAATTTAATTTTACTGAGATAATATAGAATGAAGTTGAAACATAGTATATGTGCCTTTTATTGAAAATTCCCAGTTACCATGAATTTCTAGATAATTAAGATGTATAACACAAACTGTGAAGGCCGGAAAAAAATCTAAACTTATTGCTAAGTTATCTGTAGTGCATAGTGTTTGGGTTATAATAGGGGTTAGAATAAAGGAAGTTGGGAGGGTAGTCATAGATCGCTTTTGGTGAGAGCATCAACTCACATTTGAGAAATGAACTTTTCAGAGTAACAGTTTTCAAAGCCATTGATTGTCTCATCATACACATTGTCTCATTAATTGCCACACACACAAACATAACTGCATTATATCAAGGGAAGATGACATTTACTTTTACAGCAATTGTTGCTCTTAGTAAAACTGGCACTTGGCCTCGTGTTTTTTGATCCCATGCTGAGAATTATATTCACTACAAAATGTTAAATTTCCATAGGGCTGCTATACTTTATTCATTATTTATTATTATTATTTATTTTATTTTGAATATTCTGTATAGTAGGATCTTTTGTGAATCAGTACTCTGTATTACATTTAGGAAGAAAACAGTATAATCTGTTACAAGATTAACTGAAGTATGTCAAACATGTGAGCAGACTTGGAATCCAACTGGGCATGGTTAAGGAGCTGGGGAAAGCGTTTTCTCTGACCAATGCAGAAGCGAAGCAGGAACAGCATTTGGTTGGCTACAGCTTTACCAGTGTTTTACTTGGGAAAGTCCAGTGGACTATTTGTAATTAGTTGTCTTTAACTTTGGTTTTCTCCAATGCAGGAGTATGCACAGGAATGGACTCTGGCTTAGGTTCCAGTTTGTTTACTTAAGCTACCAAGACATTAGAGTCATATAAGTCTAATACAATTATTTTACACATAAGTCATTTAATTACTTTAACAAACCTTAAAATAAAAAAGTGTATTTTTAAATCATTGTCTCACTTTTAGTTAATAAAATTTTTTCTTACTCGTTATTTTATTATTATTTTATTTTGATTTTATTTATTTTTTATTATGTTATGTTAGTCACCATACAGTACTTCATTAGTTTTTGATGTAGTGTTCCATGATTCATTATTTGCATGTAACACCCAGTGCTTATTGCACTACGTGCCCTCTTTAATACCCATCACTGGGCCAACCCACCCTGCTATCACTCCCCAACCCTCAGTCTATTTCCCGGAGTCCATAGGTCCATAGTCTCTCATGGTTCATCTCCCGCTCCGAGGTTCCCCCCTTCATTTTTCCCTTCATTTTAATGTTCTCTGTGCTATTCCTTATGTTCCACATATGAGTGAACCATGTGATAATTATCTTTCTCTGCTTGGTTTATTTCACTTAGTCTAATCCCTTCCAGTCCCATCCATGTTGATGCAAATGATGGGTATTCATCCTTTCTGATGGCTGAGTAATATTCCATTGGGTATATGTCTACATCTTCTTTATCCATTTGTCTTTTGAAGGACATCTCAGCTCCTTCCAGGGATTGGCTACCATGGACATTGCTTCTATGAACATTGGGGTGCATATATCCCTTCTTTTCACTACGTATCTGTATCTTACTCCCTATTTGAAATGAAGAAACTAAGTTTTTCTCTCTTGGTCCAGACTTTATGATTTTTCTAGGAATTTCCACTTAGATGTTTATATGATACTCCTCATGTAGGTATATGACCATTAAGATTTATATGATTAAGAAATAAAACAAGTGACATATTTTACTTATAATTCCTAAACTTTTATTTTCGGTGATATTAGCATATATCTAACTTAAAAGTGTTTAAAAGTAAAATGTATTTGAATTAAAATCTAAAATATTCCATTTTAGGATATATTAGAAATTCAAATTAAAGATTGAAAACAGACAAACAAACAAAAACAACAACAAAATCCATGCTGCTGAAGGGCTGATGTATTAAAAGAAAAAGACACAGTGAGTTTTACAAAGTACTTGCCAAATTTACAGAACTGGAGTCCACCACTGGTGTCTATAAAAAATGGCAGCCAACTGGTTGTGTTCTGCCTGGTTACTTTCAAACCCCATCCATCTTGTGCAGATAGAATGCCTGCCTGGCTTCTGGGCTTATTTTAAGTGCCCTTGAAATACTGAAAATGATGACATTCTGTAATTAGTGTCTCATTTCAGTCCAGTGACACTCAAATTTCTCACTCTTCTGCACTCCATTCCAAGTTTAGTTTTGTGACTTTTGGAAAAGCGTAAAAGGAATTCACATAGCGCAAAGGTAGCATTCCTTTCCTCTTAGTATCATGGCCATGGTTCAGAACTGCGATGATTAGTTTGACAGAATTCTCAGTTCCTTGTTCTCTTGTCAAAGTTGAAAATATTCAGGTCATGTAATTAAAAAATACTAGCTTCCTGTGTGTCTAGCAGCTACTATGCAGATTCATGCAAATGCAAATTGAGTTTATAGTCCTTCATGGATCCTTTCTCATTTCTCCTTTTATTTTTCAAGAAATTAAAAAAATAGCTGGTTTCTATTTATGCCGTGCTCAGCTCTTTGCTCTATTGTTCTTCCCTTCTGATCATCACTGTTAAGTGATGTTGGAAGTAATTACATCCCTCTCTCTCTTTTGGCCAGAAAGCAGTTTTCAGATAGAGAACAGCTTGAAAAACATTCACCATTACACAAAAATCCTGTCTCAGTGATACCCTCTATGTAGCAGGATTAGATTTTCTCCTTGTGCCTGGTGAGAGCAGCACAGATTATCTGGTTAATCATCTCATGCCTGTTAATGGGTTAGCCACACAAATGTGTCTTTATCCTACATTCCACATCCCAAATCAACCTCAATTCCTGAAACACCTCTAGATCACATCACTCTGTCCTCAATCACAATTCCTGTAGTGCTTATGGCTGGTGACATTCAGTTTACACCTAGTGATAGACTTACAGGTATGTAAGATGTCTGTGCAAATGGCAAATGATATCCCAAGACCTGTGGAGTAAAATCTACATCTTAAAGATCAATATGTCCCCTAGAGCTTAGCTATTCATAAAGTACTTTTCACAGAGTGTCACTTAATACATTTTAAATTGAATTTAATTGTACTCAGGAAGCATGGTGTTTTTAATATCACTCACCAGGAACTAAACTTTAGAAGTAGGTTAATAAATGAAATGCCCAGGGCAGTGTTAATTTCCCCTCCCTTCAGGCAATGTGCAAATTCTGCTCTTAATCATATTTTATTGTGCTTGCCTATTGGTTTCTGTTTTCCCTAGTGGACAGTGAATTTCTTGATGACATGGGACTATCTATGGGTTTGATTTCTTTTTCTCTCTCTTTTTCTTTCCTTTTTTGCATATTTATTCCACACATTGGCACAATGTCTACATAAATTTGGTGTTAAGTGTTCCTTGAATGAATGATTAATTTAAATTTTAAGCATGAGTCTAAATATTTAAGTTCTCACTGTGCATCCCATCTGTCATGCCTTTGTTTACAATGGAGAGAAGAGTCAGTCAGTAGTGCAATCTTCATTAATAAACAGAATGCATCTTTGCTTCTATCTTCATCTTTTGATAACCTGAGTTGGAAAACCTGGCAAGTGATAAGTAGAAAAGTGGTGGTCCTTGTTGTCATTCTCCTGAGATTATGGATTCTAGAGATAACTACTGGAATATATGGGGAGTTCTATTTTTCTTTAAATCTCCACTCTGCTTGGGTATTTTTATGTCCTCTTGGGGAGAACAGATTGCCAATCACCACAGTTTATTCCCTTATTCGTGTAACAAACGTTTCTAGAATTCCTATTATAGGCTAGCTGTTATGTGGAACATGGAGGCAACAGCTAGTTTATAACAAGACAATGGTGTCCTCTGCTGTCATGGAGGGGTCAGGGCAGTGATAACCCACACATTTCTGTAGCTCTGTTTATCAGGTCACTACATGATAGCAACAAATACCAACTATTTGAGGCAGTATTGTAGTAATATCCATATTTCACACATGACGAAACCGAGTCCACAAGAGTTTCTAAGACTGGGCCATAGCAAAATACTCAGGTCCCTTGATTTGACTTCTGACTGGTGGGGATTGTTTTACTTTGTTTCATTACACAATGCAATTCCAGTTTCATGAGGGTTTTCCTATGGAAGTTGTTGTAGTCTTTTACCATTTTTCTTTTCCCATAGTAGGACTCATTTTTGAGTTGGTGTTTTTTTTTTTTTTTTTACTAAATTTCTTTCTTTTCAATTTGTGTTCCGAATGCCTACATGCATAGCTATTTGAGATTATAAATGAATGAAAACAAAGGCAAATAACAAACAAAATATACAATCACTTGACTTAAATATGGATTTAAAAGAAAGAACCACATCAAAAGATACTATAATAGATGCATAGAAGGATAAAGCAAACATTGACCAGATATTATGTTAATTGAAAGTAATAGTAACAGGGATGCCTGGGTGGCTCAGTCAGTTAAGCATCTGGCTCTTGATAACAGCTCAGGTTGTGATCTCAGGGTTGTGAGATGGAGCCCCACATCAGGCTCCACACTCAGCATGAGTCCGCTTGAGATTCTCGAGATTCTCTCTCTCTCCCTCTGCCTATACCCCTACTCTCTCTATCTTTCCCAAATAAATAAATAAATAAATATACTCTTTGAAAAATAGTGACAATAGTTACTTCACTTGGAAGAAATGAACGAACGTATGCCATATGCGTTTGATACTTCATTTTATCCTCACTCAATCCTGTGCACTTGCTATTCATGGGAACCTTGCGGATGAAGAGATCTTAAGTAGCTTGCTAATTTTAACAAAGCTTACAATAAGAATAACAACAGTGCCTCACACTTTTAATATAAGGTGGGGGTGATTTTGAGACTCAAGCTACGTATTTTGTTTTAATCCCATTATTTACTCCACTTTCCTTGATTACTTATCTCAGTGTTATGTAGATGGCTCTACGTAACAGTTTTGAATATTCTGCTAACGTGTATTTCCATTACACAAAAGTGGAAACTGTGTTGCATATATGAATTTTTTTTTTTTTTTGTAAAGTTCTGATTGTGAAAAGGCAGAAATATAACACATGACAAACTGATAAACAGGGGCCAAAACATTTATGTATGTCCAGGGGCTGGGCAACATTAGCACAATGATTAGTTTTATGTGTCCATCCAATGCAGGTAAGGGATGCCCAGATATGTGGTATAAGACTATTTCTGAGTGTGTCCTTGATAATGTTTTCAGAAGAAATGAGTGCATGGGTGGGCTTTTGAAAAAGGAAGACCACCTGTGTGGTCAATGTGGGTGGGCATCTTTCAATCGTCTGAGAGCCTGGATGAAACAAAAAGGCAGAGGAAGAGCAAATCCGCGTTCTCTGCCTGAGCTGAGACATTCCATCTTCTCCCACCTTCAGACACTGGTCTTCCTGGTTTCCGGAACTTGGGACTCGGACTGAGACTACACCCTTGGTTCTTAGGCCCTTACAGTCAGACTGAATTATACCGCTGGCTTTCCTGGTTCTCTAGTTTACAGATGTCAGGTCTTGGAATTTTTTGCCTCTATAACCACATGAGCAAATATTTTAAAACCTCTTTCTCTGCCTCTCCAGATACATGCAAGAATTGGCTCATCTCTTGTCTGTTGGATAAGAAGTATTATTATTTGATTTAATCCAAATGAAAATAGTAAGAAGATAAAAGATATGAAGCCATCATGTTCTCTTTGATGTTCCATCTACGACTTTCATTGTTCTATCTTCCTTTTTTCAACATGGAATCTGTTCACAGTAAGTCATTCTTAATCAGAATAAAATATTTATACTGTGGTAAGTGTACCTCATAATACAGTAACAAAAATCCACAGTTCTCAAAAAAAATTTAAACAAAACAATCAATCAAACATTTCCACAGCATTCCTATTCACAGGTCTGCTACATCTGTTTAGAAATGACACTAAGCAGCTGTGGCCCCAGCTAGAAATAACCTTTGCTACTTCTTCCAAAGAAAAATAAACCTCTCATTTTCATAGACTTTAGCAACTTATCACTTCTTTTGTAATGTGGATCAAAGTAAAAAATAATCTAGTGTTCTATTCCACATTCAATGTGATAATTTGTTATCTGAATGGCATGATGAGAGAAGAAAATCTTTATCTTAGCAGATTTCTTTATTTGAGAATCCCATAATTGATAAAGAACCAAAAATTATTACAAATATAGGTATCAGGAACTAGCTTTGCTTATATGTTTTTCCTGTTTTCTTATTTCTTCCCTTCTTGGCCACTTTTCTTCAGGGTTGAAACTTCCTGCCATAGGAAACTAACAAACTCTACTCACACAACTCAGTAAATGTGAATATGGCTCCCAACTCCTGTCAATTCTCACTCCAAAAAACCCCTCTGATCTGTTTTTTTTTTCCATTCCGGTGTCTGCACTCTTACTTTTAAGATTTCTTTAACCCTGACACACGAATATCTATTGCCTTTCAAATAAAGAAAGTCCCAATGCCTTGAGCTTGTGTTCAAACATCTCTTTGAGTTTGCATCAATTGTGTTTCTGGTCTAAAGGCATCTTTCAGTCAAACTATGCTGTTCTGTGTTTTTCATCTTTCCAAGTCTGCATCTTTGCTTTTTTGTTATTTCTTAACTGAAAAATCTTGCTTAATTTCCATATTTGCATCATGTTTCTTTCTTTTTTTAAGATTTTATTTTTAAGTAATCTCTACACCCAATGTGGGGCTCAACCCACAACCCTGAGATCAAGAGTTGCATGCTCTACTGACTAAGCCATGCAGGTGCCCAGCATCATATTTATTTCTTTGCATGTGTTGCTCTTTCCACCTAGATTGCAAGAGTTTGGACCAAAAAAAAAGTCTTCATCTCTCCCAAGAGGGTATTTCGCCTCATTCTAGTAAGCATAGTTGGTTGCGGTTGTGAAATCTGTATAACTAAAACAAGTTCTAGAAAAGAAAAGATGTAACTGTACTGTGCAGTACTGAAACAGTTCTGCACACCAAATTTCAATGTATGGGAAGGGGGCTTTCCCCACCACCAGCCGATGTTCTGGACACCATCTGGTGTCCAGCAGTTCAACCCAGTTCTGATACTTTCTACAAGGAGATAACATTACATCCCACAGATTAAGGGTTCGATCCTATTAGACTGCCTCCTCCCAACTTCAAGGCCAATCACAATCCTAGGTTGTCACCTGTGCTTCTGACCTGTTGACTATAGACTGGAGGTTCCCACGACCTACTCCACTTTGACTAATTTGCTGGAGACTCAAAAACAATTAACTTACCTGATCACTGGTTTATTGCGAAAGGTATTAAAAGATAGAAGAAATGAACAGCCAAATGAAGAGATATATAGAGCAAGGTATGTGGGAAGGGGTGCACAGCTTCCATGTTGTGCTTTCTCTGTATCCCCACATGTTCACCAAGCCGGGAAGCTCTCTGAATTCCGTCCTTCTGGTTTTTTATGGAGACTTCATTACGTAGGCATGTCTGATTAAATCATTGGCCCGGCCTCTCTCCCACAGTTAACAGGGTAGAACTGAACGTTTTAACCCTCTAATCACTTGGTTTTCTCCTGGTGACAAGCCCCCATCCTTAAATGCATTCCTAAAGTCACCTCATTAACATAGCTGATACACCTACCCTCTCATCGTGCAGGACATTCCAAGAATTTGGGGAAATCTGTGCTAGAAACGGGGATGAAGACCAAATATATATTTTTTATTTTAAGTGACAATACCACAGCTACTTTAATAGGGGACAAATACTTTTTGTAGGCAACTCATTAATTGTATTATTCATTCAACATTAAGGTTGAATAATGGAATTCTGTGTTGAAAGTTAAAGAATATATATTCTCCAGAAAGCTAAAAATTAAGCATATTATGATCTCCCAAATGTTCCATATCAATTGGACTTGGTAAGTGGTTTTGCCAGTGGTTATTTTTAGCATTTTATATGGTTTCCATGAATAGTTGGGATTCCATTTGATGGTGGGTAACAGAAATCTGGTCAATTCCACCAACTGATGAGAAGAATTGTTTTGTTTTGTTTTCCCTCATGGACCTAGAAGTCTGGAAGTGGGCAAGGGTGAGGACACTGAGGTAGTCCTGGCCTGTTCTTCAAAGTTGCCAGATGCCTGCTG
Organism: Lontra canadensis; assembly: GCF_010015895.1. Classification (NCBI taxonomy): domain Eukaryota; kingdom Metazoa; phylum Chordata; class Mammalia; order Carnivora; family Mustelidae; genus Lontra; species Lontra canadensis. Next base: position 9,983,697 of record NW_022631038.1, read on the forward strand.
TAGCCATGACATGACTGGCTGTCGTGTCCATGTTTCAGCAAGAAAAATGGAGAAAAATAAGAAAAAGGGATGGCACAAGTTACAAAAGGAAGAAAAAATACTGGAAAATCACAGCAGATTTCCACTTATTTCTCATAGTTACATTACAAAATGGGAACACCCTTGAACTGCAAAGAAGTTTGAGGCTGAGGATTGTCATTTCTCAATGTGTAAATTGCTACACTGCACAAAATTAGTTTTGATAGTAAAGGGAAAGAAAGGTGAATGGATATTATGTAGGGATATTTGAGCAGAGTCCACGTACTCTTATGTCCTTGTCCTTTGTAAGTAAGTTTATTGTCGAATGGATTAGCACCAATATGCAAAAGCTTTTCAAAGAGGGTCACAAAGCTTATTGGAATTAACTAAAGAGACTGTATCAACTTACATTTATACCATATTTTTACAGGCTTTTTTTTTTTTTTAAGAACAATGTTAGGTTTACAGCAAAACTAAACACAAAGTACAGAGTTTTCATACCTCTGCACCTCCACACACAGCCCCTCTCCCAGCACCAACATTCTCCATCCTGCTCCAGAGTGGTACGTTTCTCACAACTGAGGAATGAACACTGGCACACTGTTTTCAACCAAGTCTGTGGTTTATGTAAGTGTTCTCTCTTGGTGTTGTGTGTTCTAGGGGTTTTCATAAGTGAATAATGACATGTACCCACAATTAGAGTATCATACAGAGTAGTTCCATGGCACTAAAAATCACCTATAGTCTTATTTGTCAATCCTTCCCACCAGATCTCTGGAAATCCCTAACATTTTAATGGTTTCCAAAAATACGATATAGTTGAAATTATATAATATATAGTTTTTCAGTTTCTTTAGCTTAATAAAATGCATTAAAATTTCTTCTATGTGTTTTCATGACTTGATAGCTCATTTCTTTTTAATGCCTAATTATATTCCATTGTTTGGATGTACCCCAGTTATCCATTCACCTACTGAGGGACATCTAGATTGCTTCCAAGTTTTGGCAATTATGAATAACAGAAAAGTTTTGCCTGCCATAAACATCCATGTTCAGATTACCAAACAGCATAATTGTTGGAAAATACGGTAAGAACATATTTAGTTTTGTGAAAAATTGCCAAATTGCTGTATTGTATTTTAAACATAACGTTAGAGGGGACGATGAGTGTTATTAGTGTCTGAAATTCATACAGAGATTAAAGTAAACTTCGTATCTAATCACTGTGTGGGAATTTCTTGAGTTATGTGACAATCTAAATTGAATTGTTCCAGTTTAAGCTATAGTCTCATGATTCAGAACTGTCTAGGAATTTCCACATATTTTATGTAAAGAGTTAGATGTATCTCCTCAACATATCATATACAGGGAAGTCATATTGAGACACGATTTGGCTACAATTTGTCCCAGCTCTCATATTGAAATAATATTGGTATCCCTCAGTGGTATCTTATTTTCTATCACCCTGAAATTTTGCATCATAAATAAAGTATTTCATTGAATTACATCAATAAAGGAATACTGTGGGGGGGTCCATGCATACTGAGTCAAACCGTGTGTCAGCAAAATACACGCTGTTTAGAAATGACCATGTTCACTGGTGCATGCCTGTGCATGTGGCAAGATGCAGAGTAAGAACTAGTGTTGAAATATAACAGAGATATTTATATCTGCTTTGGTTGTACATTCCTATCTCATTCCAGGGCTATCAGGTGGGGGATTGTGAAATTACAAGCGTTTTTAAAATACTGAAATATTCAGTCTAATGACAGGGTCAAAATTTTTAGTGTTTTTCTGTTGGAAGATAAATGTCATGATCTCTTTGTCAGCAGTACTTTGGGATTTTTACGTTGTTTTTCACTTATTTTTCAATTTTTAATATATTCTCAATTTAAACAATTAGAATGATAATTGCATACCCACCCCAATTCAATCACACTGGTAGAATTAAACATTCTTAACAGTTTGTAAGGAAATGTACCAGTGTTTTCTGTACATCCACATATACTCAGGTGTTTTTTTTTTACATGAATTGAGTCACAGCATATATAACATTCTATGACTTGAAACCTTGGATGAAAAATAGATTGTGGAGACAAAGCGTAAGAGACTCAATCACAGGAAACAAACAGGGTTGCTGGAAGGGGAGGGAGTGGGGGGATGAGATAACTAGGTGATGGGCATTAAGGAGGGCACCTGATGTAACGAGCACTGGGTGTTATATAAGACTGATGAATCACTGACCTCTACCTCTGAAACCAATAATACATTATACATTCATTAATTGAATTAAAATTAAAATTAAATTAAATTATATTTAAAAATATACTGTGCAGCTCTATTTTATGACCAATGCTTTATATAAACATGTAATTTCCATGTATATGAATATATTGTGATTTATGTGAGTATTCTCTATAAATGGACATGATGTTGACACCAAATTAATTTACCATATATACTTATACTAACATTTATTTTTACACGTACTTATATTTAGTCAGAAAGATGCTCAGAACTGTAATCATTAATCAAAATATGTATGTGTTTTAAAATTTGATGGATAACAACTTAGCCTATACAAAGATTTCATTAAATCTTAACCACTGAAAGAGTAAAAATAGACCTTCCATACACATTTTTTCCATCCTAGGCTGACTGGGTATTGCCAACATTACTATTTTTGTTAATTTCATAAATAGAATATCATCTCTAAATTATATTTCAATTTCTATTTTCATAATTATTATTGATTTTTGAGCGTGATTATTTTTACTTACTTTTGTCTTTCTGTGCCTTGATTACTCATTTCTTTGTTCCTATAATGGTGGATTTTTTTTTTTTACTTTTTCATAGTACTTCTATCATGAATATTAGCCATTACCTGAGTCTGTGGTTTTGTGAAGTAAACTTTTATATAGTGTCTTTCCATGAGAAAAATACATTGCTGTTTATATTTCAGTTTAATAATACCATGCTAAATATAAGAACAGACATTATAACTGAATGTATATTTTCAATTAATTCATTCATACAGCAAATATTCACCATCATTTTTATACAAAACCCACAATCCCATAGGTTACAGATAATAATGAGGAAAGTGTTGCCCTTAATTTCAAGGAGACCTTGGTATCATGAGCAAAACAGAGAATTAAACCAATAATTAACCAAAGACAGCAGGTAGAGGACTGAGGAATTGTAATAAGAATACATAGAGAAGGCACTTATTGCACGCAGAGGTGGGCAATTAAAAGATGTATATGACTAACCGGGAGAAGAAACTCAAAGCATTATAAATGAGTTAAAAGGAAATGTATCATTTTCAATTACTTCAATTATCTAATTCATAGTTATTTCGTGATACAAAGATCTTTAAATGGTATTATTAGAACAATACCATTCTTAGAAAAAGTTTTCTCATTCAAAATCTTAGCATCACAAAGCCACCTTACCACACACTTACCAGTATCAACACTTATAAATCGCATTCCCCTGAACTGATGTTGCTATTAAACCCTAAAAACCCCAACACTTTCCTAAACTGCATTGCAGTTGATATGCATTGCACTGATATGGTGTCTAACACTTAGACTCTTATAAAGAAAAATAAAATAAATTCTTAGAGAATTGGAGACGGGTTCATGACATCATGTAAATTATCTGAGTGTGTACACTCTTTGATTTGTGAATACATACAAATAAATCTATATTTAAAAATTCTCAAGTCCATAACAGTTACTTATGTGAAGAGCAGAACTGAACATTGTCCATCTTGATAATTTGAGATAGAGCTAGAATATTATTTGATATTCTACAGATGCCGAGTGTCAACAGGCAACTGGATTCAGAAAGATGTTATTTACACTTACAGTTCTGATAAAAGAAATTATTACTGAAGAAGAAAATAATTTCAGCTTTAATTAATTTCAAAAATAATCACAAAGCAAATAATAATTCAATATTATCTTACTCCCTAGGAAACTACAATTTCTGGGCACGTTTGCAGAGTTGCGTGCATAGATGGTGACACAGGTTGGGGAAGTCAATCAAATCCAATATTCAAACCTCACGTGTGTTACTCATATATCTTTTGCTGAGAAAATATGACATTTTTAGCAAGATGTAGAATAATCTCTTTGCTCCCTCGGGTCCTGTACTAAACTGAACAGTAAGCGATTTAAATATGATATCTCTGTTTATAAGAATTTAGAGGATTAAAACTAACTCAATCCAGGCAATTTATTAAGCAGAGGTCATCATTTCTGAAGGAGAAATCGATGTGAATTATAGATAAACTTAAACTCACTTCATCTCCATACGTCATGTTTTGGAAACAGACATTTGAAATCTTTGGGGGACTGTAGTTTATGGAACGATCATAAAACTTTGACTTGGGTTCTTCTTATGCTGTCTTTGAAGATAGAGATCTGAATTCATTAACTAGGTAAAAGTATGACTCAAATAACATTTGAATCAGCTCCTCTATCTTCCTCAAAACTTTGAACAATTTTTCTCTCTCTGTCTGAAAGATTAACTGTGCTTAATATTTCCTGGCAAATTAGTCATCACACTTTTGTTGGATTTGGGTTCTTTTATTGTCTTTCAGGTGCATAAATCACACAGCTTATTAGCTGGAGAAGTCTTTCATGTCTTTAATGAACTCCAAGTTTGAAAACTCTGAAAATGAATCAGATTGGCAGACCCACTTCTGAATATTTTTAAAATATTCCCCAGTAAGGAGGATAAGTTGAAAAGATAGTCATTTGGCAATGCTGCCTTCAGAGAGATATGCCTTGCTGGAAAATATTTGACTTAGTACTTGGGAATGTGTTTGATAAATAGTCTGCCTTCATCAAAGATGTACTTTACATCTGCTCCATGTCTAGAATTTGAAAACAGAAGTTGATAGCATGCCAAATATTCACCATCATTAAAATATTAGCACATATTTCTTTGTGTGTCATTACATTACTATAATTGAAATCACCTAATTTACATATATACATACAAAACTGATAGCCACTCTCTTTGAATTTTAACTTATTTAGATAAACATTTGAGTTAAATGAAATAACATATAAAATATATAGTATACTTCAATTCATATTAAAATTAATATTAGGATATTATATTAGTCTTTCACATATTTTTAAAGCATTTTTTAAAAGCGAGAATTGCAATAATAGAAGTTTAAAACTTAGAAAACATCAGTAATAATCTAGCACCATTCCTGAACAACCTCTGTGCAGCTCTGGGAATTGGACCTAAGAGCCCATGGGGCACCAAGACTATGAACATGGCCAGGAAGATGGATACTTCAGGCTGGTTTTAATCACAGAAGTGGTTCTTTCTACATCAAGCATTTCCATAACAAACATCAAGCTAACACACAAAACAAACGAAGTTTAAAAATCTGGGTTAGATGGAGTCCAGTGATTCTCAAACTGGCTATCCAATGGAATCACCCTGGGGAACTTTTTTCAAGTACTCACGCCTGGCTGCCCACCTCTGGCTCTGATGGGGTAGATGCTGGTGAGCAGGTCAGTGTCTGCTCTGACATAGCCCTTGAATACCTGCTCGATTTCTCTAGGGTGTCAGAGCAGAGGCTGTCCTCCAGACTGTGGGGACCGGTGAAACCTGATCTGTGGACATAGGGACTGCTGGCTGAGCATGTGCCGGTAATGCTGGCACAGGCGACAGCACTCGTGGTGACTAGGTTGGGTATCTGCTTTATGTATCTCATTGATCATCTGTTCCACCTTCCCACCATCACAGGAGATACTAGATATTAGTCTGAAGGGAACATTGGGAGCTGCTTCTTAGGTACACAAGGGTTCTCCGCCTTCAAGCTTAAATCAAATTGGGCAATGAGGGAAACATGTGGCAGTAGAAATGGAAGATTCAGGAAGATGCCATCTTTGAATTGCTTTGGGCCATAGTGTGGCCAGCATTTTCTAGGATAAACTTGAAGGCCAAATGAACAAATATGGGCGTTGCTATAGTAACCCTGCGTGTTGGGGCCTGAGCTGAGGCAGGTGCTGGTCCTGGAAGCTGGGGATGAACTTCACGCGTAGGCATCAGAAAAGGAACACGGGGGCAAAAGGGCTGAGCGAGTATCTGGACGATACCTGGGACCAATTATGGTCACTCTATTCCTGTTTCTTCCGGGCTTTTTTAAAAGATTTTATTTATTTATTTGAGAGAGAGAGCATGAGAGAGGAAGAAAGAGAGAGAAGAGGAGTGGTGCGGGGGCAGAGAGAGAAGCAGACTCCCCACTGAGCAGGGATCCCAATGTGGAGCTCAATCCTGGACCCCCAGAATCATGACCTGAGCCGAAGGCAGACTCTTAACCAACTGAGCCACCCAGGTGCCCCAGCAAATCCTCCTTTTTATATGTTATGTAACATGTGCTCTCATATGTTCTCATGTTTTCTCTTATAGACCACAGTCATCGATATTATACTTAATACTTTATAATAATAATACTTTATAGCAATAGTACCCCTTCCTTTTACCAGGACTGAAGGATCCAAGGGAAAGGATGATCTGTTGCCCTTTCTCTGTGCAGATAAGTGGGATTCTATTCATAGGCTAAGTAACTAATAATAACTAGATCATAAACAGTACGCAAAAATGGTGCATTGCTTGTTAACTGGTAAAGAATAACTGATTCTTATGAGTCAGAGTTTTTAGAGAATTTTTTTCGTATTTTGTGTCTTTAGTTATATGACCTTTGTTCTCTTCTTATTCCCCTTCACTGTTTATAATGAAAACATTACCTCTCACATTACGGTTAGTAAGTTTTTAAGTGTGACCAAAGGAAAAAAGTTTATACTTATAAAATGGTGCATTTATAATTTAATAATTCAATTTGATTATAATATCCATTAATATCCCCGATAACAATAAAGTTTGAAGCATTTGAAACTGTCATTGTGAGTCAAAATGGTTGCAGATATTAATAACTTTTAATTACTAATTCCAAAGGAAGACTTCAGGAAAATGTGATCAGCCTGTTTGGTTAGCAAATAAAATTATCACTTTGTAATCTATTTTACTTTAAAACATACGCTGATATTTCTTGTGCAAAATGCCCCTAAAACAGACCTTAATGAAATTCAGTTCCTGTGTTTTCCTCTGTTTGATATTAGAGGAAAATGACCTTGTTTACTCTCTACCAAATAAAAATGCTAACAAAATACTTTATATACCAACTGTCAATAAATAAATCATGGACATGTCCTCTTCTTTCCACGGATTCTAGGGATTTTATATCCATCTGGGAGGACTGATATCCGGGAATTTTGGAGTGTGACTTTTCCAGAAAGTCCTGGAGAGCTAGTAAGGAGCAAAAGAGGAGCAAACGGGAAAAATACTAACCAGTAGCTCTCTAGAATTTGCCTCAAAGGACCTGAGAGTTTCCTTGGGTACTAACAATAAAACCTTGATATTTTTACAAGGTAAAAAAGGTATCTAGGTATGTGCCCAAGATACAGTACAGTATGTGGACCCTGTATATTTTTTGTTGTTATTCTTGAAAGTTTTTAACTTTCTAAATAAAATATTCTTAAAACTTTTAAAGGACTTTAAGCTCTTATCTATGCATGATAATATTCTTCATTTATAATATTTTAATTTAAATACATTATTTTATGCTCATTGTCATTTATATTTATTTTTCATAATTATGATAATTCACCCTGGGAACGTTTTATGGTTTGATAATGACAAATAAGAGTTATTAAGGGCACCTAACGCCTACTCGTATTCCTAACAACCACCAAGGTGTGTCCTTATTAGACTCTAATGCTCACACTGTTGTGTTTTATTACCTAAGTAGTGAAGTAAAAAATTAGTGCATAACACAATTGGACAGCTTCATTGGTTTTATGCAGTGAATTGCTCTGAAGATGAACATTACCAAGCTCAGGAAATTCTTATTCTATTTTTGGAAAAAAAATGTTCACAAAGGGACAAATACCAATTTAGTGACTACATGAGGAGAAAATATTCTGAAAGCAAGAATGGAGTAAATGAGTTGCTAGGCTCCTTGTCATGTCCTAAATTGTCACATTTAGCCAGCATTGGAGTTGAAATGAATGCAACAATTGATAAGAAGAATAGATAATTCTCAGAAACAGAGGGTTAAAATTGGGGATTGCCTCCCCTCAGTGCGTTAAATAAATAAATACTTCTGGGTGCCTGGGTGGCTCAGTGGGTTAAAGCCTCTGCCTTCAGCTCAGGTCATGACCCCCGGGTCCTTGGATCAAGTCTCACAACGGGTTCCATGCTCAGCAGGGAGCCTGCTTCCTTCTCTCTCTCTGCCTGTATCTCTGCCTACTTGTGATCTCTGTCAAATAAAAATAAACAAATAATCTTAAAATAAATAAATAAACAAATACATACTTCTTGGGAGCTAAGTTTATAGTGGGTCAGACTGGCTCTCAGGACACAAGCAAACAAGAGTTATTTCCTAACCCAAAGAAGTTGAGCCAAGTGGTTTATCTTGCTGATGCGGGCACACTCTAATAGGCTCCTCTCTGTGGGGAAGGGCCAGCTGCGGTGTGACCCCAAGAAAAAGTTCACTATGCCAGGCAACTTGAAGGAAAATCTTGAGGATACAGAGAGGAAAGCAGTATTTGAGTAGAAACTGGAAAACTGTATAGACATTTCTGGCAGCATGCACCGTAGTCATGTTTTCTACACGGAAGGAGCCATGTGAGCAAACACAGGGATGAGGGATGGCAGGCTGTGTGTAAAAGAGTCAGTGAGACAGGTGAGTGGTTGAAGATGAGGTAACTACTGGAGTTATTTACACAGGTACTTGCTAAATTTGCATGCGTTATCTCCTCTAATACTAACAATTATGGGTACCATCTTTACCTCCATTTTGCAGGAAGGAAACAGGCAGAAATTCTTCCCATGGCACCACTGGTGAAAGTGGAGTTTGAATTCACACTCCCAGATAATAGAGTCCTTAAACACTAACTTGAAACATCAAGAGTTGTTGTACCACAATTAAGTAAGCAGATTTTGTTTTATCCTATTACAGATCAGCAAACTGGAAACATTTTAGGTTTACATGTGGTCCCTCATTAGTAACTTCCGTTTGTGAATTTCCTTCTTCCTCCTCTTGTTTCTTCTTCTCTTTAAGACTATAGAAAGCATTTCAATAGGCTATAAGCTACATTTGGCGGGGGTGGGGCGTGTTATACTTTGCCAAGGGTGGCCTAGGAGAATTCTGAAGCGAGGAGAGAGATGATATGGAATACTTGCTAAATACGCAATTATGGCTAGATATGGAAGGATATATTGTATGGGGACAGGAATCTGATATGATCTAGATGGTAAGCAGCCTACACAGACCATCCCGGTCAAACACTGTGAGGACAGGAACAGTGGATAATAGAATGAAAGTAGAATCAGGAGCAATTAATAGTTCATTGTTTGCAGGACTTGATTAAAAGGGAAAACATAGCATAAGTCATACATTTCTGCATTGGACACATGGGCATATGAAGAGAGGAGGGATCAGATTCAGCTTTCCTCCAAATATTGCAATCCTGACTTTATCACTGCAAATTTATAAAGTGTTCTACAGAATAGAATTTGGTTTACTGAATTTTCTTTGACCCCAGAATTTGACATATCTACTGAAAGACAGTTGTATTTACTATAAAGTCTTGTGAATCATACATGAATGAAAGAGTGAGTGAGTGAATGCTTTCTTCATTAAGTGGGGAAATATTAAATTATGGTTCTGAGCGGCGCCTGGGTGGTTCAGTCATTAAGCATCTGCCTTCGGCTCAGGTCATGATCCCGGGATCCTGGGATCGAGCCCTGAGTTGGGCCACCTGCTCAGTGGAAAGCCTGCTTCTCCCTCTCCCACTCCCCCTTCTCGTGTTCCTCTCTCACTGTCACTCTCTCTGTCAAATAAATGAAATCTTTTTAAAATATGATTCTGAAAAAGAATTGCCATGAATGAAAACTGCAAAATACAGGGTAATTATATAAATATCTCTTATCTAACCCGTGCTCTGGGTCTTTAGTGTAAAAGTGAACTTAGATATAAAAAAGGAAAACACACTTGAGGTTAGCTCACAATGACAATTTTAAATTGGAGAACTACTTAGAAAGAGCGCTGCATGGCAGCCTTTTGTAGTCCACATTTACACCGGCTTAAAAGATGATTAAAGAGCAGAGAGAAAAGTTGGCTCTGAGTCAGGGAAAGTAGGAAGGATTTGGTGGAAGACCTCACACTACCTATCACAGCTCTCCTGTGCTCTGGCAGGGCACGTGGGAAGAGATTTGAATGAATGTGAGTTTAAAGACCAGAGATCACGTCAACATTTTAATCTATTCCACAAATACTCTTATCATTATCTTCACATATATAAAGTCTAGAGGGTGCCTGGGTTGCTCACTCTAAGTGTCTTCCTTCCGCTCAGGTCATGATCTGGGATCGATCGAACCCCACATCAGGCTCCCTGCTCTGCAGGAAGCCTGCTTCTCCCTTTCCTACTCCCCCTGGTTGTCTTCCTTTTCTCACTATCTCTCTTTCTCTCTCTGTCAAATAAATAAAACCTTTAAAAAAAAAAGTCTAGAAATTTACTAAAATTGCATCAGTCTTTGAGATTAAAAAATGAATTTTTTAAAAATGAAATTTTTCCTATTTGGGGTAGTGCACATTTTTACTTTTCATCATGTCCACGGATGTGGGAGTCATTGATTATGTTAAGTATTCAGGTTCTATAGCAGTTCTATACTCAAACTAACCAAGCTTTAAATCCAAAATCACTAAGAAGGTGGCGGGGCTTATTATAAATTTCTGAGACCAGTTGCTGTTAATTTCCAAATCTGTTGAGTAAGATTAATTTCTCCATGATTTCAGGTTTGACATATAATGACGAATTTCTGGATCCATGTAACAAGAATCAGTTGAGATTCTGCCAACTGTTAGGCACTGTTCTGTGTGGGGATGTTGCAGCTGTAAATAAGACAGACAAGAGCTCTGGTCTCATGGATTTTGCATGCTAGCGGGGCATTCTGTCCAACATAGCATGTGGCTATTCACATTTAAATTAATTTAAACTAAAGAAAATTAAAAAGTCAGTTCCTCAGTCACGCCATGTTTCAAGCTCAACAGCCACAGGTAGGAAGTAACTATCACTGGAGAATGACAATTTACAACACATTTGTTCTTCATAGAAGGTTCTACAGGGTTATGCTGTTTTAGGGTAATCTGGAGAAGTCCAGTTGAAATTATATTATTTCATTTTAAATTATATACCATATGGGAATTTTCCTCAATAATTTGTGAAATCTGGGTAGGGATAAATTAATCAAACTGACAATGATTCACTTTCAAATTAACTGCTTTTTAAATTATTTAGCATAGACATAAATCTTCATTCTATCTTGACTACATTTGTAGCATTGGGGAGCCCACTTAACAATTCTGAGCTTTAGATCCTATAGGGTTACAGTGAGGATGGAATCAGATTACATGGAAAGTATTCAGAACAGTTACCATTAACTTTTCATGATTACTGTTATTATTGTTGTTATTATACACTTATCCTTCATTTTATCAAATAGCTCCAAAATAGATTTACTTTACTTTTTCTCCTATATGTTCTATCCTTCAATTTTTAAATATTTTCTAAATCTAGAATCTGTGGATATAATGCATAGAAATATTATTTCATCTATTAAAATTGAGATATAAAATGAGTCCCTATCTTTTTTCTCAGTTAAAAAATTTAATAGAAATGTTATTTAAAGATAGTTCTCAATTATAATGCAACTGTAATCAATACTATGGAGTTACTTCATATCCTTTTCCCATTCCCCCCAAAAGTAAGATCTTACAAAACTAGATCACAATATCACAACAGTACAGTCAAGATACAGAACATTTCTCTCCCCACAAGGATCCCTCTTCTATAACTATAGCTACTTCCCTTCTGCCACATACTATCATTAATCCTTTGTAACCACTAACTTAGTTTACATTTCTTTTTTTTTTAATCATTTTTTAAATTTATTTTCAACATAACAGTATTCATTGTTTTTGTACCACACCCAGTGCTCCATGCAATCCGTGCCCTCTCTAATACCCACCACCTGGTTCCCCCAACCTCCCACCCCCTCACTTCTTCAAACCCTTCAGATTGATTTTCAGAGTCCATAGTCTCTCATTATTCACCTCCCCTTCCAATTTCCCCCAACTCCCTTCTCCTAACTCCCCATATCCTCCATGCTATTTGTTATGCTCCACAAATAAGTGAAACCATATGATAATTGACTCTCTCTGCTTGACTTATTTCACTCAGCATAATCTCTTCCAGTCCTGTCAATGTTGCTATAAAAGTTGGGTGTTCATCCTTTCTGATGGAGGCATAATACTCCATAGTGTATATGGACCACATCTTCCTTATCCATTCATCCGTTGAAGGGCATCTTGGTTCCTTCCACAGTTTGGCGACTGTGGCCATTGCTGCTATAAACATTGGGGTACAGATGGCCCTTCTTTTCACTACCTCTGTATCTTTGGGGTAAATACCCAGTAGAGCAATTGAATGGTCATAGGGAAGTTCTATTTTTAATTTCTTGAGGAATCTCCACACTGTTCTCCAAAGAGGCTGCACCAACTTGCATTCCCACCAACAGTGTAAGAGGGCTCCCCTTTCTCCACATCCCCTCCAACACATGCTGTTTCCTGTCTTGCTAATTTTGGCCATTCTAACTGGTGTAAGGTGATATCTCAATGTGGTTTTAATTTGAATCTCCCTGATGGCTCTTGATGGTGAACATTTTTTCATGTGTCTGATAGCCATTTGTATGTCTTCATTGGAGAAGTGTCTGTTCATATCTTCTGCCCATTTTTTGATATGATTATCTGTTTTGTGTGTGTTGAGTTTGAGGAGTTCTTTATAGATCCTGCATATCAATCTTTTGTCTGTACTGTCATTTGCAAATATCTTCTCCCATTCCGTGGGTTGCCTCTTTGTTTTCTTGACTGTTTCCTTTGATTTTGACGAAGTCCCAAAAGTTTATTTTGGCTTTTGTTTCCTTTGCCTGTGGAGACATATCTTGAAAGAAGTTGCTGTGGCTGATATTGAAGAGATTACTGCCTATGTTCGCCTCTAGGATTCTGATGGATTCCTGTCTCATGTTGAGGTCTTTTATCCATTTTGAGTTTATCATTGTGTATGGTGTAAGAGACTGGTCGAGTTTCATTCTTCTACATATAGCTGCCCAGTTTTCCCAGCACCATTTATTGAAGAGACTCTCTATAAACTCCCAAAATTGAACCAGGAAGAAATCAGCAACCTAAATAGACTGATATCTAGTAACGAGATTGAAGCAGTGATCTAAAACCTCCCAAAAAACAAGAGCCCAGGACCTGACGGATTCCCTGGGGAATTCTACCAAACTTTCAAAGAAGAAATAACACCTCTTCTCCTGAAGCTGTTTCAAAAAATCGAAGCAGAAGGAAAACTTCCAGACTCTTTCTATGAAGCCAGCATTACCCTGATCGCCAAAACAGGCAAAGACCCTACCAAAAAGGAGAATTTCAGACCAATATCACTGATGAATATGGATGCTAAGATTCTCAACAAGATCCTAGCAAACAGGATCCAACAGCACACTAAAAAGATTATTGACCATGACCAGGTGGGATTCATTCCTGGGCTACAAGGATGGTTCAACATTCACAAATCAATCAATGTGATAGAACAAATTAATAAGAAAAGAGAGAAGAACCACATGGTCCTCTCAATTGATGCAGAAAAAGCATTTGACAAAATCCAGCATCCGTTCCTGATTAAAACGCTTCAAAGTATAGGGATAGAGGAAACATTCCTGAACTTCATCAAATCTATCTATGAAAAACCCACAGCAAATATCATCCTCAATGGGAAAAAGCTTGCAGCCTCCCCGTTGAGATCAGAAACACGACAAGGATGCCCACTCTCACCACTCTTGTTTAACATAGTATTAGAAGTCCTAGCAACAGCAATCAGACAACAAAGAGAAATAAAAGGTATCCAAATTGGCAATGAAGAAGTCAAACTCTCTCTCTTCATAGATGACATGATTCTTTATATAGAAAACCCAAAAGACTCCACCCCCAAACTACTAGAACTCATACAGCAATTCAGTAACGTGACAGGATACAAAGTCAATGTACAGAAATCAGTGGCTTTCTTATACACTAACAATGAAAATACAGAAAGGAAATTAGAGAATCGATTCCATTTACTATAGCACCAAGAACCATAAGATACCTGGGAATAAACCTAACCAAAGCGGTAAAGGATCTGTACTCGAGGAACTACAGAACACTCATGAAAGAAATTGAAGAAGACACAAAAAGATGGAAGACCATTCCATGATCTTGGATTGGAAGAATAAACATTGTTAAAATGTCTATATTGCCTAGAGCAATCTATACTTTTAATGCCATTCCAATCAAAATTCCACTGGTATTCTTCAAAGAGCTGGAGCAAATAATCCAAAAATTTGTATGGAACCAGAAGAGACCCCGAATAGCTAAGGAAATGTTGAAAAACAAAAATAAAACTGGGGACATCATGTTACCTGATTTCAAGCTTTACTACAAAGCTGTGATCACCAAGACAGCATGGTACTGGCATAAAAACAGACACATAGACCAGTGGAACAGAGTAGAGAGCCCAGATACGGACCCTCAACTCTATGGTCAGTTAATCTTAGTTTACATTTCTATAATTTTGCTACAGAATGTTATTTTAAAAATGTCATATAAATGGAATCATAGAATATGTAACATCTTGGATTGGCCTGTTAACACAATTCTCTAGAGATTAATCCACGTTGTTGGGTATAGCAATAGTCCATTTTTTTATTACTGTGGAATATTCTGTTATGGATATACCACAGGTTATTTAACCATTCATCCAGTGAAGGTGATCTCAGCTGTATCAAGTTTTTTGTTATTCTTAGTAAATATTCATGTACATATTTTTGTGTGAACATAAGTCTTTAATTCTCTGCTCAAAGATACAATTAATGGGTTATATGATAGTTGCATGATTAGTTGTTTAAAAAACTGCCAAACTGTGTTCCACAGTGGCTATATAATTTAATATCTCCATCAGTAATATATGAGTGATTTAGTTTCTTTGTATTCTCACTTGATGTTGTCATATATATATACACACATATACAATATAATATAGATAATTCACATATATATTTTAAATTTAGCCATGCTGATTATTGTTTAGGAATATGTAAATGTAGTTTCAAAACTTGTATTGTTCTAGTGGCTAATGATATTGAACATCATTTTGTGTGTTTATTTGGCATCTGTATATCTCAACTTGCTGATTTTTTTAAAATCCTGCTTTTGCCCAGTATATAAGCCTCATAATTTTACCAGTTTGAGAAAAGCAGAGAAACCTAACCTCACTTTATGTCTCTTTATCTTCCTCTGCTTGTAATATTATATTCATAAACTTTTCATCTCTATATATTCAAAGCCAAGTAAGACAATGTTATAATTTTTCTTCAGTCATCAGACATGATTTAGAAAACTCAAGAAGAGAAGGGAGCCTATTGCATTTACTCATATTTTTGCTTACTATGTTCTTTTTCCTTTCCTAGTGTTCCAAGATTCCTTCCGTTATCTTTTCTTTCCTGTTTAGAGACTTTCTTTTAGCCATTTATTAAAGTGGATCTGTGGGTCACAAACTGACTTTGTTTTCCTTCATCAGAAAATTTCTTGACTTCTCCTTTCTTTCCCAAAGGATATTTTTGTTGGGTATAAGATTTGTTCTTGTAGTGCTTGAAGGGTACTAGGTCCCTCCTTCTGGTGTCTACAGTTTCTGATGAGATACCTATCATCATTCAAATTATTTTCCTTTTTATAGGTATCATTTTTATCTTGCTTCTTTCAAGAATTTTTTGTTCCTTTTTTTCTAAAGTTGGTGTATATTACTTTGGTTTTATTCTGTTTGAAGATTACTTGGCTTCTAAAATTTATAGTTTATGTCTCTTTAAACATATAGGAAGTCTTCAGCTATTATCTGCTCAAATAATGTTCCAATTCTTCCCCATTTTTCTTTCATCCTCAGACTCTGATAAACAGTGTTAGATCTTTTTTTTAAAGTCTCCCCAGTCCCTTTGGTTATGTGGTTGGTTTGTTTGGTTTGGTTTGGTTTTCCCAGTCCTTTTTTCTCTCTGGCATTCAGAATGAATAGTTACTGTTGTTCTATCTTAACAATTCATTGCTTCTTTCCACCATGGGAAGAGATGTGAGGCGTGGCCACAATTTTTCTATAGTATTTGTTTGGAGTAGAACAGTCATTACCTAAATATTTTATGCCCGGGAGAGGTTGTCTCTTTTCTAGTCCTTTGACTGGAAAGAGCAGCCCTTTGTTGGCGCATTTTATCCTTGTGCCCATTGTTATCGGCTTCCCAACTCCAGGTTTGAAAGACATAATGCAGAAAGTTCATCACTGCATCACTGTCACTCCTCGAGTCCCAAAGCCCTGGCTGGCCCACCTTCTTCTCTCCAACTTTCAGAGTTTTATTTGTTTTATACACAATGTCCAATAGTTTTAGTTGCAATTATTGGGTAGAATAAAGGAAAGTCCATGTACTCTATGTTGCTGGAAGATAAAGTCTCCTCACAGTTGTTGTTTTTTTTTTTTAATTTAAGATTTTGTTTATTTATCTGAGAGAGAGAGAGCAAGAATGGGGGCCAAAGGTGAGGGAGTAGAAGGAGAAGCAGACTCTTGGCTGAGCAGGCAGCCTGACTTGGGGTTATATCTCAGGGCCCTGAGATCAGGACCTGAGCCAAAGGCAGACACTGTCTGAGCCACCTGGGTGCCCCACTCATGCTCTTGATAAAGGGACTCTATTTATCATTCATTAACTTTTCCAATTCTTAAAAATTTCCTATTTTTTTTCTAATTTCAAACTGTCAAAAGAAAGTGAATAAACTATTTCTCATATGCAAGTCATAGCTTTATTAAATGACTATCCAGATGCAATATTCAGCATTGGAAATCAACAAAACAAGTATACTGTGGATGTTTTATTTCTCAATTAATTTCTATAACTACAGAGGAGAAATACCTCTAAAGAATATGCCAACAATATTGGCATATTAATACTGGCAATTTTAATATATTGGTTAAAAACCTAACCAACAAAAGGTAGTTGTCAGTTTAGTTTTTTACAATACTTATTTATTTATATGGGACAGGGGAGGGACACAGGGAGAGGAAGAGGGAGAGAAAGGATCCTGAGCAGACTCCTTGCTGAGCATAGAGCCCATTGCAGGGCTCAGTCTCAGGACCCAAAGATCATGACCTGAGCAGAAATCAAGGGCAGATGCTCAATGGGCAGAGTCACCCAGGCGACCCTTTACTTATTTTTAATAGGAAATAATGAGAGTCAAGGGTCCCTAAGAGGCATTTCAGCTTAACCTTTAGGATATTTCAGACTACACATGGCTCAATTTCTAAATTTCTGGTAAAGCCTGAATTGGAGGTGTGGGTTAAGTGGAGCATGGTACAGATCACTGCTCTGGTTAGAATAAATGGATAAATGGGGAAAAAGAAAGATTTCTTCCATCTACTAGGTCAAAAAAATGAGAATCATTCTATTTTTATAGTTATCAACATGGTGTATCATAAACAGATTAAAACAGAACTGGTGTATGAGAGACATATTCTTTGCAGTCCTAGGTCTACAAAAAAATTGTTGCTTGATGATGAAGTAAAATATTCTCTGAAATTCCATCCTTATTTGTAAAATTTAAAATTGAGTTTTATCTCAAAGATATTTCCATTATGAATTTCTATTTTAAATACAGGATATATCTACATCAGGATATGACTGAAATAAATTTAGTGTTCTATTTTAGGTACTTCAGGTTAAGCAACTTTTTCTGTAGGATATCTCATAATATTCTTAGAGGCAAGCTATGATTTTTCTCAGTTCTACCATAATTTCTTATTCTTAAAATTATCTCTTCAACAAAAACCATATGATTTCACTCATTGTGGAATTTAAGAAAAGAGAGGCAAACCGAGAAACAGACTCTTAACTCCAGAGCACAGAAGTTGCTTGATGGTCACCAGAGTGGAATTGGGTGGGGCATGGGTGACACAGGTGATGGGGATTAAGGAGGGCACTTCTTGTGACGAGCACAGTGTACATCACAATGTGTGACATGTTGTATGTAAGTGTTGAATCACTATATTGTACATGTGAAACTAATATTACACTGTACATGTGAAACTAATATTAACTTCCTGGAATTTAAGTAAAAATTTGGAAAAAAATGATTTCTTTCTAAAGTATCTTGCTCGTCCAGTTCATGTAAACTATATTGTCAGTGTGGTTAATCAGGTTATGTGCAACTTTGAAAATTGACTCAAATATATCTTGCGGCAAAGACAAAACGCAAACAAAAATTTTACCAAATGAATGTTCGTTGTTCATTTGATTGATTTTTCAATTAGTAAAGCAAAGAGAAACATACAAAAATATACTTTTTGGGGGGGTTTCTACATGTCATTGATAAATACTATCTCATGTAAGAATTTTTGGAAATGAGCTTCATAATGCAAATGAAATGTGATGTGCCTCAGCCAAGTTGCTTTCTTTAACTGCTTCTTCAGTAGATTTTTATATGTCCTTACAAATGACTTCTGATTCTCTTCCTGCGTCTGTTTTCATCTCTTCCTTAAAAAGTATTGGTCGAAACAATTAGTCGTCTGATATCATTAGGTTTCAAAACACCCACATTAAGCTCTTGTAAACCTTTACAGAGTACAAAAATCAATGTTGAGACTTTGTCAGGATTATTTTGTCTGCTTCTTTTAAGTGAGCTATTAAATGCACCTCAAATAATTCCAGTGTGTGTGTGAAGAGAAGAAACCAAATCAGAGCTTGAGTCTAGAGAGATGAGGGGGATCATTAGTAAAACCGTAAGAGGAAGCTGGCATAAAAGGGTAAGTAATTTGAAAAGCAGACAAGCATAAAGATCTAATGATAAACATTCTGAGAATGTAAACAACTTGTTTAGAAAAAAAAAAAAAAAACAGAAAGAAAGAAAAAGCACATGCCAAAAAATTAAAAAGCCTGGAAGCATAGATGGATTAATTGGATTCACAGAGAAAATGGAATCACACAGCTGTCATATTCAGTCAAGAGATAAAAATGTTGTTTGGATCTATGATAGGAAGAAAGGCATTAAAGCAATAGAAAGGGTCTGTTCATGTCAGCACAATCCTTTCAAAGCACATAGCTTACACATAATCACACCAATTTAAAGCAAGTGCCAGTTACAACTTTGGAAAGTGACTATTTGGAGGTCTTCATCACCCTCGGGTGACATATTCACAGCTTCTAGGTAGGACATTATGTTGAGGGACATATCATAAAGAATAGCACTCCAACATGACTCACATAATTCAACAGTATACGCCTACACGTAAAGGAGACATTGTTCTCATTCACCCAGGATACCAAGTGATGGAAGCCAAGAGAATGAAAGCTACAAAACAATCATCTTATGGAAGTGGAACATACCCCAATTTGTGAAAGACAATCAAATCATGTGAGCAAACCCCATGAGCAGTACCAAGAAGTTTCTCTTACCCGCTTTAATCTGAGGAAGGAAGTGCTCTGGGGTGCTGACGCAAGGTTGAAGAACACAGCCCCGGAATGACAAAATCACCCTCTCTTTGTCCAGTAGCTAGCCACGCTCAGCCTTCAGCATAGTACTGTGTTCCTTTTATTTCCCTCCCAAGTGCTTTGTAATATTGGTATTTTTTTTACACTTGAGAAATACTGGGGTACCTGAGTAGCTCAGTCAGTTAAGCATCTGCCTTCGTCTCAGGTCATGATCCTGGGTCCTGGGATCAAGTCCCATATCAGGCTCCCTGCTCACTGGGGAGCCTGCTTCTCCCTTTCCCTCTGCTGGCCACTTTTCCTGCTTGTGCTCTCTCTCTCTCTCTCTCTCTATCAAATAAATAAATAAAATCTTTCAAAAAGAAAAAAGAAATATTGTGAAATTATTAATTTAATGGAGTGTAGGAAGTTAGATTTCCCATCTGTCTTATCCTGGTTTTATATTCCTCTATGATCTGAATTTGCATTTTCCAACCCAAAATCCTTTTCCTCCATTTCCAAATACTTGTTCTGCGCATGCTGAGAAACATCAGTGACAGATCAAAGTTCTCCCTCGTCCACATAAAATCGTACTTTCCCTGCAATCTTCTCACGTGAGAGTTGCTCATTATCTTTTTGTGCTGGTTCTAAAAAATGCCACAGCTTCATCACCAGAACCTGTTAATATATTATGTTACATTATAAAAGAAGGATTTTTCAGATACAGTTAATATTAGGGGTTTTAAAGTAGATTATTTTAGATTACTGACTTGGTCCCAGTCTCATCATAAGAGGAAGCAGAACTTCCTCTAGCTAAAAGCAGATGGAGGCAGCAGAAAGGGGAGATTTGAAACATGCATTTACTCTACCCATTGTTTCTAGGGAGGATCCTGTGGAGAACAGGGGAGGTAACATGGGCAGCTTCCAGGAGCAAAGGCTGGTTCCAGCTGACAACAAAGAAACAGAGATCACCGTCCTATGAGGACCTTAGTTCTACAAATGCAAGAAAGTGAAATGTGCCCAACATCCTACATGAACTTGGAGGCAAATTCATCCCCAGAGCCTCCGGAAGAGAGCACACCAGCCAACACCTTGATGAAACCTGTGGGGATTGCTGCGGAGAACGTGGTTGAGCTATGCTACACGCAGACTTCTTATTTATAGAACATTGAGATAATGAACAGTTGTTAGTAGTGGTAATTTGTTAAGGTAGCAGCAAAAGCTACTACACCCTGTTCATCTGCAGATCTAGAATTGGGATGGATATTCACTCTCATACTACAGTACTGCTTCAAGATCATTCCAGGGACATCCAGGAAGGCCAATCTTCTGTCTTGTTGTTGGGGTTATTTTTTCACTTTCCTATAAATCCTCTTTATTAATTGCAAACTTTGGTACCAGGTCTCAGTTTATACCATCTACTCTGCCAACGGCAAGGAAGTTCTTAAAGGCCACATGCATGACATGCTTAAATACCTGGATTTTCATTTTTTAAATCTTCTTATATCCAGCTACCATCACTCCAGACCACTTGCAGGTAGAGCAAAACTCTCAGAGCCTTTTCAATTTTTAACACGTTGTTCTTTTCTTACAATGTTAGACTCTTAAACTTTCTCCCTCTCTAATAACATCCTCATATTTTAGATTATTTCCCTATCCAGGTGTATAAGAATAAAGTTAGCTTATAAATATATGTAGGTTATAAAGTTATATATTTTATATTTAAATATAAATGAAATTTAAATGTCAGCCTTTGAATATATGGACTCCACTGAACTATAACGTTATTCTATTGCTTGTTCTTGGCTACAGAGTGTTGACTTCATTCCACGTTACAGTTCATAGCACTTGGTCGGCCTAGATCCTTGCAGCGGGGAAGAAGCCCACACAATTCCTGTGTCCACCTACTCATTCGTATTTATCACCATTTCCCATTAAGCATTCAACTTCTCTGTCCAACTTCTCCCAAATTAGGCTAAGTTTTCCTCAAAGCTGACCCCAAAGAAAGATTTGAGTGCAAGTAGCTTGTTTTGGCACAGCTCATAGCAAGTAAATCTGAGGAGTGTGCGAAGGGATGAGACCGGGAAGGGAAGAAAGACCAGGTAGGGTGCATCTACAAGGTTACTTCCTGGCCCACTGAGCATCCTCTGGGAGACTGTGTAAAACCCGCCTCCGAATTACCTCAAGAGACAAGACAGATAGCACAGTTAACTTAGAGTCACTCCCATCTTTGGCTGACGGTGGTTCCTTAGAGCATACTTGGAAATTACGCGACTGTCCCCCCCTTCAAATAGAGTGAGCTTTCTCAGGTGAGGAGGCAAAACGTGTTCCAATAGCATATTTGGGACTAATGACCCTGAGAAGCTATAAGTGGGCGCTGGCAGCATCTGCTAAACCCACCCCAAATCAATGACCGCACGGTGTTTAATCTGTGACTTTTTAATTGCATATGTTCCCAGAAAATATGTCTTGTTGCTTGGTTACCTGGACCACGAGTAGCTAAGGAAACATGAAAAAGAATAGCTTAACTATTTTTACTAGGGTAGAAAACTGCCTGGTGTATATTGTAAGGTAGAGCTGCTGAGTCACAGGGGAGGCCGGCATTCAGGTTCTAAAGATACCGCCACGGTTTTACACAGCGGTTATAGGAATGTACCGTTGCACAAGCTCTGCACGCGGCTCCGGCAGCCAACCTCCTGGACAACACCTGGCATCCTGAATTCTGCAAATGGCCCTCCTGACGGGCCTATGCTGAAACCCGAAGGCAGCGGCCATCCTGAGCACCTACTAAAGCCGAGCACCCCTTCCTAAGTTTACTGACCATCTGGAATTCCTTTTTTGGGGATGTGGCTGTTTAATACTAGCCATTTGTTTATCTATCTTCTTAGTAACTGGTAGGAGTCGTTTTAGAAGGAATGTGAGATTGTGAGGGTATAGATAAAACATTCATTTTTATGCTACGTGCCAGATGATTTCTTACAAATAGTGGAAAAGGGGCTTTCAGAATTGAGGATAGATTTGAGGACCAAAAATGTACATTTGCAGACTTAATAAATGTAGTATAACCAGTGAGAAAATAAACAAGCATGATGAAATTCGAATTACTGGAAATAAAATATCTTGAAATAATTAGCTGAATACAGAGGGAAATGACAAACTTTACAACTGTTAATGAAAATACATATTTGTATATATATATATGTATATATATATATATTTTAATGGAACATAAAGATATTTTATAGCCCCTATTTCCAGAATTCAGAGAAAAGGGATTATCAAAGATCTCATACATGAACAATTCCCTGGAGTATAGGAATAACTTAATTTTGAGAAAATACATACATTTCATATTCCAGGAAAATTTGACATAGAACAATTACATCAACTATACTTTATAGTTATTTATTCTCTGAGAAAAAGAAATAAATCTTCAGGGATTCAAACAGCAAATGGATTTCATCCACAAGACGAAGAAGAAGTTGGGCTAGCTTCAAACTCACTGCAGTAATCAGCCACATCCCAGGGCAAAAAGGGATCAGAGCAATACCAAAGTTCTAAAGGAATGAATATGTGACCCAATAATGTTACTGTAGCAAGTTCCCCCATTACATGTAGACGCAATCAGCTATTACTGTCAATTGCCTGGGAACTTAGAAATGTGACAATTATGATCTCTTCTTTTAAAAATAAACTACTGAAAATAAATTCCGCTCATCAATAAATAAATAAAATTAAATAATTCATTAGTAGAGAAAATATGTGCATATAAGATATAATGAGCATTATATATTATTAGAGAAATAAAAATAAACAACTAAGGGGATTTTCATGACAGATTATAAATACTGTAAAGCTTGACAAGCTATGAATAATGGTACACTTACCCAGCCAGCGACTGCATGTGAAATGCCATGTGGGACCGCCGACTTCATCATGCATGGCAAGAGATCTATTTGTAATACTCCTAAAATTGAAGCATATATTTACAAATCCATGTTATTTCAGCCTCTTACTATTTTTGCGTACTCCACACAGAGGGGAATGTGAGAAACAAAAATTTCTTGTATCGATAAACATTGATCTGGAATTTCAGCTGTTCTTTTAGCTTGAAAGGAATCATTTCATTTTTATTTTCCTCCAAATAAAAGTGATATAGATGCCAATCTTTTTATTTTGAGTAAATAAATATATATAAATATACATATATATAAATTTATATATGTATTTATATCTAAGTTTGGCATTGGGATTATTTACTCTAATTGACTTAGGAATTTTTAGTGATGTGGCTTTACAATAGTATGAAGAAACAGGAATGGGGAGATGAGAGGAGGGAAATAAGTCTTAGAAATTACATAGCTGCAAAAAATTGAGGTACATGAGTTAAAGTGAATAAAGTGATCAAAAAACAATGTCTAAATACCTCCATATAGTAAATCAGAACATGTACACATTTCCTTTTCTTTGCTCAGTACAAGGAATTTCTATAAATTATGCTTATATAAGGCAACATACATTCTAGGACAAACAACGGTCATAAGTGCCTACACCTCTTATTTGTATTAAAATAATTTTCCTTTGTAAACAGAGTTGTTAAATGTCCACACGACTCTGGAAACTGATTTTCACTTCGTATCAGGCAACACTGATGAATGTTGCTTGAGCAACTTGCCAGTGGGAGGTACATTAAGGGGAAGATATCTGTGACAAAGTACTAGCAGCATCAGCAAAAGATTAATGCTGAAGCTGGGGAATAAAAGAGATATGAAGCCAAAACCCTGGAGAAGCAGTGGGCAGGAAGCAGCATGTTGGACAGTAAAGTGAACAAAACTGCGGAGTAATGAGAATAGATGCCCGAGTGTCAGGAAACGGTTACAAAGCAAGATAAGTCATCAAACTTAATGTGAAAGATACCATTCCGAGCCTTTCTAAAGATAAATATTTAAAGTTTATTTATACAATCTATGTAGGTAGAAAAAAGATGAGTTGTTAAAAAAAAGTATGATTTTGTTATTTGAGTGGGTAAGTTATTAGTGCTGTAACAAATTATGATGAACGTAGTGGCTTCAAAGAACACAGATTTATTATTTTATGATTTTGGAGGTCACAAATCCACAGTGGGTCTTCCTGGGTTAAAACCAAAGTGACTGCAGAACTATGTTTCTTTTTCTTTTTTTTTTTTTTTTTTTCAGGCTCTGGGGGAGAATCTGCTTCTTGCCTTTTCTAGCTTTGGGGCTCTGCTTGCATTTCTTGGCTTATTTCTCCTGAATCCAGCTGCAAAGTCAAGACTCTGGCATCTTGAAATTTCCTTTCTGTCTCCCTCTTCCACTTTAAAAGACCCCTGCAAACACACTGAGCTGACACAGATAGTCTAGAATAATTTCTTTATTCCTAGGTCAGCTGATTAGCATCCTAATTCCATCAGCAACTGTAACTCCCTCTTGTCATGTAACAAGCACAGTAAAACATTCTGGGGATTTGGACATGCGCATTTTTGGAAGGCCATTAGTCTCTCACCCACAATGGATTGAGGTTGGAAATTAAAATTTGATGCCCCTACCTGATCAATCTCAAGTTTTATGGCTCTGTTTTATAGGAGAAACTCTGTGCTCTCTCCCCAACTCTACTAATGAGACTTTTTCAAATGTAAGTTTTAAAACTGAACACATGAGTGAAGCCGTGAGACTAGGTGAGACCAATAATGCCAGTGTAGACACCAATGAGTAAAAGCGGAAGCACTGAGTTCTAGCACGGGACAATATAAAGAGGTCATGCAGAGATGGTTAAATCAGCAAATGAGGCTTAAAGGGAGAAAAAAAAAAGGAGTTACTTAGGAGTGAGGAGGAAGTAGAAAGAAGCTGGTATTCTGGATGCCAGGAGAAGACAGCGTGTCAGTGAGGAGGGAAATGTCCATGATGGCAAGTGCTGTTCATCAGCCAACTGAAATGAAGTCTGATCATGGAAGCTGAATTTATCACTGACCATCCTGTAGTCAAAGAAATTGGCTCTGGGGACTTGTGATAATGGTTCCGGTTATCAAACAGCACTCAGAAATAGTGCTGCTTCATAAATGACCTCTTCCAGAACTGTCTCAAACTTTCATAGCTTTTTTTTTTTTTTAATTTTTAAAATTTCTGTAGTGAGTGCTATGCCCAATGTGGGGCTTGAACTCATGACGCTGACATCAAGAGTCGCACACTCTACTGATTGTCAAGCCAGCCAGGCGCTCCCTTAAACGTTCATAGTTTAAACAGATGGATCCACTAGAGACTATATTTGGCTACCATAGCCTCCTTTGCTACCACCAGTCAGATAAGGTATTTAATAAGAACTTAATTTTCGTTTTTGTTGGGCTGATAAGTGCTTCCTGAGTGTGAAATGAAGAGGATCTCATGACTTACTAGTGATCACTGGCACCCAACACCCCATCCAGGGTCATCTGATCCTGATGCAGTAGGTACAGAGCCAACAAGTGGGTGTTGGTCACCGACATCCTTTCTAGGATTGACTCACTTCAGCTTTAGCCTCACATGACACCGAATGTTGACCTATAATCCCCCAAATAACACCTTGTCCAGGATGATGTCATCTGACTGTTAGGGGCTACTCTTATGCCCTGAGTTTGTTCGCAATTATGTTTAGCCTCCGAGGTAGGCTACTTAGTGACTTGGAAGTTTCAAGTTGACTGAGACAAGGTGACGGTGTTACATGTTTTCAAATCTGTACTTGCCCCCCCTGCAGTGCCAGGTAGGCCCACAGGATAGTCCTTTTAAATAAGTTAGCAAATCTCCCCAAATTTTCTAAATATATACTTCTAACCTTTCTCTCTTTCTCTGTTTGCCTAGTTTCTGGAACCACAAAAAACTCAAATGGTTCATTTTTTATTTCCATGCATGTAAACATAAATATATTTATGAATATTTTAAAAATATCTCCACAAATACTCATATACTCCCATGTTGACACATCATTGGAAAGATAATGTGAAGTGATGTTCCTAATCTCTTCCTTGTATTAGGTGGTAGGAGAGATTATTAGAGCATCACCTGAATTTGTTTTCCTCACTTCTACTCATTGGTGTATTCTCAGCAAGATATTCCAGTATGCTGATCTCCCTTGCTTTCAAATAACTATTTGACTATAGGTAACAGCAATCAGAGCGGTATAGTCATGGACAAATTGATTCTGGAAATTCCTAGTATATGCCATTAGCACTAAAATGAATAGGAAAGATCACCTAAGGCAAACCCTCACTCTGCAAAGGAAGCAACGGAATCCTGTAGACATTTTTAAGATTCTGAACAGTACAGGGGCGCCTGGGTGGCTTAGTTGGTTAAGCCTCTGTGTTAGGCTTGGGTAATGATGCCAGGGTCCTGGGATCGAATCCTACATCTGACTCCCTGCTCAGTGCGGAGTCTGAGTCTCCCTCTACCCTTCCCTCCCTGCTCGAGATCTCTCTCTCTCACTCTCTCCCTCTCTCAAAGAAATAAAATCTTAAAAAGAAGGATATAGAGGACATGACTTAGACTGTGTTTTGACTACAGCGTTGCAAGTACGCGCAAGCTGGCTTAAATTCTTGGGGAGAGTGGTGTTAGCTAGCGGCTTAAGCACTGGGTGCAGCTTGTAGGGTAAAGCATAAGGCCCACCACCAGTCTTAGGCTCTTTTTGTCATTTATGGTTGGTGACTCCCACCTTTAAAATAAACTGTAGCTGCATGCGTTGTGTTCAGCAACATCTTACTTTGAATTCTCCTCTTCCTGTCAATTCACAATGTACTACCTGGCACCTCGTGGGAGCTTAATAAATGTCAAGTAAATGATAAATGACTGGTTTTATGAAGTCCGCATCATAATAAAGACAGGATTTTGAATAAGTTCCTGAATTACAGATTATTTTTATAAATGGTGATCTTAATATAAAAGTCAAAATTTGATAGGTGCAATGATTAAGAATAGTGACAATAGTAGTTTAATGCCAAACTAATTTATACAAGATATATACTGATAATGAAACTAAGAGTCTAATTTTATTTCCAGCCTTTAACTGTTGTATGTTCATGTGTAGTAATGACATGTCTGGCTATGTAGTATTTATCCACTGCTTTGTAATAAGCCCACAAAAATCAGCTCTGTTAATGGGAAAATAAACGAGTTTTATAATACTGCAAAAATCGTTATTGGTGTACATCTTCTCTGTATTTACTTGCCTCCAGGCTTTACTTAAAGGCATTTTTTTTTGAATGGAAAAATGACCTTCATATATCTTCAAACTAGGCAAAACAAGTAAAAATCTCCTGATTGATTAGCCAATTAGCAGAAAGTACTAGTGTTAATTTATCTGCATATTTAAGAATCTGTTAGTAGACCATGGCAGAAATTAAGTACCTATAAATAAATCAGAGAGAAATACGTTAAAAGGAAAAAAAAAATTCCCAAGGTAACTCTGTTAAGCAGGATAACAGTGATAATAGAGATGTCGTCAGTGGAGGGGACTTGGAAGCCCACTAGAGTCCGGCATCAGCAGACTCCGCTGGGATCAGTGATTAAAATGCTCCCTCCTCTGGCAAACAGGGGTTAACGCAGTAGACTGCAGAAAGCTTATTACAGGCATTTTCTTCGGAGTGGTAAATTCTCAGTTGGCTTGACTTAACCTCGCTCTTGTATTCTATGAAAGCTGCTGTCATTTCCTCAATCTCATTATCAGTTTCTGTCTACACTGGATTCTTTATTTTCTTTAATATGGAATAAAACATAAGATAATGGATTATTCACAGTTCCTACCCCTAGAATCTTTGTTGATTCATTTAATCAAGCTACCACTTGGTTGGCTTGAGGAAGTTATTTAAATCTCTAATTACCAGTTTTTACAACTGCAAAACTTGATATATTTGCCTCTTGATGTCTTTCCCAGAGAATGTATGTGACAATTAAGTGAAATCCTTCTCCTCCTCCTCCTCGCTCTTCTCCTTCTTTTTCTTCTTCTTCTTCTTCTCCTTCTCCTTCTTCTTCTTCTTCTTCTTCTTCTTTAAGTGAAACCCTTCATGTAAAGCACTATGTTTAGTATGGAGTAATCATTATATAAGTGTATTTTGCTTTTTACTGAAATATAATTGATTTACAATGTCTTAGTTTCAAGTTGTCTGTGACTTGCTGTTAAAAAAAAAGACACCTATCTGGGGTGCCTGGGTGGCTCAGTGGGTTAAGCCTCTGCCTTCGGCTCAGGACATGATCCCAGGGTGCTGGGATTGCAACCCACATCGGGCTCTCTGCTCAGCGGGGAGCCTGCTTCCTCCTCTCTCTCTGCCTGCCTCTCTGCCTACTTGTGATCTCTGTCTGTCCAATAAATAAATAAAAATCTTAAAAAAAGACACCTATCAATATGTCTGTGAATATATACCTTAAAACTGTTATAAGAGTGAAAGGCATGTAAGTGAAGGGATTTGACAAGGGAAGCTTATGCCAGGCTTATATGGTGCATTGATAATCATATCCGGAGTCACTCCTGATGATGATGAGATCCCCGGGAAAATGCTGGTACTGCCTTGAAGCCTTACCTGGATGCAACCATATCATTCACCAAAGTTGGCCACAGTCAGTCTTCCCTCATTATCTTCCCACTTTTTTCCCCTCATTTTTAAAAATGAAGCCTAATCACAAGAAAAAAATGGCCATCATCCACCCTTCCCTCACATCTCTCCCCCGTCATGCATCTGCTCAAGTCACACTCTCGCTGTGCCTGGGAAAAGTGAGGTATGGATTGATTGTGCTTCTAGTGATCAGTGTTGGAATTTAGCTTCCAAATTGTCACCTTCTATGGCCTCTGATCCTGGTTGTACCAATTTCTGCTCTGTGAACTGGTTGTCGCCAGACCAGTCCTTCAGTTTTTTCATCTATAAAATAGGGATTATCATATTATCTACCTCCTAAAAATCATGCTCCTTGAATGAATTCAAGCAAGTAATACATTCAGAACAGTGTCTGGCAGATAAGAAATCTTCAAAATTATCATTTTATTGATAATATTATCATTCATCATCATCCTATATATTATAATTCATATCTCTGTTGACCACATCTAAAGCTTATATAATAACAATTGTTTTTCTTCTGTCAAATTGATTAAATACAAATTGTATGAGCATGAGATAAATTTTTTTCATTGTCCACTACTATTTTCCCTCTGATAGAAACATGCCTGATAATCAGTAAATATTTGTAAAATAAATGAGCACAATTTATGTTTTTGTAAGTACATACTACTTTTCATTCTTAATTTTTTACATAAATCTTTTCTTCCTGGAACTCACAGTTGATTCATCTTTTACCTTAACTCTCAGCTCCCAGCTTGATTCTGAGCTTATCTCCATGTCTGTAGTGTACCGTCCAGTGTTCACAAGTAGAAGTCATCAGTTGGATCCTGAACGAGAGGGAGAGGAAGGCTTCAGTTTACAAAACCGACTTACCTCCTTGACCATCGCGTGATTCACAAATGTATTCTGTGTATACACTGTATATACCACTGAATAGCATTAGGGTTCCCACGTATGCCACTCCTGTAAGAGTTGTTATTCATGTTCCCTGTGATCTAAATATCATTAAAACTTACCAGTGTAATTACGTTAGTATATTAGTATACTAATAAGCATCAGTTAACTAAGTACCAGAAAAGGCCACTGGATGGGAAATGTCTTGACTTCCTACCCAAAGTAACTATTCTATTATCATGGATGGAAGACAGTTATAATACCATGAAGACAAAAATTTCGAAAGAAAGGGATAACATAACATTGATTTTATTTTTTAATTCCTTAAATGATAGATTAATTTATAGGTAAGATCTATTTCAGTATATTTACTGAAGGTAGGATTTGGGACAAAAATTGAGCATTAGAAGAAATGTTTGGTCCCTTATTAAGTGTAGTTGTTAGATATTTAATGGGGACAAATAATCATTTTAATGATGGCAGTGAAACTGAAACCATGAAGACAGCAGGATTGAATATTCAGGATAACAAACACGATGTGTCAGAAAGCAGAAGAGTGAATTCTGGCTGTGGACTCTTGGCTCCACCCTTTCCCAGTTCTTTAACATTTCTGACATTCAGTGCTGCAGTCTAATTGGGTAGCTAATCACACGCAGTGCAACAGGACGACCAAACAAATGAGAAAGAGCCTTCCAGAGACAATTTTGGTATCATAAAGATATGTGGTCATCATGGGAAATAAAGTTTAGTGTTGCTTACACTTGTTTTATGGCATAGTATTTCTTTTTAGTTGTATATGGAAGTATTCACAAAATCTTCTCAGTGCTTCAAGCTTCTATTTCTGTGACCTCATGTATAAAATTAGAAAAGTAATATCTACCTTTCATATTTACAATAATAACCACGCCAGCCAAATGATTTACACTGTGTTTAGCTAATAGTATATAGTTAATAATTTGCACTTTCACAAATATCTTGCGCTACAGAAGGTCATATAGAATATTTAAGAAGAATGATTATATTGTGGTTCATATTGTGGATTATATTGCAGTTTAGGAAAGTTAGCAACATCCATTCTTCCCTCTGAGCTCAGAATTGATTGAGAAACAGAGACAGCAGACAGCCTTAGGAGTATTAATTATAAATTTATTAATATAAAAATATGGATTGCAAGATAGGATTTGGTATCTAGCCATTTGGGGCTTTACTCCATACTGCTGCCAGATGGAAACTACCTGTCAACTACCAGCATCTCCACGCAGGACCAGAGTCTTCCTCTGGGAGTTTACCCGATGGGAAAGAAGATAAATGTTTCCGCTTGTGCGAACACTGGGAAACAGAGACAGAGAGGCAGACAGGCAGAAGGGGTCACATAGGTCTTCACAGGTCAAAAGAAGCTATGAACAGTCCTGATGGATTTCATAATTGACTAAAAAATAAGCTCGTTTTGAAAACTAGCATTGCATTCGTGTATGAATCCATGCTTGGATTATTAGAAAATATTATATGTTTTCTTCTAATAATTTCCTTATGTAAATTTTTGCCAACAGTTGACATCACTTAAGTTATTTCTCTGACAATTCTGTCAGTATAATTTGATTGAATACAATATGAAGTGGAAAGTGATAGGACATAATTACAAGTAATAATCCTTGCTGTTTGGGTGAAACATAGGGCTTGGTGATAGTTAGTTTATATAAGGAACTTGTGAGTTTTAATCTTCTCAAATTTATTCTAGAAATTACTTTAAGAATTTTACTCTCAAAGAGAAGTTCTGAGATTCGATTTTCTTACAAGAAGCAAAGCCTCCAAAACAACTTATTTTAGCTTATAAGTATGGCGAGATGTCTTGTTTAAATCCAATTTTAGTTTTGATGTCTTGTTGTACATCATTTCTAATGGAGGAGTATCGATTTGCTGTATGTCGGGTCTGGAAGGAGGATTCACAATACTCTCCAGTCCAACCAATCTATTTATCTTACAAATGATTAAGCAATTGAGAAACATTGACTTGCAAACAATCAGATACCTGCACCTATGGCAAGATATCTGAAGATTGACTCAGTGAAGGAGAGAAACTAGGGCCATTCTTTGTCTCATCCCTTATCCACCCTTCCTATGATATAGATACAGTTACCGCTATGTATGTTCACTGCAATGATAGGGTTATTTTTATGTAGCAAATTTCCATGGAACAGAAAGTTACAGTTCCTTTTCAGCTTATCCAACCTTCAGAAGAAAATGTATCAATAAATAGCAAAATTTTCTGGTAGTAAGGTCTTAATGAGAGCCATCAAATAAAGCTTGAGTAGAAATTATTATCCTTTCTTATCATTAGCCCTCCCTTTAACTTATGTTCTCTATAAGTGGTAAGATCTGGGATTCAGTAGTGAGCTTCTAGAGAAAGAATTAAAGGAGTTAATTCATTCTTTTGTGTTTAAGTCCTAGGTCCCTGAAGCTTAAGCTTGACCATCCTATGTGGTTTTACCAACTGTATACATAGACTGCTTTGGGGCTTGGGAACAAATCTTCATAGGGCAATTATAAATTAATATAATATTATAATATAATTATAATATAATATAGAGAAGACTATTTACTGAGACTTTAATTTCCCTACATAAAAGAGGAGAGGAGAGGTAATTAGGGAAATTTAAATTCTCTGTAGTTCATGGGGTTCACCTAAAAAATGAATGGATGTGTATTTGCTCGGGTTTATAGTGTAGTTGAAGATTATGGACATTTAACAGGAACCATATCATGTAAAATATGCCATCAGGAGTTATACATTGAATAATCAAAAAAAATTGTTAAGATGACTGCTTCATGTAAAAGAATAAGAAAATAGGATTATTTATTTTTCTAGTACATGATATGAAGAATGATTTTAAGTATTAAAATTTAACATTTGCCCAGATGAAAATCAGAGCTACTTTGGCCAGGATCCATATGACATTAATAAGGATATTAAGGGGCTGGATTTTTCCTTTTATTGTTCTCAGAAAAATTACATGAGAACAGTAAGGATATTTGTGCAAATTATTCCATTAAGGTTCAAAGGATCTCTTACATTTCTCCTCAGAAATATCAATGTCTCTGCCCTCTGAATGTTTGGCTATTAAACTCACTGAATTAAAATTAAAAGAAAACAAAAAAAATCAAACAGAAAGGGTGAACTGTCCTCAAGTATAAGAGCAATGTACTCTCTTCCCATGCTTTGTATACTCATTCTCATCTAGGAGGATTTTTTTGTTCATAATCATTATAGTCAAAATACTAATGAGGTTACCTGTGCTAGGAAGGAAACTTGCACAATTGCCACATACTAGCATATATTTAGAAAGCCGTCTTCTGATTCTCCACCCACGAATGTGGTATAAGATGGTGTTTGAGAAATTTGCTTGGTTGTTAATTTATTTTATGTTGCTAATTTATTATAAATCCAAAATTTAAGGCTGGGATAAAAGTTTAGGCCAAAGAGGTTCTCCTTTTTCTAGATAGTCTAGCTCTGCTGATTAGAAATAAAGTTCTAGGGGTGCCTGGGTGGCTCAGTGGGTTAAGCCTCTGCCTTCAGCTCAGGTCCTGATCTCAGGGTCCTGGGATTGATCCCTGCATGGGGCTGTCTGCTCAGCGGGGAGCCTGCTTCCCCCTCTCTCTCTGCCTGCCTCTCTGCCTACTTGTGATCTCTCTCTCTGTCAAATAAATAAATAAAATCTTAAAAAAAAAGAAAGAATGAAAGTTCTACATTGAAATTTGGGGTCAGAAACAACTAATAAGGAGAGGTTTCTTTCTTGACTCAGGTCCTGAGTATAGATACTCCATTTGAGATTCCTCCGGATTGGTAGGTAGCTGATATAAGGTATATCTTAGATATTCACGGGTCCAGTTCCAAATGCCAAATCCTTTTCACCTTTTGAGACACACCTTATAATTTCAAATAAATCTCTTAAAATTTTTGATGCCTAATCTGACAGGTAAGTCCTTGGCATTCTTAGATCTTTTGGTCATCATTGGAGAGACTTTAGATGGTTAATGGATCCCTAAAAATAATATGCAAATACTTTTCCATGCATTTTCCTAGAAAGAAAATTAAGCCTGCAGGACAGCATCAATAGGGTTTCTTCTTCTTCTTAAATATAAGAATATTTATCTGCAAACAATCCACAAATGATACTGTTGAATGACTACCTTTTGAAACACTCTGAGCTAGCAATGCTTAGCCATCCTACAAATCACTTGTTGGCTATTATGGTTTATTAAATACCAAATGCTGTGAAAGCAATACATATTTTGAGGACTATAAGGAGGAGTAAGACTTACTGTCAATAAATTCATAGGTCAGTAGTAGTAGTAGTGATAGTTATGTAAATGTGCTACTTTCAAATGGTGTTAATCTGTAGAATCTCAGGGTCACTTACATATTTTTATGTTATATGTTGAAACAAATTTGCAGGTGTTGCATCACTAAATCATATATTAGGTGTTAGTAGCAGTGTGACTTTAGAACCTTAGTTTTCTTATATTTAACATAGACTAAATAACACATTTTTAAAGGATTGCAAAGAGGTTAAGTTAGAAAATCAAGATAATTTGTAAACCTTTTTGGCATTAAGGTTTTAATAGATAGTAGACATTCTAAAGTTAATCATGATATTCAGGAATGTAGCTTACATTGTTATTAAAAATAATCAATCTAGTATGCCCTGTTTTTCCAAAATAATAATTTAATTTTAATAAATTTACTGGACTGAAGTTACAGTATTTCCACATAAAGACTACACCCAAAATGCTAATGATATTTGAAAGATGAGTTTGTAAGACAGATATGACACCAAGTTTTACTATGAGTTATTTGGTGTAAGGGGAGCCTCAGATATTTTTCTCTTAAATACTAGTTAAGTTGTTTGATAATAGAGGGGAATATTGTCACCCCGTCCAGATCACATGTCTGTCTGTTGCTGCATCAATGAAAGCAGGCTTTGATTTTCTTTAAAAGAAAAAAATAATGTTGCATAGACCTAGGAGGGTGAGTGAAGAAGCTATGGTAGATCTGCATTTGAAGCATTAATTTAGTGACTTAAGAAGAAAAAAAGATGCATGGAATGATTTAGAATTTTATTAATACTTACATTGATGGCAAAAAGCTAGTATTTGCAGTAAGCATCTCACAAATAAGTACTATGCAAACATACCACAAATGATAAATTATGAAAAAAGCTATTTTATGACAAAAATATAGTTCTCTTCTAAGGACATGAGGGCAACATTTATGCAACATCATTTTCAAAACTAATATATTTTTTTCTGACTCATTTGTTGGTGGAAACACTAAACTTTAACACAAGGATGTGCATACCTATACACACACACATTATGCACCATGAATAATTTTCACTAAAGATGGTTTATTAAGACACATCTGTTTTCAAGAATGTGCTTTAATAATATACCATATAGAAAGGGCATATCAAAGAATTTATTATGATAGTTACTTGGACAAATGATATGAGAAGATTCGAAGGAAATCACAGATGCCACAAAAAAAAAAAAAACCAATGACTTCTGAATAGAGAAAAGAGATGGTTGTCATAAGAAATACAGTTCTCCTAAAAAAAAAAAAAATCAAGTTATCTTCTCCAATGGAAAAGTCAAAACTTCCAGTTATTAGAGAATGCCAGGTCAAAGTAAAACTGGATATAAATATAGGAAGATTTCTATAATTTATGAATCCCCAGAAGATTCGTAATAAAAGAATTCTACTTTTCACCCTCAGAAAAGGAAAAGAAAGTTTGAAGTTTAGTTGGAATAATTCTCGAAGAAATTTCTTATGCATGTGTAAGCTTCTCTGTAAATAGCACTGTTAACCAGCATTAACAGTAGAGTAACAACCCATGTAGTTCCATAAAAATGCATAAAACCTCCTGAAAGCAGACATATGTGGCTGAGTTCTGGGAAGGCTGGAAGGATGTGTACTTGAAGCATGTGCAAAAACAAAAACCTGGAGAGGACCAACAGCATGAGCACCACAGGTATACACTTACTTGTAGTATACACTTACTTTACATATACCAGTAAAACACTGTATTTGTGCGTGCATAAAAGAGATTTAAATACATTTGGTTATTTAAGTTAATTATGATCCACAAGAGAGAGAAATGGATAATTGAATACACAGTACCTCAAAAATTAAATTTTCTTTCTGTCTCATATGATGTGCATGTTGCTTTCTGTCTATCAATATTGCACAAAATTCAACTCAATGTGTACAACATGTCCCTTAAACTCCAGTCAACTATATTATTCTGGACCCAATTAAAGAATAACAATCTGTTATGGAGAAAAAATTCGCTGTACAGTACTTGGAATTATTGTTAGATGGTGTATTTTAAGACATGCATTTTGGGTGATTTAGTAGGCTTTCAAGGGAAATTTTGTCTAGGAGTGATTTTGCATTATATACTGATTTAAAAAAAAAAAAAAGCCTACTGTTACCACCCACTCTACACTGAGATCCAAACACATCAGTAAAATGAAATAGAAAAATGAAACTTTCTAAAAGCCAGAGATTATCTGGGAAATTTTAGTGCCTGAGTACAAGCCTTCACATAATTTTGGCATATATGCTCTACTCTGTGCCTTCTTCATTCAGTGTCTAAATCTCTGTCTTTAGTAAGTGTGCTTATTTATTATTTAGAATATTTCAAGGGCCTAGGGAAATGCAGGGACAGACATGCTCACCTAAAAATTTCCATGAAATCAATTACTTTCAATAATTCCTGTACAAATACTAATATTATATAGAAACAAAGGAAATGCTTATTTATGATGTTGTTAATATGGAGATAATAGTAATTGCAGATGATATTTAGGTTAATGGTCCCATTCATATACCAAAACTCATCTTGACAAAACACTCTTCTCAATCAACTCCCCAAGGAAAATTTAAACACAAAAGGAAAAGCTAAGAAATACTTTAATGCTAGCTGGTTGTTTCATTGAGTAAGATCAATTGAGATGGCAAGGAGTGAGAAGTCTATTCTGAACCTGGGTTTAAGTAGAGGTATCTGATTCATTTTTAACAGCAAACAAGATGGTATTTTAAACTTTATATGACACTTACATTTTTTTTTCCCCAACTGGTTTCTCAATTGAGCTCAAAGGGAAAACCATAAGTAGCTTTCTATTCTAGTGGGCAGAACTACAGTGAAATATCACATCAAATAGTGGGCTCTTTGTGCTGTCTGTCCTTTAAGTTCAAGTAACATCAAATTAAGACAAGCCAAAGATCGATGATTTTTATCTTCAATGTAGTATAAAAAGAAGAAAGTGTTGAATTTTGTTACTAAAAGGGACAAGAGTCACATACATCAGTGTCAAGAGACAGAAACAAGACAGAAAGGAGAAATATTTGCCCAACTGTATAGAACAGAGCTATCCTAGGTCACAAACACAGATGTTTTCTCAAGAGGGAGGGTCAAAGTTTCCAGTTTAATCACCATTTACAATAGAACAGAGAAGACAAGGGAGAAAGAAAGAAAGACAAGAAAGAAAGAAAAATAGAGAGAGAGAGAGAGGAAGGAAGGAAGGAAGGAAGGAAGGAAGGAAGGAAGGAAAGTAAAAGAGATAGGTAAGAGAAAACAGCTGGAGAACAGCCTCCTGCACTTTCAGTCCTACTTAATTCTCCTTTGAAAAGGAAGATCTGTGTGCATGCGGGTTATCTCCTTGGCCAGCAGTGCCAAGAAGGGAAAGCAAAGGGAAATATATTTCTTCCCATATTCTAATTGCTGAGAACTTGCAAAAGGTCATCCCCTCAAAGTATGACAACCACTAACTAAACAAAGTTCTCCAGATCCAAATACAAGAGATTTAAGCACCCATGAATAGCCCCTGAAGCAAGTAATAAGTGATGTTAAATGGAAAACACTTGACTGGGACTGATTCATAATAATCTGAAATAACTTGTTCTGTCGTTGGATTGATTATGTGGATTTCAAAACACATAAGACTATTTAAATAGAAACTGTATCTTATTAACATGTAAAGGCAGTGAGCCAAGGGAAAGGGTCAAACTGAGCATTTTTATAAAGTTCATCCTGAATATGTTAAGATTACAAGATAGGCAATTTGAATGCAAATTATTTATTGTTGGATAACGTTGAATTATTTTTTATCTGTTCTTTTTGAAAAATAAATTAACATCTAAAAGATGCTGAAGCCATGCTTTGTTTTTATCATATGATATCTTAGGTTATCATAACATTCCTAATATAATCAGTTAAACAATGCTTTCAAAAATCAAAATGTTCCAGGCTGTCCAGAGTTGTTTAGGAAAGAAAGAGCTGTGACTCCAAAGATGTACTTGGTCATCTTTGGTTTCAAAATATATGGCTCAGGGGCACCTGGGTGGCTCAGTCATTAAGTGTCTGCCTTTGGCTCAGGTCATGATCCAGGGTCCTGGGATGGAGCCCAGCATCAGGCCTCCTGCTCAGCGGGGAGCCTGCTTCTCCCTCTCCTGTTTCCCCTGCTTGTGTTCCCTCTCTCACTGTGTCTCTGTCAAATAAATAAATAAAATCTTTAAAAAATATACATAGGGCACAAATAGTTTACGAACATCGTCTAAGCATCTGGGGATGGTGATCAGGCATTTGATTCTAGTGTAAACATGGTCAAGAGTTTAAAAAAAAAATCTAAGTACAGAATATGAAATGTGACAGTATTGTGCCTAAAATAAAGTTTAATATAATGTAAGAAAAAAACGTAAGGACAGAGTAAATCTGAACCTTGTTTTAAAACAATGAAATTGATGAAGTTTTAGAATATAGGTGAAGTTCAGTGGGGTGCGGTCTGGAGCCGATGACCAAGAAAGAATTCTTGAGACTTCTTTGGTGCAAAATGGTAGTTTATTAAAACACAGGGATAGGACCTGTGGGCAGGAAGACCTGCGGCCCCAGGGATGTGAGTGGTGGCAGGTTATGTACGATGGGGTTGGGGGAGGTAAGGAAAAAGGGAGGCTTCAATGGAACTTTCATATGAAAGCTAAAGAGGACCTACAAGATACCAAATGCTGTGAGGCCCTGTCATTGTCAAGGTTTTTTCCTCTAGCAAGGTTTAACATTAAGACAGTTGGGAGATTCCTCAAGAATGTCACAGTATGTCCCACCCAGGAGTGGGTGTAAGCTGTCAGCTTTTGTTTTGTCCTCAGTCAGCCTTCTGTTCCCTCATCAAAATGATTCCCTCCTTAAAAAATACTAAATGCAGAAAACCATATTATTCAAAGTTAATAAAATATTTATGTGATATAGTGTAAAGAATTTGAGTATTAAGTAAGTAAGATTTTAAAATAATGTACACGTTTTGGTGGAAAGCCACAGTACGACTAATACAGCAATCTAGTTTTCTTATGAGTGCTCCTTTAAATGTATGTGTAAGCTTCAAAATGACGTTTAATTACATAAAAGTAATTTCAGCTTAATAAATGTTATAATTTTTCTCAAGTAAAAAGGCAAATACTTGAATGGACAAATACTTTTCAAATATGAAAATAATTAAAGAATTTCATTCCGGGCAACACAAGCAACATCTTAAAAAACGCCCCAATAGTAATATCTACTTTTCAAGGAAATTTAAAAACTCCTTTTACAAAATGGTAAGTTTGACCCAATTTAGATTTTTTTTGTTGTTAAAACTTTTTTTTCTGGGTCGCGTGGGTGGTTCAGTCGGTTAAGCCTCTGCCTTCGGCTTGGGTCACGATCCCAGGATTCTGGGATCAGGTCCCATGTCAGGCTTCCTGCTCAGCGGGGAGTCTGCATTTCCCTCTCCTTCTGTCACTGCCCTAGCTTGTGATCTCTCCCTCTCTCTGTCAAATAAATAAATAAAATCTTAAACAAACAAACAAACAAAAAAAAACCTTTTTTTTTCTGATTTATATAAACTCACTTTGGAAACCTATACTCAACTACTGTTTCAGAGAGTTCCAAGGAGTAAAAATAAAATATCATCTGACCACATATTTCCAACCTGTTCCCTGCAGAAGACATGATTTCTTAGGTTATGTACAGTTTTCTGAGTTTTCACGTTCAAGTCTTAAATAGAAATGGGACACCCCTTTTCCTTTTGAAGGCTGAGAGCAAATTTTGATTTGCTAATTTTGATCACATTGGGCTGGTCTTGGCCTTCTGCTGGTCTAAGAGGCATATTTCTCCCGTCCAAGTACTAACCAGGCCCGACCCTGCTTAGCTTCCGAGAACAGACAAGATCTAAGAGGCATATTTCTAATGAAAAATCGTAACAATAGGAAGAAAAAGAGACGCTTTCGAAGTGAGGGAGTCTATCTCCCTCTTGTGCTTCCTTTAAAAGAAAACATGTCCAGCAGTGACTGATTCTGGGCTTTCCAGTCTGATACAATTACAATCAGAGGGGCAAAGAAAGCCCATCCCTGCAGTTCTTATGGACAGTGCTAGAAGAGCATCACAAAAATCAATTAGAGATATACTGAACAGTTTTCAGATC
This sequence comes from Lontra canadensis, assembly GCF_010015895.1. Classification (NCBI taxonomy): domain Eukaryota; kingdom Metazoa; phylum Chordata; class Mammalia; order Carnivora; family Mustelidae; genus Lontra; species Lontra canadensis. The sequence goes on from NW_022631038.1 coordinate 10,024,390, forward strand.
ACTTTGTGTTTGTATCCTGAGACGTTTGGAAGCTAATAAGCAAGAAAAATGGTATTGACTCTTTGTTCTGCTCCTGTTCTCACTAAGCTCATTTGTCAGACAAAACCAAGAGCACGCCAGCAATATGTCTTATTAGTAAAACAAATTGAAAATCCTACTGGTTGAGGTCATGCTGCAGTACAAATGATGGAAGTTACTAGAAGGAATACAAAGGAATAATTTACTTTTCAGTTGAGAACTACAACAGGGAAAACAGTGGCCTCACATCAGCATGAAAGAAGTGCTACTATTAGAACTGAAATGAATTGCTAGGCTTAATAAACTTTCAACCTGATTATACCCACTTAAGTGTAAGTTCTTTGCCAGAGAAAATTTTAGCACATAAATCTTGTTTTTTCAAGACTATTTTAGATATGGAAGTTCAATGTTTTATTAACCTTTCACTAAAAACCCCACTTAGTTCTGGAAAGAAAGTGATAAATTTAGATGATGGTTATATTTTAAAATAAGATCGCACACATGCATAGACATAAATTATTCATATAATCTCGGTATAAACATTCACACTTGCTCTTGAATATTCTAAGTTGGTATATATATTGATGAACTGAAAAAGAGAGGTTACTGCCTGGTAATCCCTCCACTTACTTGTAATCAACTAAAACTATTCAAAGAGGTTTACTGTTCCAAGGTATTTTTTTAAAGAAATTTACATTAGTCAGATTTATTATGTAACAAATTATCCCTAAAATCAGTGGCTGAAAGAATCAGGAATGGCCATTTACATTTGTTCATGTGTCTGTAAGTCAGCTGAGACTCAACACAGCTTTCTGCTTCAAACTGCTGATCTAGACCTTGGTTTCTTGCTGTAGTCTGGGCTCAGGTCGGCTCCAGTGGGTTTAACTGGATCTCAGACTGAAGAGGGCGTGATCGTCATTGCTTAAAGCAAATCACGTGAGCAAGCTCACAGTCAAGGGGTTGGATTTTGCCTCTGATAGGAGGAGTTTCAAAGGTAGCAAAGGACAAGGTTGCAGGAATCGGTGAACAATCTGGACTCTTTTATTCTGTAGAGAAATATCATGCTTACTAATCAAAGAGAGCATCTTTTAATCATGAACCCAGAATATCGAAGAGGCTACTCTTCTTGATGATAATTAAGAACTCTTTTTATATATACAAGTATTCTTTAAACATTGGTCTACGTTTCACAAATTTTGCTATATTGTATCTTTATTTCCATTCAGTTGAAAATATTTTGTAATTTTTCTCATTTTTTTCTTTACTTGAAGGATTATTTACAATTTTATGATGTATTTTCTATTTTTGTTTTTATTACACTATCCAGCTTAATTATTCAGTGGTTCGATAATATATTCTGAGTATTTCCAGCCCTTTCAAAGATACCAATACTTGCTTTATGGAATAACATGTTAGCCTAGGGTATATATTCCATGTGGATTTCAGATCATATACTTTGGAATTATTGATATCAATTAGGCCAGTGAGATCAATGACCTTTTATCGATTTTTGTTTTCTGTCTTTGGGGATGGAAGGCTCTTTTCCTTGGAGATTTTAAACCTTTTTTCTGCCAATCAAGTCTCTATTTTCCCATACTCTGATGCTTCCTACAAACACTCTCCATCTACAAGTCTTCTCAAGAAGTTAAAATTCTTGGGGCATCTGGCAGGCTCAGTCTGTTAAGTGTCTACCTTTCACTGAGGTCATGATCTCAGGGCGCTGAGATCCAGCCTGGCTGGGCTCTCTGTTCAGCAGGGAGTCTGCTTCTTCTCCCTGTGCCCTGTCCCCACCCCAACCCCTCTGCATCTACTCCCTCAAATAAATAAATAAATAAAATCTTAAAAAAAAAAAAAAAAAGTTAAAATTCTCCCACTGGTCTCTCTAGGCATGTAGAAACTTCTTTCTTTTTCACATGATTCTATCTAGAAATATACACAGAAATCCTTCTCCATTGAAGCCAGGCTTGCATGGACTTTCATGCAGCTGGGAGGTAGAACACAGACACAGATGGTCTCACTTCATTTCTCATGCAATATTGGTTTCCATGGAAAATTCCCCTTCCTCTCCTGCTGCACTGCTCCCCTTTTCAGCCCTCAGACTGTGGGCCAGGAGGATTTGGCAGTAGGTTCCTTGAGAAGGACATCAACCAACCCATCCATGTCCTCTAAAAATCTCTTTCTGTCCCCAAAGGCCTTTCCCTCTTACTTTTATTGGAACTTTCCCACAAACTGTATTGTGACATAGATTATAAACTTTCTGGTTTAAGAGACTTATTTGGTTTTTGACAGAGAAAGGTAAGATATTAGGAACCAAGCAAACACCATTGTTCTATAAGAAGCTTGGTGAATAAAATTATTGTCCCTCTATATACAATGACAAAATTTAGAAAGAGGCTGAAATACAAACTCTTATATAAGACTTTATTTTTCATTTATCATACAACAATCCAGTAGACATATTGACTCAAATGTGTGTATATTTTTTGTGCCTGGGTAAGGCAGAACAAATATCGAAGAGTCATATATTTTACGTAAAACATACATCTGCTTGGGGACAGACTTGTAAATGTTGCAAATCTAATTATTTTGAACTTCAGTTAGGTACTGAGATAGTTTCAGAATTGGAAGGTAACATAATAATCTCTTGCTTTACTTTTTTAATGGATAAAAACATTCAAACACTGCGTTATTAGGTGATTTCTCACCTCAGTTCTCTTTTCCTTTTCAAGAACTGTTTCCCTATGTGGAAATATATACCTGGTGTAGTTTATGAGTCTCATCTAAGTCTGTTACCCATTTACCTATGTGTGTGTTTGGCTTTTTCTTTATTTTAAGGATTATAACATAATCTTCAAAACTTAAATGGCATGTCTCATCCAGTTTCATTTTAGTAGCAAATTTATAGTAAGAAAAAACTTCTGTGGAAATAGTAAATCATGAGCTTTTATATTTTAGTTCCCTTATATTGATGCATAAAAGAAAATATTAGAAATATATATATAGTCCCCATATGTACATTTAAAAGTACTAATTAATAATATATAATTTTGACATTTATATGGCAAAGCACAAAAATAGCTAATATCTATCAAACAATATGTGACACATGATTTTCTTAGGGCATAAACATATGTTAAGTCATTTAGTCTAAGAGGTAGACATATTTTCTTCATTTTTCATATGGGAAATTTATGAATATAGAAGTAATTTGTCCAAGATTGCACAGAATATGATTCTCGAGTTAATGCTCTTCATACTAAAATATATTGCCTCTACGCCAATTTTAATGATGAATACAATGTAAAACAGGACAGAAGGAACTCTGGATCAAACAATGACTAATTCGGGGGTAGGGTAATGACCCAGGAGAGCGATTCACCCAAGGAAAGATCAATTTGTTTGTTTTTTTTTTTAAGATTTTATTTATTTATTTATTTGGGGGCGGGGAGAGAATGAATCAGGTGACAGAGACAGAGGGAGAGGGAGAAGCAGACTCCCCAGTGGTTGATGAGGGACTCGATCCCAGAACCCTGACATCATGACCTGAGCCGAAGGCAGATACTTAGTGGACTGAACCACCCAGGCACCCAGGAAAGACCGATTTTTAAAAATTAGGAATAATTTGACCTTTCCCCTTTTCCCACAACCACAGACCATAGTACCATTTGCAAATGTACACATTTTCTGAAAATACACAAACATTTCTTGCATAGTATTGCGACTAACCTAGTTGGATAACACCATAAAGCCGTATGATTAATTTATAGAAACTTCTGTGCTGTACACTGTTTCCCATTTCACTGAGAGTAGAAACTTGACCAGTATCTATTTAAATACACTTTATCTAAAGTAATTTTCATTATCTAAAGTAATTAGGCATTTTATCTAAAGTAACTTGCAATTTAAAAATGTCAAGTTTCTCCAGGGACAAGGTTTAGTACAGTGTATTTCAAACACATGCTCTGAGAAGCTCAGGGAGCACCGAGGATGGCAGTGAAGTTGGGAAGGAGTCAAGGTGCTTAGGCTGCTGAGCCCAGGAATGGCTTTGACAGAAACAGACACACTTGCACGTAAGATACTGTTTTCCCTGGGCTGCCCTGACCAAGTAGCACAAACTAGGTGTTTCAGGATAACACAATGTATTCTCTCACCATCTGGAGGAGAGAAGTCCAGGATCAAGGTGTTGGCCAAGATGACTCCCTAGGATGGCTACGGGGAGAGAATCTGTCCTCTCCTGTCTTACCCCTTCTGGTGGTTTGTCGCAACCCTTGGCATTCCATGGCTTGCAGAGACTTTGCACTGATCTCTGGCTCCACGCAGTGGGTTCATATGTGAAATTAGGTCCAGCTAATCTTCCTGTTTTAAGGTCAGTTGATTTGAAACTTGAACCACTTGTGCCAATCCCTTCTCAGCAGGACCAAGGTTAGTATTTGGTAACTACAACTGGGAGCTGGAAACTCTGGGTACTCCATTAGTTTCCTAGGGTAGGAGTAACCAAGTCCCGTAATTATTGGCTTAGAATAACGAACATTTAGTGTCTCACAATTCTGGAGGCTGGAAGTTCAAAAGCTCTATCTATATGACAGAGCTGTGTCTCCTCTGAAACTTGTAATGGAATCTTTCCCTGGCCCTTCCAAGATTTTGGTTATTTGCCCTCAACCTTTGACATTCCTTGACTTACAGAAGTATCACTCCAATTGTGCATCGCTACATGGCATTCGTTCTGTGTCTTTTACATTTCTGAACATGTCTGCGTCTGTGTTCAAATTTCCCCCTTTTATCAGGTCATATCCGATTAGGGTTCAGCCTAATGACTGCATTTTAACTTGATTACCTCTTGAAAGAGACTATTTCCAAATAAGTCCATATTCTGAATTACTCAGCGTGAGGTCATCAATATATTTTTTTGTGGGGGACACAATTTACCTCACAGCATCTAGTTTATATTCTGGACTTTCTACTGTATTTGGTTTAAAGCAAGGAATCTGTGCCTAAAATGAACATTCACAAAATTCTTAACCAAGAGATACCAAATTTAATATAAGTACACGTGTTTTAGGGAAAAAATTGGAATATGTATTAAAGAGAAAATCACTCAAACTTTGAACCAGAAATTCCACTTCCAAATATTTACCCCAAAGTACGAAACAAAGCAAAATTGACAAATTCTTTCATATATATCCACAAGTAAATATTCACAGCCATATGAGGGGCAGCATTTCTATAAAACAGAAATCAGGTCAAATAGCCATTAGCAAGAACATCTAAAATCATGGTACAGATGGAAAAGAAAATGTTATAATTATCTAAAATGAGGAAACAGGGGGGTATGTATCAACTTAAATAAGATTCACAGACTACATGCTGCAAATGAAAGTTGCAGAACCAGGGGCACCTGGGTGGCTCAGTGGGTTAAGCCTCTGCCTTCAGCTCAGGTCATGACCTCAGGGTCCTGGGATCAAGTCCCGCATCGGGCTCTCTGCTCAGTGGAAAGCCTGCTTCCTCCTCTATCTCTCTCTCTGCCTGCCTGCCTACTTGTGATCTCTCTCTGTGAAATAAATAAATAAATCTTAAAAAAAAAAAAAGAAAGTTGCAGAACCATATAAATAGCATGATATCATAACAAAATACATATAATTGATTAATGCTAAAGTAGGGAATTAAAAAACTTTCCAAGAAAAAATAAATATTTGATATAGCGGTGATGACTTTCAGAATAGTACCCCTGGAAGGGGAGAGAAAGTAGTTTTGGAAGGCACAACTGGCCTTCCATTTTTCTGTATTTACTTAAAAAAAAAAAACACTGAAACTGGTTATGTTCATTGTAAAGATTTGATAAAGCGAGATACTGGTGATTATTGCCTTATTCCCTATATCTTTTTTTCCGCACTTTTAGATGCTTTTTTTTTAATCAAAAATAACTAAAAAGGCTAGTTGTTGTAATATTAAATCCTGCAGACCTTAAAGTAAACAAAGTACTGTAAGCAAGGCAAGCAACCTCTATTTGGTTCTTTTTTTCTCATTAAAACTATATTTGCTTCTAAGGAGTATTAGGAAGAAACAATGTGGGGTTTGTGAAATTTTGTATTTTGAAATTTTGAAATCACTATTTAAGACTAAGATGTTCACAGAAGCATAGAAACAATGTGGCAAGATTCTTATAAAATTAAACGATGTAGATTGGTGATCTGAAGTATGGAGAATTATGGTGGGATTTAGGTAATATTCTGGAGCTATTTAGTTTTTATTTATGGTTGATTAATTACTTATTGGCTGAAGTCAAGAAAGATTAAATACAAATTAGACAAAATAGAGCTGTCCAGAAATAATTTTGTTTCTACCTATGATTAATGTGATAGTATGCTCTTCCAAAGATTTTTCTTGATGGGATCATTTTAATTATTGTAAACGTTAGGTTCTGGACTATAGCTGGCTGATTAATAGTGAAAGCTTGCCATCTGGTGGACAAAGTGAAAACTGTGGCATTATTTGGCTAGAAAAGCGGTAAACCAGCATCTTTGGGGATTAAGTATTTGCTTTATTCTAGAGATGTATTTGTAGCTCATGACTGGAGAGCCTGAATTACACGCATGCACACATGCACACACACACACACACACACACACGTACATATGGACACATATTCACACATGTGTATACACAGTCAACATTCCTAATGGATTTTTGTTTGTATTCAGACAATGACAAGTATGAAGTGCTCTAACGAGGATGATTTAGATTAATTTCTGCACAAAATGTGATGTCTTTTAAGCTATATCATCTCATCAAACCTGTTTGGACACTGCTTTTGAAATAATTTGAAGAACTTCAATTCATAGTCATTTGTAAATAAATGTGTCATGTATAGCACATATTTCTTTTGGTGCACCATTCCTTTTAAATTCTTGAATAATTACCTAAATGTTAAATTTACACCTGCAACCGCCTGCCAAATTTACATACACCCTAACAGTGAGTAAATAGGGTGAGTTCTAATTTGTCCACCACACCAGATTGTTTCAGTGGGGGTTCTGTAAAACCCTTCAAATTCCACAAGCTTCCTCTAAGGGGAGGAAAAAAAAGAACCACCGTTTTCCTTTTCACTTTGCATGCCGCATGCGCATGGGGTGAGAGGATGACCAAGGTCTCTCAGTACTGTGTAACAGTGCACATTAGAACCACGTTTGCTTGCTTGAGTCCAATCTCAGCTTTTGGAGAGAAACGCCTTGATAGGCGGTGAGAGCTGCCCTGGACGGAGGAGAGATTAGCCATCTGGCAATGTTGCTCTCCTGAACTAACTCCCCCCAAACTCTCCAAATGCACCTTTGGCTGATTTTTGAGACAAACAAGGTCTTCGAGTGCAAAATCAAATAGGAGTGGGCTTTGCAAACCAAAAAAGTATTTGTATATGCTGCTGTTCGGCTGCTTCCTCTTTGCCATCTTCTTGCCATTATACGACTTGTGAACATAGATTGTATATGTCAGAGCCGAATTGCATAATAAATGTTTAACTTTTTTTTTTTTTTGCAGTTTTCTTATTTGGTTATTTATTGCTTCCTTCTGTTTATATTTTCTTAGGAGCCATGTTTTGCAAACATGTTGCCCAATGTGGCTATTTTTGAGACAACATGTGACACACAAGAGGATGACGTTGGTTATAGGCTTTAGCCAATGGGCAATTCTGATTAGGTTATGTTGCAGAGTCACTATCCTCTGAGGTATTTCATCTCATGAGTGTGCAAGAGGCGCAGGAGAAAGCCAGGTGCACAAGCCAATTATCAGTGGTGTTTACATGAGGTGGTGAATCATGTTGCCCCTTTCCACTGTGAGCTATCTGTAAAGCACAGTATACAAAGCCAATAATTGTTTCTGCAAAATCATGAAAGACTGAACTATAAACCAGAGCTACTGAACAAGTAAAGGTGCTGGTTATTTTAAGTGACTATTGGGATCTCAGAGTAAAGATTTTGTTGAACAAAAAAGTCGTAATTCTTCTAATGTCTTAGGAAATAAGTTATTAGCAGAACATTTTGCCAGAAGATGAAAGAAAAAAAAAAAAAGAGTGTTGGTGGGGACCAGATAATATTCACATGTAAATTAGGGTGGGTATATGATAAAATTAGGGTGAGTATATGAAAAAACACAGTGTGGGAACTTGAAAAGATCCCATTCTCAAATAGTACAAGTATGAAAGTCACAGAAATGATGCCCAGGAGATTTAAAGAAACACACTAATTTCTCTGTCTAGATTGAATGTATAAATAAATGTCCAGTGTAGCATTTGTAAGATTTGCAAGTAATGGTGAAATTCAACACTTTTTTCTTATAAGCTTCCCCAACAAGTAGAGGTATAAATATATTTCAGGTTTTGTCTTCATCTGGAAACAGTAAATGTACCTTAGAGGAACTTTGTTGGTGTCTGTATTATTGGTGCCCATCAGTGATCGGTTTTGTGATGTTTCACCTCTCAAGTTGCAAAAGTAAAATGAAAGTCCTAATGTTCCATAAAACACTGCCTTCTTCACAGAGAGTAGTTATTGTCAAAAACTCTTGGGTATGAAAAAGGGTTCTGGAAGATATTACTTAATATTTAATGTTATAAGGCTACTTCAGTTGAGGATGTTCAAAACAATGAGGAAGCCAGAATGACAAATGTATGATTCTCTTCCAACACTGAGTAATCTTGTGGTTTAAGAGAGGGAGATTTCTGATCAGGGCATTTGGATTGAAAGGCAAATTGCAGGAATGCTTCCCACCAAATAGTGGGCCATATGTTCTGTCTGTTTTGGAGAGAATGGCTAGCCATGAATGTAACGTACTTAGAAGAAAAGCCTTATCATGTGAACCAGTTGGATAAAACTCTTTATGACCCTAGAGAAAATGTTTTATCTTTCAGTAGATTTAGAAAGAAACCCAATTTTTGGAAACATGGGTCAAAAAAGGAAATAGTGAAATGTTTCCATCCTCACAGGGGATTCAGAGTGAGGAAAAATATCAGCAAGTCTCAAGTCTTATTGAAAACCACTGGGACGAACTGTAGAATCAAAATTGAAAAATTGCTACCCTCCCTCTCAACACAAGTATGAGACAAGATGACAGACCCGTTCAGAGACCTTACACTCAGCTCAGAAATTGGTTTTATGAGGAAGGGAAGAATTTTGTGAGGGAAAGGCCAGTATGGACTTCGGATAAAAATATATTGATCTTCCCTTAGACCAATTCTGGATTTCAGTGACAATAATAAACACTTCGTTGCAGTGTTCAAACTCTTCCACATGAACAAGCTTCTTCTTGTCTAACAAGGACTGGGAGCCAGAAAAGATACTGGCTTGCTTCTCTTGAAAAATCTATGTTTTCTTCTCTCAACTTCTACCAATAACTGAATATTCATTCAGCAAAAAAACAAGAACACAATTTATATTAAAATGAAAATTTCATTATTAGTTTAGGTACCCAGCAGGAAATGGATAGCTCATTTGATTATTTCTTTGAGATAAACTGTTTACAAAGATGAAGGTGTGGGAACACCAGGGATGGTGTCTAACTCCTGGATTAGAACTGGGTAGTCGTTAATGCTTGTAAATCTGAAGGAGAGACGCGCAGGGACCTGCAAGGTGAGAATCTTATAGAGCAGGTCTTCTCAAACTATCTGTGGTAAAGCTATGGGTTTATTTTTTGTTTGTTGGTTGGCTGGTTTCCTATATTCCCAGTCTGTTGAAGACTAATACATTAAAATTAAAGTAAATTGCAAAGAAAATAAATTAAAAGACATTTGTTAAATTAAAATTTGGAAAACGAAAATAAACCACTAAAAATGAAGTTAAAAAGATAATCTAAATACAAGTCTAGTTTTGGTATCATCAGATTTGGCAGATACAAATTTACCCTGTGAAATTGCTGTGACGTTTTCTAAATTCTACTCATCATGTTTGTAATTGGTTCACTGCAGGCCCGCAGTATTAACTGGAAGAGTGATACTGCTCCATAAAACACAATTTAAGCATCAATGCTATAGAGTTCACCTCCTTGGAGAAGTAATCACCTTCACAATGGACAGCACAGCAGGAGGCTTCTAAAAGAGGACAGGGAAATAAATACTTTGACCACATTTTCCTTTCTCCCACCTATGTGGGGCAGCCAATTGATCAAACCTGACTGAAAGCTACATGGCTTGGGAAACCACCCCAAACAGGGTGGAAGAGGGGGAGGGAGTTCTATATTGATGTCAGAAAGGAAACTGATACAAAGTATATTCTTTACTACTTAAGGATTGCTAAATGCCTTGACCTCAAAAGAATTTCTTGCTAGTTTTTTCATAGTGCAATGGGGGTGAAAATTTTGCCTTCCCTGAATTTCTAAATTTCTTATTTTCTGCTTTCCATTAAACACTACTACATGATTTACTGTTTTTTGATAACTGTATTACAAAAATGCAAAATAAAAGATGAGTAGATTTAGAGTATATTGATTCATGACACATCTGTGAAGTCTTAAATAGTTACAGAGAAAGGAAGGGAAGGGAAGATGTCTAATGACCCTATGGGTTTATTCTTTTCTACTCTGTGTTATTCACAGAAAGATAATTAGAAATATTCCATTCCACTTCCTTGTTTTTTGCACCTACATGAAATTAAACTGAAAGCAATCTTCTCCCTTCACATTTCTTCTATATTCCACCAGATATTTAAGATTGGCAAACACTATTATTTTCCTTATATAAAAAAGAAAAATGTTCTTTCTTTCCAGCCTAGCATTCACTCTTTAACTTGTTCCTCTTCCATTCCCGGTCAGCAAACTCCTCAAAGGTATTGGTTACACTTGACTCTATCGTTTTCTCCCTTTCATCTTTGACATCAGGCCCACTAAATCCTCCTTCAAGTCCACCAATGACCTTCATGCTGAAAAGCCAATGGTCAATCCTCAGTATTTATCTTAATTGACCCAATGGTAGAATTTGATAAAGATAGTCTCTCCTTTCTTGAATAATTTTCTTCACCTAGTTTCAGAAAATCTTCCTTTAGAAAGGCTTCTATCTTTTGTCTGTTCTTCTCAGTCTCCAATATCTTAAAGTTGAACCTGATGACTCAGACTTTTTTTCTTTCTTCTTTTCCCTATCTTCATTTACTCCTTTGGTGATTTTATTCAATCTTGTGTTTTTGTATGCTGTATATATGCCTGCACATCCAGAGTTCATATCTCTACCCTAGTCCGTTTGCTTCATTTCCTAACTCATACTACAGTCTTACCTACACCCTTTACCTGGATGTGTACTAGGCATCACAGTCTTATACACTAAAGCTTAGCTGCTCGCCTTACTTTAGAAGCTTAATTGTGCTGTCTCTCTACCTCATGTACTGGCAATAACATCATTTGAGTTCCTCGGGCATAGACTTAGAATCATTCTTGATATTCCTGTTTTTCTTAAAGCTCACTTTTAAAAAAAAATATTTTTATTTATTCATTTCAGAGAGAGAGAGAGAGAGTGAGTGAGTGAAAGCAGGAACAGGGGGAGAGTTTAGAAGGAAAGGAAGAAGCAGCCTCCCTCCTGAGCAGGGTTCTCAACTCGAAGCTCAACTCCAGGACCTCAGGATCATGACCTGAGCTGAAGGCAGATGCTTAACTGACTGAGCCACCCAGGAGCCCCAAAGCTCACTTTTCTTAATCAGAAAATCCTATCAGTTCTACACTGAGTATGCCTAGTGACCTAAACAGATACATCCTGGGTCAAGACTCTGTCATCTCTTAGCTGAATAATTCAGCTCTTTCCTTGTGCCCTCTTTTGGTCTGTATTCAACACAGCTAGGTCCTGTCAAAGGTAGTCATTTATTGCCGTCCTAAAAACCATTGCATTCAGAATGAAAGCTGATGATTTATGATGACCAGTAAGACTCTATAATCCATTTCCAGCATTTTCCTCCTAATGATGGCCCTGGCTTCCTCTCTTCGCCTACACTCCTCTCCTTGATGAAGCATAAACTCAGAGATCACTCCTCCTTCAGGACCACATGGATTCCCTTTCCCTCTGGATTGTTCTCTCCTTCGGTATCTTCAAAGCTCCCACCTTCACATTCTTCAGATCTTTATTCAGATGTTATTTTTGCATCTTCTCTCACCCATCCTTTTATTTTTTATAAGTTCCTTTTAATTACATTTAGTTAATGGACAGTGTAATATTAGTTTCATATGTAAAATTTAGTGATTCAGCATTTACGTACAACACTCGGTATTCATCACAAGTGCCCTTCTGAATCCTCACCACTTATTTAACCCATTTCCCAACCCACCTCCCCTCTGTAATGATCAGTGTGTTCTCTAGGTTTGCCTCTCTCTTTTTCCCCCCTAGGATCATTTTTTTCTGTTTGTTTCTTAAAATCCACTGATGAGTGAAATCACGTGGTATTTGTCTATCTCTGACTGACTATTTCATTTTGCATAATACCTCTAGTTCCATCCACATCATTGCAGATCCTAATCCATCCATTTAAATTTAATACCTCTCCCAACTTCTTCGTCTGTGTTTCATTTTTCTCCAACTCATGCATGATTTTCTACCATGCTATATAAATATAGGCCATGTCTCCAAGTAGACTATAAATTTCACAAATGCTTAAGATTCCTGGTGTTTAATTAAATGATGTATCTCCAATATTCAGAACCAATCCTGGCAAATCCTGGTTAATAAATTGTTGTCGAATTAAAAAAATCAATCTCCTATTGAACATTGCAATGTTTTTTTCAATGAGCAATGATCCATATTATGGGTTTTTGAGTGATCTGCTCAAAATAAAAATGAAAATAAAAATAAATCACCACCATTATTCAAAAATAAAATATAACAACTATTGGAGAAATGAAAATACTAATTTTCTATAGGAGTTAAACCATTGTATTCTTTTAAAAAAGAAGTAGAATTAATTCTGCCATTTGGTTTTTACATGTTAGTGAATGGCAAGAATGCTATTTAAGTATTACTCCAAAACTTTCTGATGTAAGAGTTTGTAGAAAGTTTGAGCCATTTTCTGCTTCCAAAGCTATTGCTCAAAAGATAAGCAAAACAGGGGCACCTGGGTGGCTCAGTGGGTTAAGCTTCTGCCTTTGGCTCAGGTGATGATCCTGGGGTCCTGGGATCGAGCCCCGCATTGGGCTCTCTGCTCGGCGGGGAGCCTGCTTCCCCGCCTCTCTCTGCCTGCTTCTCTGCCTACTTGTGATCTCTCTCTCTCTGTGTCAAATAAATAACTAAATAAAATCTTCAAAAAAAAAAAAAAGATAAGCAAAACAGGAGAAGCTACCTAGGTTTTATTCAATTTAATAATACAGTTAACCCTTGAACAAAGTGGGGGTTAGGAGTGCCAACTCTCTGTGCAGTCAAAAATCTGTGCATAACTTTACATTTTTTAGGTTTCTTAAAACTTAACTAATGATAGCCTACTGTCAACTGGAAACCTTGCCAAAAACTAATGGCTAACACATACTTGTAAGTTATATTAATTATCTACTGTATTCTTCAATAAAGTAAGCTGGAGAAAAGAAAATGTTATTAAGAAAATCATAAGGAAGAAAAAATTCATTTACAGTACTATCCTGTAAAAAGGTCCATATGTAAGTGGACCCACACAGTTGAAACCCATTGTTGCTCAAATATCAAATATATTTTTGATTTATAAAATCTTGACACTCATGGGGCACCTGGGTGGGTCAGTGGGTTAAAGCCTCTGCGTTCAGCTCAGGTCATGATCCCAGGGTCGTAGGATCAAGCCCTGCATTGGGCTCTCTGCTCAGCAGGGAGCCTGCTTACCTTCTTCTCTCTCTGCCTGTCTCCCTCCTACTTGTGATCTCAGTCTGCCAAATAAATAAATAAAATCTAAAAAAAAAAAAAATATTTTTGACACTCATGTTCCATTCAATTTTTTCCTAATGAATAATTTTTCTCCATCTTAGCCAACTTTATAGTTCAATGACTTAAAGTGAACTTTAAAATTAAGTACAATTAAAATTTTTCCAGGTTATAAAGATATATTCATTCATGTATGTAGCCAAATATTTTAATTAATTTTGATATCTCTCCTGTAGCCAATTACCACATCGTTAAATTCAATCAAAATATCCATTATAAAAATTATTTATTAAAAGTAATGTTAAATAATTTATTCAATACAATTATCCATACATGTAACTACATGTAACTACCTCAATGAAAGTTAACTTATTATTGAGTTAAATATAATTGTGCTTCATTATTCTTTCTAATCCACCCTGCCTGCCGAATTTTATTTCAACCACTACCAAGAAAATCAAACTAAATCATGAAGAAAATGAAACATATGTACAGCCTTATGAGTATTTATCATTTAATTCAATACACTAGTATTATAACATTTCCAAAATCTTAAAGCAATTGAAGAAAAAGTCAAAGTTGACATTGGCCTGTCACTAGTACCTTGTCCTTAATTTGTTTTAATTTTCAAATATTTCTAATACTATATAAATGTTACATATATTTCCAGTACTATATGTATGCATGTATATGGACATTACATATCTAATGGAATTTTACTGAAAATTCAGACAAATTATATAAGAATATTTAATGGATTTAAAAGAAAAGAAAGAGAAGGTCTTATTCCATAGGGTATAATATACACTACATAAAATACTATTAAAGCACCATTGTTGAACTATAGGATACTGTCTTGAATGAGAAAAATATTGACAATGTAATTACAAACTGACTTCCATGCCAAATTTTACAATTAGACAATTCCAATTTTCTTTTTAAATTGACAAGTTTCAACCAGATGAAGAAATACTGAAAGTAGGGAAAGAAGGAATAGCAGAGGAGAGAATGGTGGGGGACAGAGGAAGAAATAAAGAGGAATAGGAAAGTAATGAAAGGCTTAGAAGACTTTCACATTCTGGAGAACACAGTAGATTTGGTATTTATTCTTAGTCAAATATTGGGGAGAATAAATCATCAAGTCCATTTGGGCTTAGTGTCTCATTTATTGGAAGAGTTTTCTATATGGATTCAATTTCCTTAGTTGTTATAGGATTATTCAGGTATGTATTTGAATGTGTCATCTATTTTGTAAATTTATCGATAATTTTTTTATTATTTTATTTAAAAAAAAGATTTTATTCATTTGAGAGTGAGAGAGAGCACAAGCAGGGGGAGAGGCAGAGGTAGAGGGAGAAGCAGGCTCCCCACCCAGCAGAGCCTGATGTGGGGCTATCCCAGCACACTGAGATCAAGACCCAAGCCGAAAGCAGATGCTTGACAGACTGGGCCACCCAGGTACCCCTAAACCTATTATTTTTTAAAGAATGTTTAGTATCTGTAAGTACAGTTTCTCCCTGAAGTAGTTTACTTGTGCCTCTTGATTTTGCGGAGGGGGTTATCTATCAGGCTTACCAGAGATTCAATAATTAATTCGACTTTTCAAAGAAATAACTTTTTAAAGACTATTTCATCCATTTTATTTGTTTCTATTTTACTAATTTCAGCTCTTTATTTAAAAAATATTCAGGAAATAGGGGGAGACTGGGTGGCTCAGTGGGTTAAAGCCTCTGCCTTCGGCTCAGGCTATGATCTCAGGATCCTGGGATCGAGCCCCGCATCTCGGGCTCTCTGCTCAGCAGGGAGCCTGCTTCCTCCTCTCTCTCTGCCTGTCTCTCTGCCTACTTGTGATCTCTCTCTGTCAAATAAATAAATAAAATCTTTAAAAAAATATTCAGGAAGCAGAGGTGAAACAATTGGAAGCACACTTGTCTAAGATGACTTGGAAACACACTCGCCAAATTTGTGGACCTGGACAAGGTGGTTTTCAGGCAGAATGTTGGAAAGTTAAGCTTGTTTCTATAATCTGTAGTTGATAAAACATAGCAAGAAAGTGTGCAGACAGAACTACAGGGAATATAAAAATTCAGAATAGAAAAATAGAATTGTTTCACATTTTCACACTCTTTTGCTCTTCAGAAAATAAGAGGTAATAAACTTGAAATACAGACTAGGCAAAAAAATGGAATTAAAAATCAAAATCTCAGCATTAAAACACATCTCATAGCATGAATCAAGTTAAGTACATAGCTATCATTCTCTTGTGAAAATGCTTGGATTGAATATCAAGACCCTTGTTGCTTTAGCAAGAGCACTTTTTAAAAATATTTTTAGGTTTTATTTATTTATTTGAGAGAAAGAGAGAAAGACAGAGAGAGAGAGAATGTGCAGGGAGGAAATGCAGAAAGAGAGGGAGAAGCAGACCTCTGCTGAGCAGAGAGCCCGATGTGGGACTCCATCCCAGGACCCTGAGATCATGACCTGAGCTGAAGGCAGATGCTTAACTGGCTGAGCCACCCAGGCTCAGTTGAAGTCCATACTACTTCCTTCTAAAAAAAAACAAGAATTGTTTTCTTAAATATGGTTTTGAAAAGTGATATACTTATTGCCAAAAGTAATCTAAAGTAGATTGATCTACTGAGAAAGAAATGCTTGGCTATGGGTGAAAGAATAATAATTTGAAGAACCAATTTCTTGCCTGACAATACTGCCCAGACTGAGTGGTGCTTGTTCACAGCTGTGGGAATAACAGCATTCAAAGGAACAATAAGCTAAGTGGTACATTTATAAATTGTAAAAAAAAAAATTAATGTTGGACTATGCACATCAAGTTTTCTTTTTCATTTTTTTAAGGATTTTACTTATCTACTTTAGAGAGATGGAGTATGAGTGGGGGGAGAGGCAGAGGGAGAAGGAGAGAGAGAATCCTAAGCAGTCTCTGTGCTTAGCACATAGCCCCATGTGGGGCTTGATCCCAAGACTCCAAGCTCATGAGCTGAGCCAAAATCAAGAATATGACACTTAACTGACTGAGCCACCCAGATGCCCCTTAAGTTTTTGACAGTTGTCTCAGCCATAACAAAAACCTTGGCAAACTCTTATTTTAGTAGTTCAAAAGTTCTGTGAACAAAACCAATACAAAAACAAAACATATAAAGAACATTCTCATCATAAGTGAAATTATTTTTCTCTGCATTTAAACAACAAGGGATTACATTTATCACAGCACTTTAATTCATCGTAATTTTTTCTTATTTTAAAGAAATTTTTCTTTTTTTAAAAAGATTTTTTAAAATTTATTTATTTGACAGAGATCACAAGTAGGCAGAGAGGCAGGCAGAGAGAGAGAGAAGGAAACAGGCTCCCCGCCAAGCAGAGAGCCCAATGAGGAGCTCAATCCCAGGACCCTGGGATAATGACCTGAGCGAAGGCAGAGGCTTTAACCCATTAAGCCACCCAGGTGCCCCTTAAAGAAATTTCTTAAAGACCAGGGTGCCGTAAGGGCTTTGTTAAAAGAAGGACAAAAAGCATCAATGGTCTTTCCTTCCTTTATCACTCTGTGTCTGGATCCACATGGTTTAGACCAAATATGAGCTTCCAACATTTCAGAATATTTTAGATACAGAATGAATGGTAATCTCTACACACATAGACACACACACACACACACACACACACACACCCCTATGAAATCAACTCTTTGAACTTTAGAAATTATAAGAAGAGTCATGAAACTTTGATGAATAGTACTAATACTATATGACATATTAAAAATGAGGAATCGGTGTCTTAGGTGGTTTCCCCCTCTCTGTACTTCTGTAATTGATTTATCACAGACACGTGGAAAGGATGAAGTTAAACTTGAATGGGTGAAGCATAGCACAGTGCGGTAATCATAGGACAAACAGAGCCTATGGAACAGCCCCACCAAGGATACTGTAAATACAAAACCACAATTAATGTCAGCAGCAGTGAACCAAACCACAGCCACGTGTCAGGAGTTCGAAGAAGTGGGGTAGTCACATCTGTGCTTCTCAGAGAAATCAATATTTACTTTACTCAGCATGTTTCCTAAGGTCATAGAACAGTGCATGACAAACTAATAATTTTCAATATATATTTGTTGAATTGTTGAATTTTTGAATCTTATTTAAGCCACAGAATTGGCTAGTCAAAGGAAAGATTGATTTTAAAGGTTATGTAAATACACACAATTTAATTGACCTGACAAAATATTATAGAGGTTGAATATAAATTCATCTTTTGCTGTTGTGACTTTATCAAGTACTAAATGACACTGTAGTTCTTTGGCATAGTGAACAACAGCTGCACAGTCCACAAAGAAAACAACTAGCCTTCTTAAGCACACATCAACTAGAAACAATTTTGACTATATCTCAGGTGTCTTTGTCATATCATGGGCCAATGAAGGGGAAAAATAAGGCCCAAATCTAGGATTCAATAACTACCAGTCCCCTAAATTTATTACGTGAAATACTACTCCCTTTGAACGGCAATTGCTAGACACTTGTGCTTTTCTTGGAGAAAAGCAAATTTAGTAAATACCAATACTATCACCACCGTGACAGCAATAATAAGACTCATCTAGGGACTTTGGGTCCAAAATTCAAGCTTCCTATATGAATTGGATCATTTCCAACTCAGCAAATGACAGCTGCTTTGGGAAATGGCAGTCACACCTCAGAGCTTGCATTATGACTGGCTCTAGACGCATTTCCTTCAGCTTCCTATGGGGTAGTGTCTGCACTTGCAGAGGGTAGCCTATGAAAGAAGTTATGATACTAACACCAAAGAGAGCTCACACATATGTGGATATCTCTTCTACGTGTTATTGTCTTGTGACTGAAGGTCTGCTTTTTGTTTTGAACAGCCTGGTAACCATTGCTTCTGGAAAGTAACAAAATGAGTAGAAATCTATGAAAGGGATAACTTGGGTCTCATCCCTTTGGACATAACCAAAGTTATTACCTATGACTTTTACAATTATGGACTAAATCCTTATTTATAACGATTATCACCTCACTAATTAGAAATATGTAGACCACAAACATAAGTAAGGAATACATAGTTTCCCTTAATGATCATTTATTTTTACAATTTTCTGACCTTATTTACTTCTTGATTTTTTATCTCTTCCCTTTAATTTCTTCCTCTTTATCTCTCCATATTTTTATATATCACATTATCTCTGCTTATCAAAAGGCTTCTCTTCTTGCCTCCTATTTTCTTTTTTGATAAGTTCTAGCTTAGTTAACTGTTGTACATTTTTATCATGTCACCGTCACCAAATAGGTAGGGGTATGATGAAACATAGTATCATAACAATTTATATTTTAAAACCAGAAATACACAGAACCTTATTTGACATTTATCAATTATATGGTATTTTACAATAAGAGATGGATAGGAAAGTAGAAGGAAGACAAGTTAAAATTTTTAAAGACTACTTTAAAACAACTGTCATTTATTTTTAAAATGAGTAAAAAGCTTTAAAATCTTTTTCTTGGATGGGATGTCTGGATGGCTTAGTTGGTTGAGTGTCTGACTCTTGATTTTGACTCGGGTCATGATCTCAGGGTCATGAGATGGAGCCCAGCACGGGGACCCGCTCTCAGTGGGGAGTCTACTTGAGATTCTCTCTCTCCCTCTCTCTCTCCTCCTCTCTGCCCCATGTTCATGTGCTCTCTTTCAAATAAATAAATACATCTTTAAAAATTTAAAAATAAAATCTTTTCTTTTGGATATTCTAGATGACTACAAGCTTCAACTTGTGGTATTATATGGACATACAAAGTGATAAAGGGAATTAAATATTTTGTACACTTCATTTGAGTTATTCAGTTACTGATTAATTTATCATTTATTTAAACCTTGTTGCATTTAGAGAGTTATATTATGCCCAAGAACTACAATAATCTCTTTGACATGCTCATGATATAACTGAAAGTTGTTTTGCCACCATATTGTCATAATTAAGAAAAAGCAATCTTTTTTATACTAATATTAAACTTAATTTTGATTGTTTTTCTAAAATATCCTCAGAATAGTGATCTAGTGTCTTCAGATTTTCTTTTTTAAACTGCTATACTGAAGTTTGATTGACATATAAAAAGCTGTACACGCTAATGTATATAACTCTATGAGTTTGGGAAGAAGTATAGACCCATGAAACCATCACCATCATAAAGGTCATAGACATATCCATTACCTCATAGTTTCCACCCATTACCATTATTATTGCTATTTTGTGTATGTGTGGCAAGAACACTTAACATGCGATCTACCCTCTTATTCAAAATCCAAGTCATTGGGGGGGGGTGGTTTAGAAGCTATTTCTAGAATTTCCATGAAATTAATAAAAAGGTATAGAAGAGCCAATGTGATCTTGAAAAATAAGAACATAGCTGAGGGTTCTGTCTTGGTATCATGTTTCTATTGTTCCCTTTGATTTTCTTAAAAGATTTTATTTATTTCTTTGGCAGAGAGAGAGAGATCGCAAGTAGGCAGAGAGGCAGGCAGAGGGAGAGGGGGAAGCAGGCCCCTGCCAAGCGGAGAGCCCGATGCGGGGCTCAATCCCAGGACTCTGAGACCATGACCTGAGCCGGAGGGCAGAGGCTTAACCCACTGAGCACCTAAGCATCCATGTTCCCTTCAGTTTATTAAATCATGCAATTCATGTCTTTGTTCCCTTTTTTATGAAACACTATGGAAGTTATATATCATATTCCTGCTTCCCTTTTTTTTTCTGTTCCCTCTTTCTTATTAACTTTTTGAGTGTGATTGACACACAATGTTACATTACTTTCAGGTGTACAACATAGTAATTTGATAAATTTGTTTTGTTTTGTTTTAGCAACTCATTCTGTTTTCTAAACTTACTTTACTTGTTATAGCAGGTTTACTTTTCAATTCTATCCCACTCATTAACTTTATTGGTTTTTAGTAAGATGATTACATGTCATATTGTGTTTCCAGTATTATTATTTATTTTTCATAAGAATCTATTCTTATTTTATGGGTATAATATAAATTTTAATTGAGTATAATGATTATGACTATGCTATACAAGTTTCCTCTGGTTTTAGCTTTTCCCTGTTTATTATAGTGACTGAGATGATATTGAATTAAATATAATATTTATTTTATTTGTCTATTTGTATTTATATTGGAACATGGTGCACAAGCTTCTGATTATTGTAGTCAACCACTTCTGATTGTGGGGGAGGAAAGTTGGGTTTATAAGTGTGGGATGCTCCCCTACAATGTCCTCTCCCGTCCTAAATAATGTTTGCACTTTCTTCCATAGCTTGTAAGCCAATGCCACACTTTCTTGACATTCTTTGCAGATGGAAAGTGGAATATGAGCACATCCCCAGTTCCCTCCTGAATTACCCTCTGATTACTTCAGGAATCCCACATTCTCCATATTTGTGTTAACTCTAAGTTCATGCCTTCTAAAACTAATCTTACCTCCTCAGCTATCTGCTTTTGTGCAGTTATTGGGTTTTGTTTTTTTCTTACTTTTTTTTGTTTGTTTTAATCAACTTAATTTTGTTGGTATTTAATTTATTTCAGCAATTCTTCAAATGGTGAAATACACTACTCTTGGAAATTTTTCTAGTTTTAGTGCATTGTGATTGATTGACTAAAATTCCATGTTCACTATTTTTTATTTCATAATTTTTTCTGGAGAAGATATAAATGCTGATGTTGACACTGATCTGATCATATAATCATAATTGCAATTAGGGGATTCTCCCTTTGAGCAAGGATCAGGACTTCTTCAACTTTCTATTTCATTAAACAACTAGAAAGTGATCTTGCATGTAGCATAGTTTTAATAATAATGTTGGTGATAATAGTCAAATACCATATTATCACTTGCCATGTACCAAACCCTTGTTAGGTCCTCAATTAATCCTCACCACAGCACTCTGAAGTAGGTACTGTTTGTATTCTCATGTCATAGATAAGGAAACGGAGGCATATAGAGATGAAATAACTTGCTCAAGGTTACATAGCTACTGGATGTTTAATTCAGAATTTGAACCCTAATGCTCTGATCAAGAGACTGTACCATATTATAAAGTCAGTCCTATCCTCCAAGCCCAAGCCTCTAGTTTCTAGTCTTCTCCTCACCTGCATGACAAACTTATCAAACATACAGACTTGTGCTCAAAATATCTCTCTGGGTCCTACCAGAATATGATCTAGGAATGTATTGATTTATCATGTATTTTTTATTTGTTAATTTGAAAATGGAATACTTCATCCACAACTTCACCCACAATACTTCACCCACACCCACCCAAAGAAGACTAAGAACTCATTCTAGAGTTAAAGACCAATAGTCCTTAGAAGTATCTTCAAAGGTGAGAGTCCATGCAGTCAATTAGATACAATAAGCAAATTTACCAGAGCTTATAATTGAGTCCAATTTTGTTCTCATGTGTCATATAGTCACAATATAAGTAAGTACATAAACAGTCCAGGGAAGGAATAATTATATTACTGACATTCTAGAACCTTCATCTGATAAGCAAAGTTAGTGCTACAGCTAAATATACAGCAAAATAAAAACTCAAAAAAACTCCTAATGCACTGCTTAGGTGACTATTAGTTAAATATAACGCCACTTTTGAAGACAGAACATTTTATTTTACCAAGCATTCATATTTGTTGTAGTTCTGTCTAAAATATTTTAAATTGCCATGTCCAAGGCTATTATTTACTGGTCTACAAATTAAAGGCATTGCTTTGGTGTCATACTTTCCTGGCATAAGGAAGCAATTCACCATCTCACTAGGAATCCAAAAGTAATTCTCAGAAATATAATTCACAACCCATTATATTTTAACACACAATATTTCAACACATACATCAAATTGTCTGCTTCTTCATCTCCCCCAGTCACAATTAAAATGAGTTAATGAAATCATTACCCAACTTGCTCATTCTTATCATTTATATATGACACAACTTGTTATTTATGATATTATTGATCTTCTATTATACACTATAAAAATAAATTCTTCTTCTTTTTTGAATGGTTGGGATAATAATTTTTTATTTTAGAAAGTTATATGTATCTAAAATAAAGTGAATTGGCTATGTAAAATTTATTTCAATATTGAGCTAATTTGGTAAAATGAAAATTTGATCTTATTCTACTTAAGCAAAGTTTTCAGTCTCCCATTATATTTCATATGACACTAAGAATAATTATCAAATTGTGAATAATTTCCTATGATTGGCCCAAGAAGATAACCTTCAATCATTCTAAAAATGGAAATAAGCAGATGAATATTATGACAGTTGAAATGTTTGAAAAGATAAAAATGAAAGGATAAAATTCTATTGAAAACATGAATCAGATTGACTATAATTCCTCAGACATATTTGAACTTATTTGACAAACTATGAGATCTTAAGTTTTGAAGATAATCTTCTGTGGTTTGATGCTTTGCCTTCTAAACCCATTGGAGGGGCAGTCCTGTCCCCAGAACCCACTAGAGAAGACAGGATATTAATCAAGAGATATCAAGAAGCAGAAGCATAGGTTAGACTCCAAGAAGTTTTTAGGTTTATGGTACAGGAATACAGAAGTGAACGTGACCATGGCAGATGAAGTGGTCTTCATGCAGTTGTCAACCAATCAATCAATCCATCAGTCAGTCAGCTAGCCAGCCAGTCAGCCATTTTTTGGGGAGAGTGAGTGAGGGAGGACAAATAAGTGGGGAGGAGGGTCAGAGAGAGAGGGAGAAGTAGACTCTCTGCTGAGCCAGGAGCCTGATGTGGGGCTCGATCCCAGGACCCTGAGATCACAATCCAGGGCCAAAGGCAGACATTTAACTGACTGAGCCACCCAGGAACCTCAGCCAGTCAGTCTTTAATGAGTAATGGTGATGTGTCAGACATTGCTTAGGGGCTGATTCAGTCTTCTGAATGAATCCTTCTACTAGGATTCTTGTTCTCCAGACCAGCAAGAAACGTTCCCTGCTATATTCCTAGTGCCTAGAACACTGATTGGTACATGGTAACACGAATAAATAAACAGCAGTGTAATGAATATTGTTGAAAGAAAGGATACAATTTGTTTTTCAGAACCTGGAAATGTGTATATTTCTATTGCATTCAAAACCAATTAATTCTAGACCTTGAAAAACTGTTGCTATCTAGACATACTTTAAATAATTTTAATTAAAATTTAATTTTATAGCCATTTGATAGAACATTATTCTTACTGAGCTTTTTTTTAAATGCTGATATCTTATCAGTAGCATTTACATCAACCCCACTCTTTCCAAACTCCTTTTTAATGGTGTGACTTTTATATTATATAAAATGTGAAATCAAAAATCAGTATTTTTGCAGTAGTCATCAGATTTTGTGTTTAAAAACAGAAACGAAAGCAATTACCAGGAATAGTCATGTTTAACAAATCTAAAACAATTTTAAGTGTTTATTTGATATTATATGCTCCTTGATAAAGCCCATTGGAAAAAAGGAATAAATTTCTCTCTATATGTATTATTAAAAGCATTTCAACTGAAATAAATCAGATCTCAGAGGAAAAAGACTTTATTTAACAATTTCCTCAGTATTACCTAATTCTTAGCAAGTACCACTCTGAATATCAGAGTTATGACACTCAATGAACACCTATAAACAGACAGGCATACATATTAGCTTGTGCTTTATGACTGCTCAAACTTCAAATTGCTTTATTTTGTCTTGGATAGGATGACAGTTTACACTTTAGCCATTCCTGGTCTTCAAACCATTCTACTGACTCATTACCCACCTTAAATGTATTTATTGTAGACTTATTTAGCCTTGTTCACAATCTTTTATAATACTTGTTCAATACTTGTACTTATATACACATTTTAAAAAGACCATAAAATCCCCCACAAAAAAAAGGAAAAAGAAGATGCTCATTATATTAATGAAAAACAAACTCCATTTGCTTAGAGTTAATGATAGAGTTACTTATATAATAAATTATGATGAATGTTGAGTGGTTAATACAAAAAAGTTTCACTTCAAACATGATGACAAGAAGCTATTATCATTTGATGATTAAAAGCACCAAGTTATATCTCAGCACATATTCACTTGTCTGCATTTATTGACTTTTCTTTAGCTGAGAAATATTTTCTTCTGTTATATCTTTATTTGTTTCTTCCTGGACACCATTCAAGATAATCATTTAGTTGTTGGATCTTTCCTGCCTGACTTCCATTTCTATCTTCCTTTTCTTTCTTTTTTTTTTAAGATTTTATTTATTTATTTGACAGACAGAGATCACAAGTAGGCAGAGACGCAGGCAGAGAGGCAGGCAGAGAGAGAGGAGGAAGCAGTCTCCCCACTGAGCAGAGAGCCTGATGCGGGGCTCGGATCCCAGGACCTTGGGATCATGACCTAAGCAGAAGTCAGAGGCTTTAACCCACTGAGCCACCCACGCGCCCCTCTATCTTTCATTTCCAACTCATAATTTTACTTAAACATTTCCTTTATTTAGTGAAATATGATTTTTATTCCACGCATCCAGCAATATGCCCTTTTCATTCTTAACTATTTAAATAAAGCTTGAGAAAACTACAATGCCCATTGCATTTTTTTTTTCAAGATTTTATTTATTTATTTGACAGAGAGAGATTACAAGTAGACAGAGAGGCAGGCAGAGAGAGAGGGGGAAGCAGGCTCCCTGCCGAGCAGAGAGACCGATGCAGAACTCAATCCCAGGACCCTGAGATCATGACCTGAGCCAAAGGCAGCGGCTTAACGCACTGAGCACCCAGGCGCCTTGCCCATTGCATTTCTATTTATGCTACTACATAAAATGTTTTCCAGGAAAATTTTATTCTCTCATAATTCAGATCACTGCTATCAGATTTTTCTCAATTTTTTTCTAACTTTCTGACTTTTAGAATTCTTCTTTAGGTTTCTGAAAATATAAATATTAAAAAAGAAGATGGGAGAGTAATATATATTTTTATTAATATATATTTCTGTGTCATTTACAGTGTGGCCCTAGAGGGAGAGTGGGGTATAACTTCCTGGTTATATTGTCCATACCTAATCTATTATTTAGGGATTGATAGTGAAGGCACATGATTGTCTTCTTGTTGTTCTTTCTATTTTTATTTCAATAAACCTTAAAAATGCAGTACCCTAAAGCCTGTATGGATTTTTCTCACTCTGCCTTATAGTTACACCAATCTGCCAGAGAGATAGATAAACATTTGTCAATCTTCATTTTTAATCTTATAAACTTCAACTTAGTCTGTCTTTCATTTGGAATTTACAAAGAAGTAGAGTATTGCTAAATTTAAGATGCTAGCCAAATACCATTATTAAATAAAAACTCATATATATATATTATTATTTTATACCCACAAAATAGATTTTTACCTTTCAAATATTAGTAAGAATTTTTATAATGATAGTATATATAACTAAATCATCATTGTTAAAATATGGCTAAAATTAAAGTTTGATTTTTATTCTAGAACTTAATGTGGCTTTGGACATGTAATTTACCTCTTACTGATCTCCGCTAAGACTTTATAAAATTAAAACTCACCTCATAGTGTTCCATGAGATTCATGGCTTGCCTCTTATTAGTATTCAACTAATGTAAATTGTTATCATAATTGTTAATAATCATGTGCTGTTTTATTCACTTTTATTAATTATCTTGTAAATGGAATTTTAAACTGTTTTAGACACAAATTATTCTGAACAATTTTAAAGTTAAAGTCATGTTTATGAAGTACCACATCATAGGAATGATTTATCTAATTTGAAAAGTAGATTATTTTATGCTTGTTAATAGAGACTTAGATATGCCCTCTTTCCTTAAAACTGAATATAGAAATTATATTTAAATACATATGTTTTTTTCATATTATTTTGTAAATTTACCTTTGAATATCCGTTTATTCATTTAAAATATTATTTGCTGAATTTATAATTTCCAATTTCTGTTACATGAATTTCATTTTATGTAAGTAAATTCACCCAAAATATCAAATGAATGTCTATAAAACATCCAATAAACATACGCAAAGCACTTATCAAATAAATTGCATTATAAATAAATTGTATTATTACTGCAAAGTAATATTCAATATTTAAAGTTTTACTCCCCTAACATTGACACATTCCAGGTCAGATAAGAAGTTACTTAAATATTGCTTTGGAAATTTACATCATATCAGTGGAAAACTTTGTGTGTCACAAAAGGCAACTTGTCTTTTTTGTTCTGTTTGTTTTGCTTTTTTTGAAGATGGCCCTCATTGTTGATGCTTTGGATGCATTTACTGAAGCATCTGATGTAAACTATGGTTGCGTTTTTTTGAACAAACTACACACGTTTTTCCTATGTTGATAACGACATATATTCACGTCATTTTTATGATATGATAAACCAGTATGACATTTATGGGGTGAAACTGAATATTTCAGAGAGACCACTAGATGTCTCCACACTACACTTCTTGGAAAGACTCTACCTAAGAATCACCATATAATGAACAAATGGAGAATAATATTAACGGTGTACAAAAAGAAGTGCAAACAAAATAAAGTCTTTTTTTTTCATAAAAAAATTAATAAATTTTATATAGGGATGCATTCATGTTGATTTTATTTCCTCCAGATATACTCCTAATAGGAAGGATCTAAGGCCATTTTTACCATAAATACTGGCCTTTAACAGCAACGACTGAAGGACGAGCACTCCGGGGGAAGGAGTCTACAGGAGTGTGGTGCATGCTGTTACCATGAAGGGTACCATATGCAGGTATGGAGATGCGATTATAGCCTAGATAAAAAGGAGCAGCCTGATTTCAGGCAGGTTTGATATTCGAGGAGGTGCTGTAAAGGGGTTTGGTAGGACTTAAACATGGTCCACTGGAATATTAAAGATGGTGGCAATATACTAGTTAATAGGGGACCACACACACCGACACACACTATAGAAGGAGACAAGGCATAGAAGAGGAAAAACAGGATTGAATATGGGGAACAGATATAGAAAAAAAAATAGTCAGGAAAATAAAACCATGGCAAATTATTTCACACAAGAGAAATCTCTTCAACCACCTTCACAACCCAACTCCCCTCATTCAGGTGATGGGGTCCTGCTGAGCTGCAAGCTCCCTCCAGACCAGCAAAAGAAAGAGCATGAATAAGACCATCCATTGCTTGGAAATAACCCAGCTACTGCCCTAAAACAGCTCCACCAACACTAAAAGGCAGTTGGTCTTAGAAATGTCTGTATTACTTCAAACATAGAATAGGGTTTACAGAACATTTTTTAGAGCACAGAGCACCAGAAGACTCCCTCACCCCACTCCAAATGCACTGCTAGCAGAGTTGAAATGCATGGATTTTAACTGGATTTTTGTCAATCTGTCATGTCAGAGCCAGCAGCTGATGGTTCCTGACTCATTGTAAAAATAAGATAAAAAATGAAATGCCTCTAAAATTATAAGCTGTGACTGAAAATCTCATTTTAAAGAATAAATGCAGAAAAAGTAACAAAGCTTTTGTTTGGAGCATATTACAAGAATGTAAATTTCTTATATGTACAGTTATCTCAGGGCCATGTGGTTGCCAAGTTCAGTAATAATTTTATTTATTTATTTATTTATTTATTTATTTATTTATTTATGAGAGAGAGAGAGAGAGAGAGAGAGAATGCACAGAGGGGGAGAAACTCAGGCTGACTCCCTGCAGGAACATGCAGCCAGACATCGGACTTGATCTCACAATCCATGGGATCATGACCTGAGTCAAAACCAAGAGTTGGGCACTCACCCAACTGAGCCATACAGGCAGCCCATCATTTTGTTTATTTTATTTTATGATTATCATTTTATCACATGTGATGAATCCTAAGTTTCCTTAAACTTATAAAAGGCACGCAGTTACTTGTGTTTTGAACTGAAAGCGTTTCTCATGCTAGAGAGTGAATGGTCTTGAAACAGAATCTGCACAGCTTGGCATTCAAAATCTGAAGGCCTAATTCACCACTGTAACTGTAAAATAAATTTTAAAATTGTATTTAATAAGCCTAACTTTAATTTATATCAAACTCATTCATAATTTCAGATTTAATGAATAACCAGAAGAATTCACCAATAAAGCCAGAAAGTATTATCTTGGCAAAGTAGCTGCTAAATATGAAAAAACCTCATTATCACAAGATTCTATAAGAAAGGCCAATTTTCCAATTTCCCCACATGATATCAAACATTACGGGCAACAGAATGAAGGTATTGAGAAGTCATTTATGGAGAGAATCTTTTCTCATGTGAATGAGGCGAAAATATTCCTCTAGACTACTCTTTTTTGTGGATTATTTTTGGATGAACAGATTTGCTTTGTGCTGTTTATTTATTTCTTTACCAAGACATTACTGTTTCTGTGTTTAAAAATAATAAATGCCGATTATGTCTGAAAATGCTCAAAGGTTATTTAATGAGATTTTACTGGACTATACCAAGAATGTGATGTAGGTTTTCTGTTTAAGGCTACAGTCTATATGCATCACTCCAAATACAAAGATCACAGCAATAGAAAACGAAATGCAAAAAGGGAGATTGGAAACATGAAGATTGCTTAAAATGTCAAAGAAACACTGAGGAGCTGTTGGTCATAAAAAAATAGAAAGCTGCTTTCGCTGTCTGCTCAAAGAGTGCTGTTTTCTAGACAGAAACTGGCCATAGCTGTGAACAGAGCCTGAACCCACCCACCCCTGAACCAGCTCTGTGACAGGCTTGGGGATATCTCCCATTTTACCAGAAGACATATCTCCAAGTGGAACATGGAAGATCTAAGCCACATTAAGCATCTTAGAAAGCTGCAAAGAAAAAGGACACTAATCCTAGAAGGAAGGTCTGAGCTGCCAGAAGCAACAGGAAGCAAAACCACAGGTAAACAAGCAGATAATGTAGTGAGGCACATGCATCCCAATGTTTATAGCAGCAACGTCCACAGTTGCCAAACTATGGAAAGAGCCTGGATGTACGTCAACAGATGCACCCACACACACAGAGACATATTATGCAGAAATCAAAAAACCCTGAAATCTTGACAGTTGCAACAACGTGGATGGAACTAGAGGGTAAAATGTTAAGTGAAATAAGTCAATCAGAGAAAGACAGTTATCATATGATCTCACTGATATGAGGAATTTGTGAAACAAGACAGAGGATCATAGGGGAAGGGAGGGAAAAATGAAACAAGAGGAAACCAGAGAGGGAGACAAACCGTAAGAGACTCAACCTCAGGAAACAAACCGAGGGGTGCTGGAGGGGAGGGGGTTGGGAGGGATGGGGTGGCTGGAGGATGAACATTGGGGAGGGTATATGCTATGGTGAGTGCTGTGAATTGTGTAAGACTGATGAATCAGAGACCTGTATCCCTGAAAGAAATAATACATTATATGTTAATAAAACAAAACAAAACAAGGAGATAAAGCCTAAAAAAAGAAAAACAAAAAAACAAACAAAAAACAGTGCTTAATACTACCCCGCCACCAAGAGTATCTCATTTGAAGATAATTTAAAAAATATATATAAAAAGAAAAAGGGAGGGGCATCTGGGTGGCTCTGACCATTTAGCGGCTGCCTTCTACTCTGGTCATGATCTCGGGATTTTGGGATTGAGCCCCACGTGGGGCTCCCTTTTCAGAGGGAAGTCTGCTTCTCCCTTTCTCTCTGCTCCTCCCCCTGCTCCCCACTTGTGCTCTCTTGCTCTCTCAAATAAATAGAATCTTAAAAAAAAAAAAAAAAGAACACGGAGAATTATAGCATAAATAAATTTTAAAAACAACCCCTCCCCCAAATCTTACTCCATGTAACTGCATGTCAATACATTAGGAGGTTTTTGCCAAAAACATAACTTTCTGAAAATTAAATTAAATTAAATTCAAAAAGGAACCCATAACAACTGATTGAAAGGAGAAAAGAGCTTGAATAAGGCTACCACAAGTCAATTAAATGTGAATCATTAGATCTAAAGAAATCTTCCTACAAAATACAAGCTGGAGTTTTTATACAAATAGATGCTATCATAATCTTTCTGATAA
Source organism: Lontra canadensis (assembly GCF_010015895.1). Lineage (NCBI taxonomy): Eukaryota > Metazoa > Chordata > Mammalia > Carnivora > Mustelidae > Lontra > Lontra canadensis. The sequence goes on from NW_022631038.1 coordinate 10,055,367, forward strand.
TGAAGAAGAAAAAAACATTTCCCAATCCATTATATTAGGCTAGTGAACCCCTGACACACACACAAAAAAAACAAAATATTTTAAAATTATGGGCATGCTTATCTATATACAGGTATAAAAACCCTAAATAAAATATTAGCAAATTAAGTTTGGCAGTATATAAATAAGAAAATATATTTTAACTAAGCAGTGTTTATCTTCATAATGTGAAAATAGTTTCACACTCTAGGAACTAAAATATCATTCACTACAATGACATACAAAATTAACCAAAGTACCTAAGCAATTCAAGAGCTCCAAAGAAGTTCTCATTCTTGTTAAAACTCTTAGTAAAATAGGACTACAAGTGAATTTATCAAAGGCCTACAGCAATTTTCATTCTTCACAGAGAAATTCTAGAAACAATTATATTAAAAAGATATAGAGGGGCACCTGGGTGGCTCAGTGGGTTAAAGCCTCTGCCTTTGGCTCAGGTCATGATCTCAGGGTCCTGGGATCAAGCCCCGCATCGAGCTCTCTGCTCAGCAGGAATCCTGCTTCCCCCTCTCTCTGCCTACTTGTGATCTCTCTGTCAAATAAATAAATAAAATCTTTAAAAAAAAAAGATATAGAGAAAGATGCCCACTACCACTAATTCTATCCCATACTTTACTGAAATTTCTAGTCAACTCAATAATAGAAGAAAATGATTTAAGAGCTTTCTCTATTGGAATTAAGAAACCAAAATTTCCTATAGTCAACAAATACATAGAAATTTTTTCAAAACCTAAAGAGAGTTTAATAAGATTAGTGATAAATATGTATGTATATAATATGTATATAATAACATAATATGTATATAATACATGTATATATTATGTATGTCTATAATATGTATGTATGTATATATATATGCATATATATATATATATATATATACACACACACACAGCCTTTCTATACATAAGCAAAACACTTCTAGAAAAAATAATTTGAATAAAGATAGCAAATCTAATAGCAACAGCAAGGAAAAAAGTGGTAATACAAATAAAAGGTATCTGAATATATTATAGTGACAGATTTGCCAGAAACTTCTGGAAACAAATATAAAAATTTTATAATACATTAAATAAGACCTAAATATTTGAGAAGATATATGCAAACATATGTAGAAATATTATATGACAGATATGATCCATCTTTCCAAATTTATCTGTACATTTAATGCAATTCCAATAAAAATATGATGGATATCAACAAGCACATTTTAAAATTATATAGGTGAATAGTCAAAATACTTCTCAAGAATATGAACAAACTGGAGGGGGTACTTCCTAACACATGTAAACACATATCTTAACATGTATCTATAGAATGTAAATCTACAGTGTGGTTTGGGCACACAAGTTGACCAACTAATGTACAGAGGTGCCTCCCCTATAGGAAGAGGTGATACATGGAAGAAGAAACTTGAACTACTCACAAAAATATAAAAAATAATTCTTAAATCTACATTGAATTTCATCTTGCCATAATTTCACAAATCTTAAGGATTTCAATGGATTGTTTTTTATTACAAAGCAAACATGTTGCTCTTTAAACACACACACACATACAGGTAGATACATGCATGTATTTATGCATAAACATCTACTTTGATTTTTTGGTTAGTATTTTCTTAATTAACATTTTTAAGCTTTTTATTCTTATTTTTAAAAAGATTTTATTTATTTATTTGACAAAGAGTGAGAGAGATAGTGAGAGAGAGAGCAGAAACAAGGGGAACAGCAGGCAGAGGGAGAGGAAGAAGCAGGCTCCCCGCTCAACAGGGAGCCCAATGTAGAGCTCTGGGATCATGACCTGAGCAGAAGGTAGCTAGCTGCTCAACTGACTGAACCACCCATGTGCCCCCAAATTTTTTATTCTTAATGATATGAAATCATCATACTTTATGTTTACCTTTTTTTAAAGTTTCTAGTTAGATTTGTGCAATATTTAAAAAATCTAATTTGATGACACTGGACCACTTTCTTATACCAGACACAAAAGTAAATTCAAAATGGATCAAAGACCTAAATGTGAGACCTGAAACCATAAAAATCCTACAAGGGAACGCTGGCATTGATTTCTCTAACAGCTGTAGCAATAGCTTTCTAAATATGTCTCCTGAGGCAAGAGAAATAAAAGAAAAAATAAACTATTGGGAATATGTCAAAATAAAAACCTTCTGCACAGCAAAAGTAACAATCAACAAAACTAAAAGGCAACCTACTGGATGGGAGGAGATGTTTGTAAGGGACATATCCAATAAAGGATTAGTATCCAATATATATAAAGAACTGATACAACTCAATACCCAAAAAACAAATAATCAGATTAAAAATGGGAAAAGACATGGACAGATATTTCTCTGAAGAGGACATATGTATGTATGGCCAACAGACACATGAAAAGATCACTTATTATAGAGGCAATACAATTAAAAACTATCATATCATCTCACATCCATCAGAATGGCTAAAATAAAAAAAATGTAAGAGACAAATGCACTGTTGGTGGGATTGTGAACTGGTACAACCAATAAGGAAAACAGTAGGGGGTTTCCTCAAAAAGTTAAATATAAAACTACCCTTTGAGCCAGTAATCACACTACTGGATATTTACCCAAACAACACAAAAACAGTAATTCAAAGGGATACATGCACTCTATGTTGATTGTAGCATTATTTATGATAGCCAAATTATGGAATCAGTCCAAGTATTCACTGACAGATGAATGGATAAAGAAGTGAGATACACACACACACACACACATATATACATATACATATATATACACACATATATACACATACACACACACATATACATATATATGTGTGTGCGTTTCATATATATATATATATATATATATAATGGCATGTTATTCAGCCATTAAAAAGAATGAAATATTGGCATTTGCAATATCAAATGGAACTAGAGAGTATACTGCTAAGCAAAATAATTCAGTTAGAAAGGCAAATACCATATTGTTTCACTCATATGTGGAATTTAAGAAATAAACAAATAAAGGGAAAAAAAGAAAGAGACAGACCAAGGAACAGACTCTTAACTATAGAGAGCAAACCAATGATTCCTAGTGGGGCGGTGGGTGTGGGGATGGGTGAAATAGGTGATGGCAATTAAGGAGTTCAGGTGTAGTGATGAGTACTGGGTGATGTCTGGAATTGTTGAATCATTGTATTGTACACCTGGAAAAATATAACAGTGTGTGATAACTATATTGGAATTAAAATAAAATAAAATAAAAATTTAAAAAACATATTAAAATAAAAGAAAAAATATATTCTGGAATTCAGAAAATAAAAATTTTTAAAAATCTAATTTGATAGTTATTGTAAGAGATCTGTGTAATTTATTGAGATTTATTACAATTAACACTTACAAAATTATAGTTCTATAGGATTTATGAATAGTAAGGAATAATTATAATATCTTGGTAAGTTTAAACATAACAATAATAATAAAGCACACATATATCAACCAAGAAGTCAAAGTGTGATAGTTTCTACAACTGTTGAATCTGTGGTTTCCTTCCTAGTTCTAATTCTTGCCTCTCAAAGGTTGATAAATTCCAGCTTGATTTTTTTATCATGTTCTTCATCTATAAATTTTTTACAAACGTATGTGTTCCTTAATTATATATTATCTTGATTTCTTATTTTGAAGATTTATTCATCATGTGTATATGCTTTAAAAAATGAACTCTAATTTAATATTTTTGAAATCTAATTATAATGTACTATACATACTGTACTTTGTTATTTGATGCTGATAATAACCTCTTTTGTGAATATTGTAATGTATTAGTTTTTTATTTTATTGATGAACATTTGACTGGTTACCCTTTTGCCATCATATCCTGAATAATGCTGCTATATATATTCTAGTACATAGGGTCTATACTCAATAGAACTTCTAACATTTGTATCTCCAATATATACATTAAAAAGAACCTATTTCATAGCTTCAAGGCTAGTGTAAAATTATCCATACATGCAGTGCTTTGCAAAACCAGTTTTGTGCCATGTAGTATTTCCATACATGTATATTATATACATAATATAGAGAGTCCTGCACTCAAAATAATCATTTAGAACACAAAAACATTTGCAAGTTATGTCTGCTTTTAAGTCCCAGAATCTATAACAAACTTACAAGAATTTATAAGAAGTGATCTTATGCAAATACAATTCCATCAGAAATTAACAACTAAAAACTTCCTAAAGTCACAACATATCTAGGAAGCTGATATTAAAAATGACAACTCCAAGTATAAAGTGGTTTTAAAATCAACTAGAATGTAAATTAAAGAAATGTTTTTAAATGGAATGATACTGAAAACACTATGCATCTAAACTTAGGGGAAGAAATTCAATTGTTTTTGACTGAATATATAACTTTATGATAAAATATTTATTTATGTATTATAAAACAAAACAAAACAATAACAAAACTAAAGGAAGTCTTTGATTTGAGAATCTTAGAAAGAAGAATAGAATGATCCCCAAGTATTACTATGTAGGAAATATCTTCCAAAAGTGTGGAAATTAATGAAATAACAAAGATGTTCACCAACAAGGGATGAAACTCGAAAGTGCATTCTTAAAAAGAATGATTACTTGAAAAATGTTTGATAAGCCCTATCAAGGGAGAAGGAGAAAAAGACTCTGTTCTATTTTATAAGTTCTATAAATTATTATTATTTTATATTTTATAAGTTCTATTGAGTATAGACCCCATGTACAAGAATATATATAGAAGCATTATTCAGGATATGATGGCAAATGGGTAACCAGTCAAATGTTCATCAATAAAATAAAATAGTAATACATTACAATATTCACAAAAGAGGTTTTTATCAGCATCAAATAACAAAGTAAAGTATGTATAATACATTATAATTAAATTTCAAAAATACTAAATTTGAGTTCATTTTTTAAAGCATATACACATGATGAATAAATCTTCAAAATAAGAAATCAAGACAATATATGATTAAGGAATACATACATTTGTAAAAAATTTATAGATGAAGAACATGATAAAAAAAAATCAAGCTTGACTTCCACAACACCCTACAGAGATGGAAGGGGATCCCACGCCTCTCTAGCCTGAACAATCTCGTCCTGTTCTCAAGCCATCTTCACAGACATATAACATGATTCCTAAACCCACTTCGAAATAGCACTCATTTTTAACACTGAATCAAATTTTAGAAAATAGTAATAGTCATCCATTGGGTTTGTTTCTAGAATTCAGGCATTTATGTTTGTGCTGGGCACTGGACCAATCTTTGACCGGTAGCCAAAGCAGACAGTTGTCTGGGTATTAAACCTTAGGAGAACAGCTTAGTAGAAAGTCGGGAGGAGGACAGGACCAAAGGATGTGGGATGGATATATGAGGGGAAGCTGGGCATTGGGTGGTTTTATGCCACGGCGGGCAAATATCCAGAGTGCAAGCACTGTTGCGGAGAGCGCCATCTTAATGTAAAATATTGATCCACAAGAGAATTTAAAGAAAGATGATGAATGGCACTTCTGTCAGTTGCAAATTTGGTGCTAGACAGTGTATTTCCTTCATGCTTGAGACTCTTCCTATTCTCCAGGTCCCAGAAATGATGTGTTTTCTCCTGCAATGCCATTCTCTTTTTATTTTATTAAGATCATATTATTTTGATATCACTTGATATCAGTTCTTTCCATGATAACAAAGCCTTATGAGTTTTTTCTCTTTCTCCCTCCTTCCTTCCTTCTTTCCTTCCTTCCTGTCTCACTTTTCCCCTTCCTTCCCCCACCCCCCTCACCACCTTCCTTTCTTTCTTTTAAATTTTTTCTCCCAAATGTTGAGAAGCAAAAAGATATCCATATGAATTACACTGTCACAGGCCTGGGAGGGGAGGTGATCAATACCATCCATCTATGAGGTCGGAACGGAAGCCATTAACAAGTAAAGGAAGGTGTCCGGAAAGTCCCGTGAGGGGCTCCACGTGGCAAAGGGCAGGTGCTTTGGAAGCACAAGAGCCTCACTGGAATCTGGCTTTTTTACTTTCTGTTTGACTTGGAGTAAATCTCTTTTCTCACTGCATTATCTTCATTAAAAAATACAGTAAGGGCAAATTTGCTTTGCTACACTGTTGTGAGATTAGATAATCTATGTGTAAAGTTTTTAGCATATAGTAGTCCCTCAGAGCACTATACATCACTACACAACATCATTCCTTTTTCCTCTTATGTTTACTTGTTCTTGCATCTTCAAAGCTCCTTATTTTCTTCCTCTTTCCCTCCCTACATCCTCCTTCCTTTTCCTTTCCCCTCCCTCCCGCCCTTCCTTCCTCTTTTTTTTTTTTTTTTCCACTCTTCATTTTCCTTCTCTTTCCTCCCTCTCTTCTTTTCCTGTGTTCCATCTCTGTTTTTCTTTTGGGCAGCCTACTATATGTCATTAATTTCTTCTGCAAAACAGATGAGTATCAGAATCCACAAAATTTGCATGAAGTTTGAAAAACATATTTGCTGGAGTTAAGTTTTGTTAATATTGGTGTGTGTGTTGTTATGCTGTGCATATGTAATATAACTACAGACTGTGGAGTTCTTCAGGTCAAAGGATACAAACTTTAAGTTAGAGATGAATAGGTTCTTGGGTCTAAGGTACAGTGTAGTGATTATAGTAAATAATTCAATATCTTACACATGAAACTTGCTGAGAGTAGATGTTAAGTGTTCTCACCACACACACAACATAGTAATTATGCGAAGTGATGGATGTGTTCATTAACTTGGTTGTGGCAATCGCTTCAAAATGTATACGTATATGAAAGCATCATGTCATACAACCTAAATATGCAATTTTTGTTAATCATAAATCAGTAAAACTGGAAAAAATAAAATAGACATAGGCCTATGTAAAAAAATGAACAACAACAAAAAACGGTCTAAGTGTGAGTTTAGTGTTTTATTTTGCAAAAGATGTGTTGCATCAATAGCCACTTTACTGTTGCTTTAATATAGTGCATTTGCTTGACTCCTTAGTTGTTTTCTTCGGAAAGTGAATTCTCAAAATTATTAATTGGTGAAAGCATAGTAATACCTACTTTATGAGGTTTTTAATCTAAACTTTGCTCCTCTTTTTCACGATTTGGAATACAAGAAACATAATATATCTGGGACAAACAAATACTCAGGGCTGCTGTTAGAAGTAGCAGCACGTTATCAGAAGCTGCTGCTTTAATCTGTCTCCACCCCACCACCAGGCTGTAGGATCAACCAAGCTGAAAGCTTGAGGGTTACTGTCTAACTGCGGAGGAATTTCTTTCTCCGGATCCTGCTTGTTGTTCACCACTTTATTGTTCACTTTCGCATGTGGTTTCTGCTTAGCTTTTCCAGCTCTGCTCTAGAATCATCTATTTGCTTCTGGCTCTCACACCTTGGCTCTATTCTGATTCTAGTTTGGGATACTCTTTTAGGCTTGATGCCTTCAAATGAAAACCAAAAGCAATGACCATATGCTTTCCCCTTTTAGTAGGGACAGGAAAATTCCAGTTAAGGGCCCAGATCACATAAATGCTAATGTGTTGAACATCTCAAATAAAATTTACCTACTTGGATTCCAAAGACATTCAAAAAACGTTACAAAGATGAAGACTGCACAGGAAGACCCCAATTCATATATACCATTGTGTCTTTATTGTCAAGAATCTGTGTTCCAAACAACTTCCTAAGCTGCCAGAATAGGAGATTACAGCAAAGAAGAAAATAGGAATTAAACTAAAATTATTTGATTTCTTAATGTAATATAATCATATTTTCAAAGAAAATACTTGTTTAACCTAAATCTCTATTTAATTCATGTATTTCAAACTCAAAACTTTTGAGTTGATCTATAAGACAGCTTTGACTTGATTTATATGATGTGGTACAAATAATGCATTTTGATAACCCCAGACGTGGTTCTCTTTCTTTGCTCATTATTTTCAATATCTCTAGGTATGTGGGGCATGATGTAAAGAGAAAGAGAATATAAACTTAATGAAAATAAATGCTCTAATGGCTCTTTCTGACACAAAGGTTATAAGAAGTAAAGATATACAGAACATAGTGAGAGCACTTATATAGAAATTGTAAAGTGGGAACCAAGAAAATTTCTGCCATGAGGAATTAGCATTGTATAACATGCATACGTGTGTCAAATAACTTAAGATAATGAGGACAGTGATGCTTCAAGAATTCTTATTATTCAGAAAGAACAAAACTTTTAATTTGAAACTATTATATCACTTTTTCATCCTCTGGTGCTATATTAACCTTTAAAAATTATCATATAAAATGAAATATACTTTTATGCAACTGAAATAGGTCAATTTTATCTTCTTTTTATGAAAACCATTGCTATTATTTTTAAATGATTTTAACTCTCAAATATCTTAAAAATATTGGGAAGGAACCATCTGCTTATCAGATTAATAACATGTTCAAATACCTCCTTGGACACATCTAGAATATGCCATATCTTCCATCATATAACATGCTGCAGCCATTGACTCATGATCTTATACAATTTATAAAAAAGAGAAAAGATGCTTGCTGTTCAGAAACTGGAAAAGTAAGTACTTCTTGTCTGTTTATATCTTTAATATATAGCCTACAACCAAGTGTCTTAACTGAAGGAATTTTGATAACTGTCTAGCTGAAGGAATTTTGAAAATTTGTTTCCTTCTTTACTTTTTTATTAAAGAGCAAACTGGGGTTCAGTGGATGTGTTTTTATATTTCAGTAGCCTGGTCTCCTGCCATCTTTTTCTATTGAATTCTTATCCCCCATTTGCAACAAGGAGGATGTTCTTGGAAAACGATGCTGAAATCAGTGTGCACTAATGGCCTCTAGCTGATCGGGGGGGCGGTTCTATTCATCCTATGGAGGAGAAAGCTTCAAAAATTTCAATCTCCTCATTTCAAGCACTGTAGAAAAACATTTCTCTTTAGAATAATAGCTAAGGCAGTATTATGTAATAAATAAAAGAACAATTATCAAAGCCTTACATTTTTCTGTCTACCTAGGCAGACATATCTTCTTTCCTTCTAAGCTTCAGTTGAAATATTTCTTTTCCTTTAATCTGCACATTCTTGGACTTGAATCCTGGAAGAATCTCTGTTTTAAAACTGGTCTCAAGCTATCTCATTCAGTTACTCCTTTCCTTACGTAGGAGTCTTCTATTTTTCTAAGCTAGTAAAATCACATGTTATACACCAATACTGGTATGGAGAAATACCCACATATTTCTTCTTTTTCCCCCCACATATTTAATTTAATTTTAAATTTAATTATATTTAATTATAGATGAGACTGTCCTAACTTTTTATTTTGGAAAAAGAAAAAAAATGGGTTATTGTATTTTTTACTATTAATAAACAGTTGGATTAATCATACTTGAAGTTTAAACTCTTAAATTAATAATCAATTTGGTTACAACAAGATTATCAGACTCACATAAAACAAAACAAAACAAAAAAAAACCCCACCTGTATATTTGAATATGATACTATTATCTCTGCTGAATTATCTATTGCCAGCATGGGACCATCGCTTTCACTCTTCTAATTTTTCCTCTGCATTTCAGAAAATGAGCTGGAGCTTCATTTCCCAAAATCTCCTTCTCTAAATGGTATAGGTTACAATTTGCTAACACAAGAAACTCACATGATATTTTGAAGGTGTAGAAAAAAGAGAAGTCATTGTTCCGCATGTGGAATTACAGGCAGACCCTCATGTAAGCACGGGATTCCCAGCAGGTTCATCGTGAGCATTTGGAAAACACTCATTTTGTTATTACATAATTGAGCGAGATAGTGAGAATTTGGGAGCTTTCTGAAAACTAAAGCAGTTTTCTTGTGGTCTGCTTAGACCTACAGTTTTTTTTTGAGAGAAGGAGAGTGTGTCTGTACATGCATGAGTAGGGGAGTTGGGAGAGGGAAAGGGAGAGAGGGAATTGTAAGCAGGTTCCACCCAAGCAGGGTTCCCCACACGGGGCTCCATCTCACAACCCTGAGATCATGACCTGAGCCAAAATCACAAGTCAGATGCTTAAACGACTGAGCCATCCACACGCCCCTAGAATTACATTTTAAATATAATATTTGATTGTGAGGTTAAAATTCCTTACTGATAGCCCATGGCTGTCAGTTTTGAGTCCAAGGCAAGGGGAAACTCTTGAACTGTCCCTGACTTGTCCCCTAGCTTATATGACAATTGGACAGCATGATCCATGCAAGAAAATGGTGAATGTGGGACAGAAGGGTCTGTCTTCATCAAGTGATGAAGATAGTGATTCTGTAGGGAGGCTTCAAAAGTTTCATAAGAGATTCTCTATCATTGATTTGCTGGCTCGGGGATTTCAAGACCACCCATGTGTGCCATGCCTCACTACAAGGACTCACAATATGCAGTATGTATTTGTACTCACAGCTTAGATTTACTACAATGGCACAGTAAGGGTATGCCACTGGACCAGTAAGGGAAAAAGGTGGAAGTGGAGTCAGGTAGAGTCTGTAGAAATCCACGCACAGGTGTCCTATGCTTTCTCACACCCCTTGGCAGGCTCATAAAGAGCTTGATTTTTTTTTTTTTTTAAGAGGCAACATGCATCAATACACGTGTGCAACATTTGCCTACTGACTCAGTTCTCTGGGTTTTACTGAGGACTGGCAACGTAGACACTTTCCATCAAAATTCCAGACTCCCAGAAGGAAATAAAATATTCACAGTGTACAGAAACACTCTGGACAGGCTGGTGCCATTCTGTAAGTAAGCCTTTCTAAAGCTCAGGCTTGCACATTCTTTCCTGCAAACACATGTACAGATAACTGGTAATATGCAAATATCTCCAAATTTCTATTATCTTATGAAAGCATAGTTCCTGGATGGTTACTGATCCCTGACAGAAGTGGAGCCCTTGTTCAACAGGGTACCAAGAGACTGTACCCCTGCACTACCTATCGGGGAACCGACGTGAACGGTGTAGTAGTAAAATAGGCTAGTTCAGACTTCAGTCAGTTTTGAAGGACAGGAGCACAAACAAGGACTTTATGGTAAACAAGGTCATTATGGTAACCATGCCTATTATGTTGAATCCTATCCCTCAATTCATATCTGTAGCATCATAGGGAGATCACTATGACCAGATGACTCTAGAAGAAGGTATTTTTTTTTTCCTGGTTTGCAAATGATTCTACACCTGAAAGTAGGGAGCTAGAGAATTCTAAATTTACCTGCTCATGGCTCTGAAACACAGTGACAGAAGGAAATTCTGTTGGCAAACAAAACTTGAAGGACTGGGCATGACATTTTCCCTTTATCTGGAAGAGTGTATGGAAGAAAGTTAGATTGTTGCTGATTTTTAAAAGCTTTATTGAGGTATTATTAACATACAATAAACTCTATGTATCCATGCTGTGCAATTTGATAAATTCATGTGAAATATTTGTGAATCTGTCACCACAATCAAGAATGTGAACATATCTATCACCCTCAAACATTTCCATGTGCCCTTTTATGACTTTTCTTCCCCATCCCTCTCCAAACTCCCCTCCTAGAAAGTCTCTAATCTGTTATTTATCACTATAAACTAGTTTTCAATTTGAAAATTTTCCTGTAAACAAAATCACATTGCATATACCTTTCTGTTTGCCTCTCTTTTTTCACTAATCATAATTATTTACAATATAGTATGTTTTAATAATTAATTCCTTTTTTCTTCATAGTATGTTATTGTTTGTATATATCACAATTTATTTTTTGATAATGCATATTGAGTTATTTCTAGATTTGTACTTACAAATATAACTTCTATGACCATTCATGTATAAAACAGTATGGGCATGTCATTTCTTTTCTATTGGGCCAAATGCTTGCAGGTGGAATGGCTCTGTCATACAGTGAGAGATTGTTTAATTTTTTTGTGATATCTTGTGTGTCAACTTGAGTGGATCACAAGAAGCCCAAATATTTGGTTAAATATTATTTCTGGGTGTCTGTGAGGATATTTCTGGAGACATTAGCATTTGAATCAGTAGTTTGAGTAAGTAGATCACCCTCACCCTCGGTGTGGGTGGCCATGATCATCCCAGTGGAGGGCCTGAATAAAGTGGGATTCAAATAGAAATGTGAGTGTATCTCAATGTGGTTTTCATTTGAATCTCCCTGATGGCTAATGATGATCAACATTTTTTCATGATAATGCCATTTGTATTTCTTCTTTGGAGAAGTGTCTGTTCATATCTTCTACACATTTTTTGACATGATTATCTGTTTTTTTGGGTGTTGAGTTTGAGGAGTTCTCTATAGATCTTGGATATCAGCCCTTTGTCTGTAGTTAGAATGGCCAAAATTAACAGGAAAAGAAACAAAAAGTGTTGGAGAGGATGTGGAGAAAGAGGAACCCTCTTACACTGTTGGTGGAAATGCAAGTTGGTGCAGCCACTTTGGAAAACAGTGTGGAGATTCCTCAAAAAATTAAAAGTAGAGCTACCCTATGACCCAGCAATTACACTACTGGGTATTTACCCCAAAGATACAGATGTAGTGGAAATAAGGGCCATATGTACCCCAATGTTCATAGCAGCAATGTCCACAATTGCCAAACTGTGGAAAGAGCCAAGATGCCCTTCAATGGACGAATGGATAAAGAAGATATGGTCCATATATAACAATGGGATATTAAGCAGCCATCAGAAAGGATGAATACCCAACTTTTGTATCAACATGGACAGGACTGGAGGAGATTATGCTGAGTGAATTAAGTCAAGCCAAGAAAGTCAATAATTATATGGTTTCATTTACTTGTGGAGCATAAGGAATAACATGGAGCAGAGTGGGAGGAGGAAAGGAAAAGTGAATTGGAGGAAATCAGAGGGGGGAGATGAAGTATGAAAGACTGTGGCCTCTGAGAAACAAACTGAGGGTTTTGGAGGGGTGTGGGGTAGGAGGATGGGTGAGCCTAGTGGTGGGTATTAAGAAGGGCATGTATTGCATGGAGTACTGGGTGTGGTGCATAAACAATGAATCTTGGAACACTGAAAAAATAAAATTAAATTTAAAAAAAGAAATGTGAGTGTAATAATGGGAGATATTTAGTGTTTTTTAAAAATTCTTTTGTCTAAAGTATTGAAAATCAAGATTTTTGTAGTTTTCAGTCCTTGCTAAAGCAATTTCTTTTCATTAAAATTATGTGGAAGATAACAAGTTCCATATAATTCTTTTCATATATATTAATGACATGATCATGAGCTCACAAAGCTGTGGGGGGTGGGCAGTGTATGAAGGATAAAAGTCAAGAATTCATGAAACTCAGTTCTCTATTTCTTGTAAGATAAGCATGAAAATAAAGAGTTTGCTTAGACTTTGAACCTGTGACTACTGAATTTGAAGTCTACATTTTTAAAGTGACAACAAGCTTTAGAGAAGGTACAGACATTCCTGGGGTTTATGGAATGGAGGTTTTATGTACAGGGATTTAAACCAAACTTAATAGTATGTAGCAGTTAGAAAAGCAGTTAAAGAAGTTAAATTGAGTTACTTTTACTTTGTGCTGTTGTTTGATTTATTGTAGTTTTTTTTTCTCTTATATTGATATTGTCTCACTCCATTCAGTTTAATGGGTGACATTAAAATGCTGTGCTTTCCTAACAGATGTAACCTGGATACAAGGATAGGCCCCCCAAAAGCAGCTTCTCTGCTAATTATTTAATAACAAAAGCATATCTGTTCAATTACATAATATAAACACAAGCCTAAAACAGCAAACTCAGATGCATTTTCAAGAGACATGAGGCTTCTTTTATCAAAAGATTCAATATACTCCCTAGAGCCAACCGCAACAGGGATTTGCTATCACAGTTCAACTGCTTTCTCTGGAGCCAAATTACTTTCTTGTGTAGGAAACATGTCCAGTAATGATGAAGACACATAATCAACAACCTGATAACGCCAGGATTTTTTTTTTTTCAGTGCTTTCAGCACCCCTGATAAAAATTTAAATCTTAAGATAAACCAAACTTACAGAGGATTTCAAGTGTTATGTGTTGCCTAATAACTATGGCAAGAACCTACTATCTACCTCACATATTAATGAGCACCATACCATTTCCAATAGGAAAAAAATTTTGTTAGTATCGTATCTTAACAAAAGGTATTTTCATTCTGTATGAAAAGGCAACCTAGAATGAGAGAAAATATCTGTAAACCACACATCTCATAAGAGGTAATACCTGAAATATGTAAGAAACTCATACCACTCATAGCAAAAAAATTAAAACAACCCAATTAAAATATCAGCACATATAAAAAATAAATAAATAAATAAAATATCAGCACAGAACTTGAATGGACATTTCTCCAAAGATGATCTTCAAATGGCCAAAAGGTCCTGAACATCAATAATTATCAGTGAAATGCAAATCAAGACTACAATGAGATATGACTTCACACCTGCCAGGAAGGTTTTCATCAAAAAAGTCAAAAGATCACAAATGTTGGTGAGAATTTGAAAAAATTGGAACCCTTATATTCTGGTAGTGGGAATTTAAAATAGTGAAGTAACTATGGAGAAACAGTATGGAGTTTCCTTAAAAGATTAAAAATAGAACTACAGGATGATCCAGAAATCCCTCTTCTGAGTATATATACAAAATAATTGAAATCCGGATCTTGAAGAGATATCTGCATTCTCATGCTTATTGCAGCATTATTTACAATAGTCAAAATATGGAAACAACTTAAATACCCATCAACAGACTCATGGTAAATGTGGTATATGCACACAATCGAGTATCATTCAGCTTTAAATGAGGAAGAAATTCTATTATTTATGATACACGGATGGACCCGGAGGACATTATGCTTAGTGAAGTAAGCCATTGACAGAAAGACAATTGCTATGTGATACCACTTATATGAAGAAGTGGAATATATGAGGTGCCTAAAACACCAAACTCATAGAAGCAGAGGATACAATTGTGGTTGTCAGGACCCAGAGGCTGGGGGAATTGGAGAGTTGTTCAGTGGATATAACATTCCAGTTATGACAGATGAATAAATTCTAGAGATGCGCCATATAACACAGTGCCCATAGTTAACAGTATGGTACTGTACACTTCAAAGTCTGTTAAGGGGGTAGATCTCATACTGTGTTTGCCACAAAAGAAAAGGAAGTAACAGAACCAAAAAACACCAAGAAACAAAAACAAATGAATATAAGAAGACTTTGGGAGATGTTAGATAAGTCCATTGCCTTGTTTGTGGTGATGGCATCACAGGTGGATGCATGTGTCCAAACTCCTCAAGCTGTATATATTAAATATACACAGTCTTTTGTATATCAGTTAAATGGCGATAAATATGGGGGCAAAAAGCCAAACAAAAATGTGCATATCAGAAAATAAATATGAGCATTCTGCCTTGCCTTCCTACTCATTATTCTATTACATGATATTCTCTCTTTTTCTTCTCTTCCTTCAGTTAAGAATGCTATTTAAATAAACAGAGAATTAGTGAATTCTATAAAGGAATTGTTATTTCTTAGCCTAATTCAAAACTGAAGTAAATCTTTTGGAAAAAAGTAATTTTCTGGAAAATAGAACCACACGAGTACTTCCTGACTGGGAGATGGTGTTGACTGAATCTTAGAATAATTTCTGAACACTTTTTTTAAGATTTTATTTATTTATTTATTTATTTATTTATTTATTATTTGTTTATATGTCAGAGAGAGAGAGAGAGAGCGAGTGCACAAGCAGGCAGAGTGGCAGGCAGAGGTGGAGAGAGAAGCAGGCTCCCTGCCAAGCAAAAAGCCAGATGTAGGACTTGATCTTAGGACCCTGGGATCATGACCTGAGCTGAAGGCAGAGGCTTTAACCCACTGAGCCACCCAGGCAGCCCCTGAACGTGGTTTTTATCTGTATCCTAAATAGTGAATTAAAGTTCTTAGAATCAACATGTTAATAAGCCATTTTATTTGTGAAAATACTCACTAATGTTTCATATTTGAGGCTTTCAGAAGTGAGGAAGGAGAGTTCCTTATCCACTGTTAGGTACAGACCTAGCCAGATTTTTCTGTAGAGCAGTGGGCAAACTCACTAGAGGTTAAATTCATGAAGAAATGTGTTTCTAAGAGCCCTTTTCGTGTTACATCTCAATCCTATGATAAACAAAACATATTATTTGAAATGTATTATTAAGCCATCTTCTTATATATCCACAAAATCAGACAAATTAGAAAGTGGCTTTGTATTTCCACATAGGAAATTATTTCCTGTAAAGTATCAAGTATTTGGTTTTTTTTCCCCTATTACTTTTTTTTAAAGAGAATGTACCCTTGCTTGTGTTCCCTTTCGCCATGTCTCTCTCTGTCAAATAAGTGAATCAAACCTTTAAAAAAATAAATAAATAAAAATAAAAGAGAACGTGGTTGAATAATTATAGGGTTGGTTTTATTTTGTTTTTTTGTTTTGTTTTGTTTTGTATTTTTCTCTAAAGGAAGTCTTTTAAATCAAATTCCACTATAATCATGATTACTTTATTTAAATCAAACTATTTCATAGATGAAGAAAACTAATGTCAGGAAAGGCAAGTTGATTAAAATCATGGTTTATTATTGGCGTAAGAGAGATTGGAACCTTGGATAAGCACCATCCTATCCTCCCACTGTGCTACTGCAGTTATATGAGATAAGTAGATTTTAATATCTGACTGCTTAATTATTTAAAAAGCCTTAGAATTCTTTCCTCAACAATCTCATTAAGTAATATGGTGAAAATAGAAGTTAAAACATGTCAAAATGCTTTTAAAACTAGGGCACTTGCCACATGTCTTAAATTAGTCTACCATTAGTGAGACAAGATCCTTGATTAAACCAAAAATTTCTGTCAGGGCAGCCTTGGATCTCCTCACAATGAAAACTAGCTGCGATTCTACCAAATCTTTCCATTATACCTGCTGTATGACTTCAATATATCACCTTCATCTTTAAATAATCTTAACACACCAAACCTTAAGTACTTAAAATAAGTTTTTAGAAATGAATCCTTTAAAAGATTACTTAGATGGAAATTCGTGCTTTCACCTTTCACTTCGTGAATTATAAATTACACTTATACATCTTACCAGTGGCATCAGATTAATGATATATTACAGAGGCAAGTAATCAGCACGATTTTTCCTTAATAATGTATTCCCTTAAGTCATCAACATCATAGCATTACAGAGATATTATATCGACGGTGGTTTCCACGAGCCTATCATCTATGCAAGTGCACATCACTCCAGTGGTGGGCATGCTAATAAATTCTTAGCTGCCACTTTAATACAGAGTAGTAACTTAATGCTGCCATGAGGTAACTAAAGAAATGGATTTTTTTCTTCTATTACTCATTATCACTGGAGGTGAAACTCATTGAAAGTCTGGATGCAACTGAGGTATAGTGAGTCTTCTAAGCATGAAAAGCCCTAGCACTTTAGAAACTTAGTCTTTGCTTTGAGCTACACTTTAACTTCGGAGGAAAGGCATTCCTAATGGAAATCATATGGGCCTCTATTTCTCACTAAAGGGAAATAGTTCTTTAACATACTTTTTGGAAATCTAATAATACTTTAATCATTTTAAGGGTGCTATTTTTATGCAGATGTACAAGCAACTTTTGAAAAAAAAAGTGTAAGGGAGAAAAAATTTCGAAATAAATGTCCTTAACTTTTATTTCTCAACTCTTATTTTGCACATTTAGTAGTTTTTAATGCCAAAGACTAATAATTAGAGCTCTCAAATGCGACCTTTTTGCTCCATCTTTTTAACTCACCTAAGTCACTTCCATTTTCCCTATAGTACCGTTGTTACTTCTCTTTTCAATTTTTGCCTTTTTCCAAAACTCATGCATTTTTTATATGTCCTAAAATCTCAATAGTCTATTTCTTAAACTAACACATAGGAAATTACAAAAAGCCTAATTTAACATTTTTGCTAAGGGACATCCATATTTTAATGTTCCTTGGATATACTGCCTCATCTTTAAATAGTAGAGAAAAAAATATATCCTCCATTTTTATATATTTGACATGTATATCTATTTTGTCACTCTCTACATTTATAAGTATATTCTCCATATATATTTACATACATATGAGTATAATATATATCATATATATGTGAAAATATGTGTGTCTGTATATATATTTTTCAAAACTTTCATGCCTATACTTAACTCTTGATCATGTGGAATATTCAAATATCGGTATTGGTTATGGGCCCATTATGATTTTTTTAGCATCATAGATTATATTTTTCTGTAGCTTTGCATGTCTCATAATTTTGATTGGATGTTAGACAATCATAAATTTTAATTTATTGGGTGTCTGATTTTTTCTGCAGTAGTGAGGCAGGACCTTCCTCAGTGCTCAACACATTGCCTTGTAAATTCTGAGGTTTCCTGTCTGGCCAGTGGAAATAAGCTCTGTTGCTGGCCTTGTATGGATTATATGCCCTGCTCCCTGCATTCCTTGTGGAAGACTATTTTGTGTCTCCAAATTGCAAGGATTCTTTCCCGGTTGAGCTGTCCCTCTCTGATATTTGAGAGTCTCCTGTGACTTCTACTAACTCTGTTCAGGGAGCACACTGGACTGCATGCAGTCTGTGTTCCCCCTCTCTTCACTGCTGCTAGGAAATGCTCTTAAGAAAGGAAGTTTGGGGGCACCTGGGTGGCTCAGTGGGTTAAGCTGCTGCCTTCGGCTCAGGTCATGATCCCAGGGTCCTGGGATCAAGTCCCGCATCGGGCTCTCTGCTCAGCAGGGAGCCTGCTTCCCTCTCTCTCTCTCTCTCTCTCTGCCTGCCTCTCCGTCTACTTGTGATCTCTCTGTCAAATAAATAAATAAAATAAAAAAAAAAAAAAAAAAAAAAAAAAAAGAAAGGAAGTTTGGGTATGTAGAAGATTTTCATTTGTTTCCCATCTCTCAGAAACCATGCTCTATTATTCCCTGATACCTAGTGTCTTGAAGTCACTATTTCAAAAATATTTTGTCAACAATTTTTGTTTCAAGATAATGTAAATCTCTTCCTTTTTCCTTCATTTTTGTCTGAATTTTCAGTAATTTAATCAAGTCATTTGCACCTAAATTTTATGTCTATGAATTAGAGATATAGTTAATATATTTCTAAGAGTTTGTGATTTAGTCAGTATGTGTAAAGCATATGCAACTATATCTATATTAACTAAAGCCTCAGTATGTATTCATTTGTAATATCAAGGTGAAGAGGTATATACTGTTCGCATTCGTACAGTTATATAGAGTGTTTTAGTATTTTGTTTCTTTCAGGTCTACAACTTAAGAAAATAATAAATTAACACCACTGACAGAGCATGGGTCTGGGTCTGGATGCTGTGAGATTCTGTTTGTTACTTAATCCTCTTGAGCTTCAGTTCCTTCATTTGCAACATAGACTTTGAAATGGTACCAAACTCACAGAGTCAGAGTAAGGATTATATGTGATACTGGATGCAAAGGGACTGGCACAGGCTTTTGATTACTGGTTGTAATTCTTATTTTTACCCCACGAAATGAATTTGTCAAATAAACATTATGAAATTGAAAAAAAAAGAAATTATTTCATTTACTGAAAATGAAATGTTTTAAGTACACATTAGAATATTATATATATAATACATATTACATATATATCAAATAATATATATTATATTTGTATATAGCATTTATTCATATATTATATATACTTTAATAAATATATGCAGAAAGAAAGATTTTTAAAACATATATATATTTTGTCAAATGATTAAGGATTCCTCGGTGTATAAAAGTCATGACTATGCTTTTGTCCAGAAGCTGCTAGTCCCGTCACCTCTTTGCATTAGCTTTCAGATAGTTTGAACATGAGTGTTCCTGATAAAAAATAAAGAAAACTAACTTCTGCCACCAAAATTCGATAGGTTGATTTATTATCATAGAGGACAGAATGATCAACAACCTCTGTGATTTTATTACCTTGAGTTTATTGCATCAAATATAAAACATTTTAATTACGGTGTTTTGCTTAAATGGACTTTCAAATATTTGTATGCAATGTATCAGACACCAAAATTAATTATAAATGAATCTATGGAAATGTTTTTGACCAAGATTGAAATAGCAATGTTATTCAATAACCGAATCATTATTGGATTTAAATGCTTTATGGCTATGACCTTCATGTAAAAAACTTTCAGATTAGTAAATGCTGCATCATTTCATCATTGATTAGCACTTTTAGCTATATTCTGAACTTTCAGAAAAGAAAAATGGATTGAAAAATATAATTCATAATTTTTACACATCTTGTTATTAGAAAGCCTTTCATTAGGACATAATGCTTTCCTGTAGATAACCTAAAAAATCAAAGTGTACAGTTAAAAAGGAATGCTTTTTGCCAATCCATTGGAACTTTTCTTGAGAGGGGAAAAAGACCAAAGGTTTTAACCCATTTGAATTCAACACAGTATGCTGAAGGCCTGTCCCTGCATGTTATGAAGTTCCTATATACAATCATTATTAAAATAATTTACTTGACATACCAAATTATGCTTTGTATTAAAATTTATGATTACATATCATTAGAGACTATTCAGTCAAGATTAGAGTTTCTCATAATAATGCTGGTTTCTGGTTGCTGATATGTTCCAATGTGTTCTGATATCTTGACATATTTTAAGCAATCTTTGTCTTAACTTTTCTTAAATTTCTATTAAAATAATTAGGCTGGCAGGGAGAAATTTTGAAAACTCAAAAACAACTGAAAACAAATGCTTTAAAGTAAGTTATTTCCATATCTTAGGGATACTTCCACTAAAATAAATATTTGGAGTAATTCACTGTTGAGATATTAGGTGAATTTAGTAAGAATTAAATAAAATCCTATAAAATTGAGTTTACCCTAATTAAACAAAATTGGCTGAACAGTTAATAATGAATTAGTATATTTCACCATATGTACAAAAGTAGAAGAGAAACCCCATAGAAGCATGTCAGTAGTTGCAGGAAAAAAAAGTGACAAAGTCCAAAATTCATTCATACTGACTTTTAGCAAAACAGAGATAGAATATAGCTATTTATTCTAAGATCTAAAACAAACAAAAAAAAATACAGAAAATACATTTAAATCATTTCCCTTGTAATATCAAATGAATGTAAGAATGTTCATTAGTCTTCTATTTAATATTATACTGGAGGCTCTAAGAAATCCAATAATGCAAGAAAAAATAAAAAAGAAGGGGAGAGATGGAAAGGAGGACATAAAATCATATTATGCATAGTTGACAAAGTTGTGGACTAGAAAAAAGAACAACATAATATACAGGGGATTATATGGGATAAAATTAAAATTAAAAAATCCTCTTGAAACAATTTTGAAATTAAAATTAAAATTAGTCTTCATATATTAACAAAACTTAGAAAATACAATAAAATATATATGATAACCTCAAAGACTTCAAATATCTAGACATAAGTAGAGTGGAAGATAAGAATATTTTCTAGAAAACACAAGTAATATTGAAGAAAATAAAGAGAACTGAAAATAAAATTTGTTCATAGGAAGACTCAAGATTGTGAAATATTTGCTTTCTTTAAGTTGATCTCTATATATTGTAATCTGAATTAAAATGCCAATAGGAATTACTCTGTAGAAATTGATAATTTTATTCTAAAATTCACATAAAAATTCAGCAGGTCAAAAATTGGGGAACATATACAATAATCTTTAAAAGACATTCTAAAGGTCAGTATTTTGAGGTGGTAGTGGCACATCAATAAATAAATAGATAAATGGAACAGAAATCTTAGCCAGACCCACAAATTCTGACTATGACTGAGTATACCAAATATACATAATTTTAATTATTTTTATTATTTAAATTTGTGAAGGCATGTTTCATTGCTCAGCTGTGATTTATCTTGGTGAGTGTTCCACATGACTTTGAGGAGGATATGTACTTAGCTGTTGGTACATGGAATATTGTGTAAATTTCATCAAGATGATTGAAACTGCTATTGAGGTCAATTAGATCACTACTGATTTTCTGCCTATTTAATGTCCTCATGAAGAAGCTGGTATCATTTTCCTTTTTTATAAAATTAATCCTAAAATGTATATAAATTAAACAACTAAGATCATGCAACAAGAAAGTGCTGAAACTTTGACTTTTTTTATGCATACAATCACAATTCCCAAAACCATATTTTAAGCAAAGTTGCCTCTCAATATTCAGAAATGCATAATCCTCAATAAAATGGTTCAGAAATCCATAATCCTCAAAAAAATGGTTAAAAATCATAGTCAAAAATTAAAAGCAATTCCACTTCTGGATATAGATCCAAAGAAATGAAAACAGGATATTGAAAAGATATCTCTACTCTCATGTTTATTGCAATATTATTCACAATAGCCATGATATGGAAACGACCTAAGTGTCCATCAATGAGTGAGTGGATAAAGATGTTTACACACACACACACACACACAACACACACAAAGGAATATTAAGTCATGAGAAAGCAGGAAATCTTTCCATTTGTGACAACACTGCTGGAACTTGAGGGGAATATGCTAAGTGAAGTAAGTCAGAGAAATACAAACACTCCATGGTATCAGTTATACACAGAATTTTTTGAAAAGCCAAACTCATAAGAACAGAGGAGAATGGTGGTTACCAGGGATGGGGACCTGGGGGAAGTGGGAAGAGGCTTAAGGGTACACACTGCAACTAGTAGATAAAGAAGTCTTGGCGACCTACTGTGTGACACAGTTATTATAGACAATAATGCTGTATTCTATACTTCAAAGTTGCCAAGAGACTAGATCTTAACTGTTCTCACCACAAAAAAGAAATGATGATTAGGTGGCTGATAAGGTGTTAGCCAACACCATGCTGGTAAATATTTTGTAACATACAAGTGTATCAAAACAATAGGATGCAAGCCTTACACCTACACAATGGTATACATAAATTATATCTTAATACAAAACAAAACAAAACCCGGAAAGCTACCCACTTTACTCTAGAAATCTAGTTTAGATCTCATTTTAAAATATGACTCCCCTTCACTTGCCTCTTACACACCTGCATTTTCTGACTTGTGTGGTTCACTCTCTCCTTACCCCTGTGGTCTCCCAGGTGTCTTTCCAATTTCTTACTGCTCTGTACTGCCTTCAGTTGTGAAGCTGTAGCGGATTTCTGCCCCCTTTCTCCCACTTCTTTGGACTCCCCAAATAATTTAATCACATCCCAGATTTCAAATCTTATCTACATGCCAGTGATTCTGAATTACACATTTTCCACTCACACATTGTCACTAAGATTCATGTTCTTATTTCTTTTCTAAGTTGTAGTGAAAATGAACTTTTCATTTATACCATCGACCAAATCTACTTACAGCTTCCAGATGTGTGCTAGGGTCAGCTAATGCCGTCATGCAAGAGGCAATTTTTAAATTTTCAGGAATATCTGAACCATCTGTTAGACCATTAGCTGTAGGATATGACAGAGTGGGCTATATTTACAACACAAAAATTGAGAGACTAGGACTAATTGGGTGCTTTTCAGAGACAGCACGTTGGTTAACCCTTACCACCAAACCACTGCACCTAATTCTCCTCTGCCCAGATTTCCCATCTAAGCAATAATCCAAACACACTTTTAGCTAAAATTAAAACAAACAAACAGGAATCTTGTCTTCATCATCTCTCCCATGCATTCCATTTGCGTATCCTGTCACCTCTAATAACAAAACATATTGGAACCTGTCCCATTCTCTTTATTCCCATATTATTATCACAGTAGTCAAGAAGGTTGTCATTATTCTTTACTACTTCAGCAGCCACCAGTCTCCTCTTCCAGCTTCTACTTTGCTCTTCCTTACAGTTTTTATCTGTTTTCATAATGTAACTGGAATAATTTTTTTTTAATCAAATAACAAAACCATGCAAATTCCTTTCATTTGTCTGCCATGAGCTGGTGATTGCCTAGCTCTCCAACTTCTTGTTACACTCCAGCCTGGCATTCTTTCTGATTCCTCAACATGCACAACAAAAGCAACAACACATGTATCTGCCTCGGGGCATTTGCACTAGTCATGCAGTGGCCTAGGATAGTCTTCCCTCAAAACTTCACAGCCTTGGTTCTCTTCTGGTCTCAGCTCAAATGTTAACCTCTTTGCAAACCCCTTTCTTGAACAATTGCCAATCACCATCCCAGTTCTTATTTACTTTCAACCTGTTTTAATTATTAATATTTGAGATAATCATATTTATTACTTTGTATTACGTGTTTCTCATCACAAATTAGAAGCTCTGTAATAGCAGAGACAGCTCTTTCTTGCTGACTTATTTATGGCATATAACTTCCTAGAACAGAAACTGGTGCTATAGAGGACACTGACTATGTATTATTTAATGAAAATAAAACAAAAAAGATATTTAATATTCTCATTAATGATTATAGTTCAAGAAATCCTGTATTAAGGAATAGTATCATGGATTCCACTAATCATGCAAAATAATTATTTTCCTATCAAGCAGCATTTATTCCATGGATTCCAAGATTCTTAAATTTGGGGAAAACTATTTCTACATTATATCAATTAACCTAATAAATAAAGATATGATCTTAATAAAATACTTATTAAATGCTACTCTGTGCTAAGCACTGCCTTAAATATTTTTACATCAAATATCTTATACAATCCTCAAAATAATTTTATAAGGATAGTATTATTTTTGTTAACTTCATTTGAAAAGTAAAGAAATTAGACATGGAAACATGTCATTTGTGTGAGGTCACACTGTTAGTATGGATAGGACACCAAACTTTAGAGACTATTCTCAAATGAAATTCCCACATCTCAATCAATCCAAAAAAACTTAGTTGATAAAAATTAAGCAAATTCTTGGTTTTTAAAAAGCCTCTAAAATTAGTATATAAGGATACTTTATTTACATTACATGGAATATATATTTTGGCCAAATGTTCACATAATACTTCTTGAAATTTAAGGGTTATTTTCTCTTTTCCATAACTTACACTTTCCTGTGTGTGTGTGTGTGTGTGTGTGTTTGTGTGTGATAATGAACATCAATTTATACCAACCAAACAGCTTAAGAAACAAAAACATTTACTTGAATAACTGAGTTTGTCCTTTCCTTTTTATCTTTTCTTCCTCCTCACTCCCTGACCTACGTGGTCATTCCCACGCATGCATTCTTAGTTTTGCTTTATAATAAGCATATGTAAAAACCTATGGCTATGGATCTGGTTTAAATGTTTTGAATTTTAGGTGACTGAGCTCATGTTTCTCATAGTGTATACTTCTGAAACTTATATTTTGAAATCAGTAACATATATGCGCTTTAATGCTGATATATAAAATACACATTTTTAAAATTCTTATTCCTGCAGTATTTCATTATATGATGCACTGCAGATTACTTGTGCATTCTTTTGATGTTATTCATTTTGGTTGTTTTCAAACTTTCCTTATCACAAAGGCATAGTGAACATATGCACACATGTTTACTATACATACGCTTTTTCCTCTTATATTTTCTTAACCTAAAATATTTTTTAAACATGTCAGTATGTTCAGTATTGTTTTCTTCCCTCTTTTCTTCCACTAACTTCCATAATTTTCCCCAGGTAGTTAATTTGTTTGTTAATATTAATAGCATATCATATATAGCATATCATTAATAGCATATCATCATATCCAATATGATGGACCCCAACATGAGATCACTTTATGAAATTTGTTGCATATTTTAGTATAATATTCTCTTCTAATTAGAAAATATTATTTATCTTTCTAATTTGAGATTAACACAGTCCACATTATCCTGATAATGGATTCTATATGGTATGCTTGCATGTATCCTAAAACCATTATCTACGATATTACATATGAGCTCATTTTTTAAAGAAAGTGTTTTATGTTTCACAATGGAGAATAAAACATATCTTAAAGTTTATAACTGCTTTCTAAAATAATATGAAATAAATGCTTTTTTATTTATTAAGTATAAATGTATATCTTACATATAACAATTCTTTACTCATTTAAAGTTAAACATACTGGTAAGCATTCTCTTTTCTACTCCAGATATATTCAGTTCTTTTACTTATTCTGCTTTATCATTATTTCTACACCTGAAACTCTCTTGTTGCCCTAGTGCTGTAGTGTTTGAACTCATTAATTTTTAGTGGACAGTAGAGCAAATTTTTTCAATAGGTGTTTGCAATCCCTATATAAACAAGCATTGTCAAGGTACTTAATACACGTTGTTTCACAGTAGATGTATATGTATCACACACACACACACACACACACACACTACAAACAAATTTATGAAAAAGTAATGCTGAATTTATGGAAACCTCGTCATTGTGTTATTTAATTATTATTTTGTTTGTTTGTTTATTTTGCTTTTGATACCAGAAGTCCAGCTATCACACATTTGTGGATATTCATAAAATTATTTGAAATGTATGAAAGATCTTCATGCCTGAGATGATTGGATATTTTAGCTTTAGATTATGGTATAATTTAGAGGAAAAATAAAGCCTGCTTTGGGGATTCCATAATAGAACTTTCATCAATGTCCTGGATTTGAAGGGCAAGGCCACCTTGACTCTGGCAATTGCCCAGGTATATCTCTTTTTGTTCAGCAGCAGAATTTTGTTAAAAATACTTCACTTAGAGTGGTAATTGCTTAAAACATCCGGGCTTATTAGTCATAGCCATCATCTCTGAAAGATAGCTGGTTTTAACAAATGTGAACATAATTGGACAGTAAAGGTTTACTGTTTGAGAAACTGACTTAAGCTACAGAACATAAAATAAAAAAATAATGATTAAAATGGAATCACAACTTCTACTGGTTAATGTTTGAAACGGTCATAATTAAATTACTTTTTTTACCAAAGACTTATTGGGATATTTATGACAGATCTTTTAAGCTAATCACTTCAGGTTTTTTTATGACATTTGGAAACATTTTTTTTTAATCTATAACTCCTGCTTTTCATTGATGCACATTTGAAATGTAGTAGCATATTACATTTGCTTATCCAGTTCACCTGGTTTTGCAATTACTTTTCATATCTTATTCCCTGTAGCTTTTCATTTTTCTCCAACTGAACCTGAGAATGTCTCAGCATGAGAAACTGATGCTTATTTGCAAGTTCAGCTATTTTCTCTGGTAAATGTGGTTTTCACTTTGTTTGGTGTTTGGTTCCTCTGGCCCTGATCCAGTGGACTAAGGAATAATGAATGGCAAAATATTAACTTGTGCCATACTTTGTAGGGTATACTATTGTACCTTAATTTATTTAATAATATATGAATATTTTTAATAGCAGGTTTGATTAACAACCTATATAATCACTTTAAAGATGAGAACAGAGTTATAATTTAGATTGGCTTAATCTTCTGAGAACCCAATATTCTGTTTAGATCACCTGCTTTCCCTTTTTGTGTTATATATAGTTAGCTGAGTATAATAGGCTTATTTAACTCAATGCAGAGATCATTGAGTACACAGTGTGATTTAGTTTACAACATATTGACTGGCACATTAAAGGTCTTGACTGAGAACACACACACACACACACACACACGGGACTTAACTATATGTTGCCCATTAGAATTTTATTTCATACATAAAGGCACAGAAAGACAAAGAAATAAAGGATTGACTAATAATGGATAAAAGGCTAATACCAATCAGAAGAAGAGTGGCTATTAATATCAGACAAAATAGCTTTACCAACTAAGAATACTACTATGGATACAGTAATATTGATATTTCTGTATGATACTTGTTTATCAACAAGTTCATTCATTGACTACATAAGCAACATAAGCATTTACGTGCCTAAAAACAGAACAATTTATATAAAAGGAAGAGTGATAGGATTTCAAGGAAAAACACAGAAACACACACTATAGTCAGAAATTTTAAGACTTCTCTTCCTCTCAATAATTGATAGAGCAGTTAGAGAGAAAATCAGTGAGAAAATCAAACAACTTGGCCAACATAATACAGATAGAATTCTCTTATCAGCAGAATGCACATCCTTTTCAAGAGCAAGGGAATAGTTATTGAGATGGTTAAAAATATAGCCCATAAATTGAGAATAAATATATTTAAAATAATTCATTTCATAAAAATTAGAATCTCTGACTACAGTGGAATTAAATCAATATAAAAAACAGTATGGTTATTTAGCACTAAAAAGAAATGAGCTATCAAAAAATGAAGATGAGAGGAAACTTAAATGCATAACCCTAAGTGAAAGAAGTCAATCTAAGATGTCTACATACTGTAGGATTCCAAATTTATGACATCCTGGGAAAAGCAAAACTATGAGATAGTAAAAAGATCTGTGATTGTTAGGGGTTGAGCAGGATGGAGAAAGGAATAAGGGAGCATAGTGAATTTTTAGGAGGCTGAAAATATTCTGTATAATACCTTAATGATGGATACATGTCATTATACATTTGTCCAAACCCACAGAATGTACAAGAGTGAACTGTAATGTCAACTATGGGGTTTTTGGGATTATGATGTATCAAATTCGGTTTATGGATTGTAACAAATATATCACTCCGATGGGAGACGTTGATAGTGGGAGAGGCTGTACCTGTAACAGGGCAGGGGATATGTGAGATGTCTCTGTATTTTTCCATTATTTTTGCAGTGAATCTAAAAGAGATCTACAAAAATAAATTCTTTTTTTTTAAGATTTTATTTATTTATTTGACAGAGAAAGAGATCACAAGTAGGCAGAGAGGCAGGCAGAGAAAGAGGGTGAAGCAGACTCCCTGGTGAGCAGAGAGCCCGATGCGGGGCTCGATCCCAGGACCCTGAGATCATGACCCGAGCTGAAGGCAGAGGCCTAACCCACTGAGCCACCCAGGCACCCCACAAAAATAAATTCTTAATAAAAAAAGAATAAATCCAAAATCTGACTGTGTGTCTGTATAAATACACATGATACAGGTGTTTATGATACTATTTTATGATACTATTTTTGTATCATAGTATCATGATTTCATGTTAATATCATGATACTATGATACAAAATAGTATCATAAACACCTGTATCATGTGTACAAATATATATATATAATATATATATATATATATAAGATTTCATTTATTATTTGACACAGAGAGAGGGAAAGAGAGAAAGCACAAGGAAGGGAAGAGGCAGAGGGAGAAGCAGAGTCCCCACTGAGCAGGGAGACCACACTGGGTTTGATTCCAGGACCCTGGGATCATGACCTGAGCTGAAGACAGACATCTAACCAACTGAGACACCCAGGCATCCTATTTTCCCAATGTATATAATATTTTTAAAATCTCCAAATAAAATACTTACATATTTTATTTAACATTGATATATTCATATATTTTTTGTATTTGCTTTCTTACATTTCCCAAAATAAATCCATTTTATTTTCATTACCAGAACAAATTTAAATAACGTATAATTTACATTATATTATTTCTGAACCTACAAACATGCAAGTGGAAGCAATGATAAAGTATTGTAAATATTACTGAATAAATTATGGTGTTGGATAAAAGATAAGACCTACGACTAATAGGATTTTAACATTTTTTCTATTTTTACTATTTATAAAAATGTTATTGCTAATTATTCACATGGTTTAGTATAGTTGAAGTAAACACAGGTATTGGTATAAGTTTTAAGAATGAGTATGGAATCTAAGAAAATATAAGTATCTTTGCAATTGAAGAAGAACACTGAGAGACTATAAATACTGGTCAACATGTATAATTCAATTTTGAAAATATTTACTAGTCATTAGTATCCGCAAAGTTTTTTAATATAAGAGAAATATTGTAAGAAATTTCTTGAAATTCCGTATGAATATGAAAAGTAAAAAGTTAAAAAAATCTGAACAAAGTTAGTTCTACAAAAAGGTTTCTAATAAAAGAATTGTCCTCTGACTTGAAATAAGGATGGTTTTGCATAATGTGTTTCTCGTAAAGGAAAACAGTAGATAGTTTTTTCATGTAACTGAAATAGTGATTCCTTCAGTGGTCTGATGAGTCATATCGCATTTTCCCATTCCCAGTATAACTGAGTGTTCACACAATAGAAACAGGGATAGCAATACAGGAAGTCAAGAAACTTGATTTTCTTTTTTTTTTTTTTAAGATTTTATATATTTATTTGACAGAGAAAGAGAGAGAGATCACAAGTAGGCAGAGAGGCAGGCAGAGAGAGGGGGAAGCAGGCTCACTGCTGAGCAGAGAGCCCAATGCGGGGCTCGATCCCAGGATCCTGAGATCATGACCTGAGCCGAAGGCAGAGGCTTAACCCACTGAGCCACCCAGGCTCCCCTTGATTTTCTTTTTTATTTTTCCCCATTTCTTTACATCCCCCCCCCCTTCCTCTCTCTCTCAAGAACCGGAATCCCATTTCTGACTATGTTGCTAAAGATCCCGTACGGTCTTGGGTGTCTTAGAAGATGAACAAGCTAAACTTCACCATCTGTTATACTGCTATATATCTGCTTTTTGATGTAATGGATAGTTTTTAATCACAGTCTTCTGATAACACAAAATAAAACAAACTGGGGAAAGAATAGAACAGCTCTTTGAATGAATTATGGAACTTGCCAGGATGAAAAGGCCAAGATCCTTGGAGAAGGCAAATGAATCCAGGCAATACATCATCCTCCACTAATTTTCTGCTCCAGACAATCGTCATTCACATGCAATAAGGGGCCCAGGGTAGGACTTTCTACAGTCTTGCAAAAATGGAAGATTCACACCAAGAATTGCGAAGGAGAATGAACTGGAGTAGCCAAGATCATGGAGAAAGGGAACCATAATGAAGCCTGATATTTTGCATCAAACTTTGTCTCAAAGCATCTGCAGGCAACTAAATTGTGTGGAACAAGAGTCCAAGAAGGAAGGATCTGCTGAAGAGCCAGAGGACTACACAGGATTTTTAAAAACCTCGCAGTGCTGAGAAGGGAAAAATGTAAGGCCAGGTTTCTATAAAGGAAGAGGTGGCCTGGTTAACAGCCCAAGCTTTCAAATGAAATTACTGACTCCTAAAACTTAATAGTAGGATCAAACTTATAAATGCCATAGCCAGGATCAAATCATCTCAAACATTGTTTGGACAAAGGTGATTTGACCCTAGACTTACAAATAGCTAAAAACAAATTTTATGCTTACAGGAAGAAAATAACATTCCACTGAATGTCTACAATTTTTTATATACTGAAATTTTCATACAATGTATTAAGCAATTTTCACATTATTTCCACAGCCAGAGAGCTTTAAAGCTCATTTTCAAACCCAAGTAAAAGAACAGAAGAGCGTAGGAGAACAGTAGAGACTGAAGTAAATTATATTTATACATAGCGAAGGACACCCTTCTTTTTCTGTCAGGCTGCTAACAGAGGCAGGGGGTGTAAAATTAATCTGTTATGGCGGGAAGTAGCTTGACTCACACAGTGCCTGTTGCCATACACACCAACCCCTGCCCACTTCCGCAACCTCCCTCCCACAGACGTACAGTCATTTAGCTTTTTCTCAACAATTTTAAAAACCTTATCTTTATTTCATTTTTAACAGGGCATGCATGATAATGCCCAATATACAGTTATTAGTTATTTGATGGAGAACATTATTATTTTTAAGCAAACGTAGTTGAAACAGTAGAGCTAAAGTTTTACAATTTATTAGCTAAGGGTTTAAATTATGCTGAGGAAAAATCAAGAAATCTCCATGTATGCCTTGATTTAGTGGTAGCCATTTTATGAGTTGGCAAGCTTTGCAACCACCTGGAATGTTAAAAGAGAGTGAGAGTGAAAAAGAAAAAGGAAGAAAAGACTAGTGTTCTGGAAAAGTACTTTGTGAATTGAAGCATCATTGATACAGTGCCAGCAGTTGTCAAATGGAATTGTTTTGTGTCACCTTGGCAGTTGAGTTGAGTGGTCGGACTTCTGGATAGAAAATTACTTCCTTATCCTGAACCGAACAGTGAAGGATAGGGAAAGTGTTGAAAAAAAAAAAAAATTGGGAAGGGTAAAAATAATTTGTTATAAGAAATTATATTTTACCATTTAGGATCCTAGTCAGAGTGACAAGAAGGACCAATGACTGATGAGGAGATAATAATACAGACACATGACCTAATATCAAAGATGGACATTTGCTAGATGAAAGATTTTTCTCCCTATGATGTTGACTTATTACAAGTAGAGTTCCCTCTATGACCTTCTACACAATGCTGCCAATTGCACTGACATTTTGAATATCATTTATAAATAAAATTCTGACCTTAATATTTCAGTAGTGTTAATGAAACTAAATCAAATACCAATTCAAGAATGGCCGTACAACAAGAAATGTCAGAACGTAGAACTTTTCTGTGACATAGTCTGATTAAAAAGAAAAAGTCATTAAGAGTTTAACAAAGTTTCAAGTTATGCTAGCAAGGCAGAAAATATAAATAAATAAAAGGGTTTAAATACGGAATATTTGTCATTTCCTCTTCATAGCATCTTAACAGTAACTGAAAAAAAAAAGAGACTTATCTAAAAATATTTTAATTATGTATTAGGGTATATTCATATACATGTATCCTGTCCAGCTGCATATGATCTTTCTTAATACAAGATCATAATATTTCTCATTTCTTTTTTTCTTTTTAAAGATTTTACTCATTTATTTATTTGTCAGAGAGAGAGAGTGAGAGTACAAGCAGGGGGAGCAGCAGGCAGAGGGCGAAGCAGGTTCCTCACCAAGTAAGGAGCTCCATGTAGGACTTGATCCCAGGGCCCTGGAATCATGGACCTGAGTCAAAGGCAGATGCTTATCCAACCAAGGCACCCAGGAGTCCCAGTATTTCTCATTTCTATCACTTAAATGTCACATCCTGACTTGATGTTCATGGAAAATACCTCAAAATGAATAGTACCGCATTTGCATTTGTCTTTTTTTCTCCCCAACTACGAACAACTGAAAAGGATTCCATTTGAGAAACTATTTATAAGAGCGGTCTTATCTATTTGCCCTTTTCTAAATACATGGGCCATTTCTAATATAGGTTGACATTATGGAGTTCATCTCCTTTTTGTCTTAGATGTACCATTTAAAATAACTTATTGAAATTAAGGTCCTCTCTTGCTGCTATTGTATTATGTTGCATTCGGGCTAATACAGCAATTTTGGTAGAGCATGCAAAGTTAATCAAACCAAACATTGGCGGCCACCTAATTTCCAGTGCATGCAATCTTGTCTTTCCCACACTTGGGGGCACTTGATACACAAATAAGTACTCAACTCCAATTCAACATCCTAGGAGCAAGCCTGAATAAGACTGGTACATAATTCTAACTTACAATTCTTATGCCTCTCTTATCTTTGCCTCACACTATACATAGAAAATTATATAATATATATCAAATATCACCACATTGAAGGAATTTAACTCATGATCATACTTGCCACATTTCACCTTAGACTTAGAATCCCAAGTCTGAACATGATGCACTGGCTGGTTATTTTTTCTCTAGTTTTTCTGGGGTAACCAAAATTATATAGTAAAATAATATATTAGTAATGAAATCACTCCAATAAATGGCTTAATAAAAAGACTTCAATTAATTAAAAAGATAAAGAAAAAAATAATGCAATTTTATGAGATGGGAAGCAAATAGTAGTTGTAGATTTGAATATATCAGTGCTTATATTAAATGGAAAGATTAATCATTCCATTGAAAAAACTAAACTTGTCAGTCTAGTTTAAAACAATTTTAAAATCAAACTAAATATACTCATTGTGGAAGACTTCATCCAATAACTGATAGAATAAACAAAAGAACATCAGAGAAAATATAGACGATCTGAAGCAATCTTGGCCTAATTTACACATGTGTACACATGAATCGGTGTCTGTGTGCCTAAATACATGAAAGAGAACATAAATAAAGACAACAGAGAAAATTTTAAAAGTCACACAGTTCTTTTAAAAACATTAATACATCTTGAGCCCTGAATAAGACTAAAATGAAGAAGAAAGACAAAATAGCAATATAAAGCATGAAATGAGAGAGCCACATCAGATATTATTGACATTGAAAAGATAATAAAAGAATATTACCTATAATTTTCCACAATATCTATAATTATCTACAATATTATCTACAATTATCTACAATTTAGATAATGTGGATAAACTCCAAATAAAAATCTTACCAAATCTCCTTAAGAGGAAATTAAGAAAAAAATCTCACTGGCCTGAAAACTGACCCTGGGGATGCCTGATTTCTAGCTTTTTAGTCTTATCCAAGAGACAGCAATGGATTTTATAATGTGCTATTAAAGTCCTTTGTTACCCATGTTGGGGGAAGTCATCAAGAAGACATGACCTCAGGTTTGACCCTTGAGGCATTTGGAAACTACTTACTAACTCCCCTGTACCTGAAATGCTCTCTCCACTTAAACCCCCATGCTAGGACCCAGGCTTGAGAGAGTAAGGTGTTGTTGAGAACATTTGGACTAAATACCTGGTGTAACCTTTAAGGTCTCTCAATAAACTACAAAGACTTGGTGAGTGGGTGTTGAGATCTACTCATCCTGCAGCAGCCCCAGACAAGCCTCTTACATAAGTTCCCTTACTTGTTGAACCTGCTGCCTAGCAACCTGGAGTGGCTTCCCCGTTCCTCCATCTCTTCCTGCTCTCCTTGCTGGGACTGGTTTTAGATTTCAAGGGGGTTGCTTCTGAGGTTGCAACCCACAAAATTATGGTCTTCACTTTTGGTTTGCATTGGCCTAACCAGTTTGACAAGGCTGACTTGATTATATAAAGGGATGCTGAGAGCTCTTTGGGTGAGCTCTCCCAAGCCAAGACTCCTCATAACAATGTGAGGTTCACACTGGGGACACAGCATGTCACACAGGGATCATGGGTCCAAGGGTAGCTTATGCATGGGGTGTTCTTTAGACTTGCAATGTGTGACCGCATTCTCTTCTCTTGCTGCACTATATTTCTTGCCTTTAAATCTCTGTGGAGTCTTGTGAGCCCTTTTAAACATTTAAACATAGGAAAAAATATACCGAGATATTGTAAAGAAATCAAATATGCAATTAAACCTTTTCAAAAAAAAATCCAATATGATCAAAAAGGACATAAGACATAATGTGACTCCAAATTCAGATAAATTTGTGTATTCTTCCAAATATTTAAAGAAAATATAACCTCAACCATAACTTAAAAAACTTTTTCAGAAAAAAGGAAACACTTCCAAGTGATTTTATGGATTCAGCAACTACTCTACTAAACCTGGTAAAGATACCAAGGCAGGGAGAATTACAAATGTAAAATAAAATTAAAAAGTCAAGAAATTAAAGCTACTAAATATAGAAAGGATAATCCTTCCTAACCATCCAGAGCTTGTGTTTGGAATCAAAAAGTGAGTTAGCATTTAAATATCAGTAATTGGATCTTTTATATTAACAGGAAGAAATAGGAAAAAAAAAAAACGTGAACTATTCAATAAGTGATGAAAAATCATTTTGTTTCAAACACTTTCTTAATATGATAAAATGCCTAAAATATAAGTAACATCATTTATATTGATAAATAATGGAGAACTTCTCTTCTGAGTTCTTTAATAAATCTCTCCATGTGTATCACGCATTTTGTAGCTATAGGAGTAATGCGTGCCACATGGTATATTGTCAATAATTGTTAGTGCCGCAATCATTATTTTTGTGAATAAAGTTACTATTATGTGACGGAAGTTAAAATATTCCATTGCATGTCACTTTCATTTCAGACTTCAATATGCAGGGGGAGTTTTCTATCCCTACAATTCTTCCTGTTTACCAAAATAATCTCACCTAGAACTTCCAATGAAATTTGATCCCCTTGCATTTTGTTTTTAAATTTATCCTGGATTTGGTATTCTTACAAACTCTTCACAATCAAATTTAACACATTTTCCATGCTAATTTTCCCCATGAACTTTCTGATCCATCTATACTACCTTTATAATGACTACAAATTCCTCCTCCCAAACCCCACAAATCCTTGATCTCTGTAACTGTCTCACGACACTGCCCTAAAATGCAGTGTCCTGGTCTTCTCTGATTCTTATAAATTCTTGAAATTCCAGATCAAGCTTCATCTACACAGTAACACACTTTCTCACCCCTCTGACACATTTGGATCCTGCTATTGTTAGAACTAGAAAGCAAATTATGTTTATTTCACACTGCTATGCTCTTCCATATTGTGCATTTGCATATCAATGGTTTATGGGCATAACTTCATTGAAAGCTTCTAAAGGCCAAGATCATGACTCTGCTTTTTATTATCTCCCAAGATGTCTCTCTGAGTTTGAGATGGTACATACTGACTGGTTGATTTTTAGAGGGGTCTCTAATAACAAACACCTTTCTTTTTTTTCAGGGTGGGGTCTAGGATGAGGAGAATGAGATACTTGCTTTGGGCATAGAATTAAGGTGCACACCAAAAAGCCCTCATTAATTAAGACAATTAATAACGCAATAAATTTTAAAATCTCAATTAATACAAAACTTTAGAGGAAGAAAATAAGAAATTTTAAATCTGTACAGGATCAGTATTACTGTTTTTGACTTATGTCTCTGGCTCTAGTATGGCTCAGTACAGCCAATGCTTATTTTATAACCCAAGAAAAAGTTATATATCTGGGGTCTTTTCATCATTCTTGTAGTATATGGGTAGCTGTAAACTCAAAACTGAAATGGCAGAATGACACAGGTAATCCTAGGGAATATCTAGGTGAATTTAATGTTTAAATATTTTACACTGTTAGGAAAGGAGTTGCATTGGTCTAGTGATCAGAACTCAGGTACTGAAGTTACCAAAACTGACTTCAAAATAGTGGCCCCTTTTTATTATTATTAACTGGAAACTCTTGAGAAAATCTCTAACACTTAAGATATAGTATCCTTCTGTATAAAAAAGAAAAAATATAATAATATCTTTGTAGAGCTTAGGAAGATTAAAGGAAAGAAGTGATACATAGAAAATTATTGCTGGAAGCAATGTAATAATCTCTAAATTACAGATATTAAGGTCACTACAAACCAATTATAAAATATGTTTAAAAAGAACTCTTTTCTGATCTGCAACGAATCTAAAAATATGGATGACTCCTAAGGAAAGGAAAAAAAATGTGTTTTGGGGAATTTATGAACAGTTCAAGGTAAATAGAGGCACTGGAATGAATCAAGAAAACTTAGGGCTCTTTAAAAGGACCAAGGACACCGGGAAGTCTCCTTTGTCCCTTCCTGGCAAAACCCTTCAAGAAGGACTCACTCTCCCAAGAACAAGCTAGGATTAGGATAAAACAGGCAGCTGGAGTAGGAAGGACACAGCTGTCTGCAGGTGTCATTAAACAAGGCTGGTGTGAGGAAATGAAATGTCACTCTCTGGAGACCTGGAAAACAGGACAAACCATTTCAGAATCCTTGAAGAATGGTGTGGGCTCTTGATACATAAACTGCAATTACAATCTTTCTCCACGAGGAATCAGTAAGTACTTATTAGAGGCCAAAAGTGAAACAAACTAACAAATGAATAATAAATTAATCAACAAAAATTTTCATTATGAAATGCTGATAAAATATGATTTCCACATCCAGGGACTCATAATCCAATGACAGAACAAACAAATATTAATGATTAGAACTCAAAGAACACTGGAAAATAACTAAAATTCTTAGTTAAAAGAAGTTCTAAAAAGACAGAGCATTGTATTTTTTTATTCTGATCAGCAGAGTTCAGAACCATGTAACACCATTAGTTAGTTACCTTTAGCGGGCAAGAGATGATACGGTCACAAGTTCAAAGGTGAAGGTAAGACAAATTTCTACAAAACTTTTGCCCTCGAATCAAGTAATTACACTTCTGATACAGAAAAAAAAAAAATTACTACAAAACATCCTAGATTTGAAGAAGAAAAGCCCTACATATAAATACAAATGAAAATAAATCAACCTAATTTTACATCAATTTCATAGTATTAACACAGGAGAAAATAATTTACATCAAGTAACATAGGAAAAGGTATTCACTGTCCTTTATACCTTATATTGGATGTATTTGAATAAAAAATAAAAGGAAATTTTAAATTTCACACTATAGTGCTATTTTTATTAGCAAACTGTTATTTTGTTTTGAGGTTACTATTATATATTTCAAGATAAAACAAGTAATTAATTAGGTTAATGATGCTACAAATCCAGATTTTTGGTTTAGGAGAAAATATGTAAAATTATAAAATATAACAAATAGAAACACTATAATATTAAAATTAAGTTGAAACTTTCAATATGAATTCATGGGTATATGATATATACTTATATAAGTTTTAATACATAAATGTATATTTATAATGCATTTTATATGTAATACATAAATGTATAAAAATAAAGTGCATATATTTTTAATGTTCTTATATGCCATTTAAATATAAACATGTTTAAAGACATGTATGCATGTATATACTTTTTTTAGCTTTGTCTTCTAAATGTATTGGAAGCAATTTTACCTCAATAATAATGAATAACCCAAGCATCAGGTGGTGGTTACTAATACCATTCTACAGTAAGCAGAATCAGACCTCCTTGGAGAATGGCTGATTCCAGAATGAAGGAAGGAGGACACAAGACGAAACTATGACATTATTTTGCTGGAAAAAAGGCAACTTACAATAATTTACAGGGGCTATATACATAGGATATAGGAATCTACTTTAAGGAATTCCCCTATTAAAGTTGCTAAATAATAATTATTTTATTGGATAAATATTTACTGAATTAACAAATCAATTAGTTCTTAATATTACTCACAAAAAAGGAAAAGCTAGATAAAATCCATACATCATCATTAGAGGTAGTTATTAAATTTGTTTCTTCCTTGAAAATAAGGTAATTAAATAATAAAATTAAACACTAATCCAATCTCCACAGAAGAAACTCTATGTCAGTATAACCAAAAGGCATCAGTCAATGAGGGAATGAAATAATTTCAAAACTGTAATTTTGTTTTACATACATATATGTATATAATTTGTTTCAAATATCAATGACTGCTTTCAAGACTGTTAAGGGAATGGGTTCTGGAGAAGAAATTTGAATAATGCCAAAAAAATACCATATGTGTTACTCACTACTCAGAAAAGGAAAAAAACAACTACTATCAGTACCTAAATCATTGAATCCTAGCACAGTATGATAGGAGATCAGATGATCAAGTATTAGGAAATGCTAGGTACTACAAAGTAAACAACCACTAAGGTGCATTTTAGCCAAAAACCTGAATCTACCTTTTTAAAAAAGATTTTATTTACTTATTTGACAGAGAGAAACACAGCAAGAGAGGGAACACAAGCAGGGGGGAGTTGGAGATGGAGAAGAAGGCTTCCCCCAGAGCAGAAAGCCAGATGGGGGGTCCATTCCAGGACCCTGGGATCATGACTGGAGCTGAAGGAAGACGCTTAAGTACTGAGCCACCCAGGCACTCCCTGCATCTACATTTTTAAAAACACTTTATTTATTTGAGAGAGAGTGCATGTGAGTGGGGGGAAGGGAGAGAGGGGGAGAAAGAGAGAGAGAATCCCACACAGTATTCAATCCCAGGACTCTGAGATCATGACCTGAGCTGAAATCAAGAGTCGGATGCTTAACTGACTGAGCCACCCAGGTACCCCCTGAATCTACATTTTTTTAGAACTAACTTCAATTTTACAGAAAATGCTAAATATTTAAAAGGAAGATAATATCTCAAATTAGAAATATTGAGGAGTTGAAATAATCTAGCAAAAATTCCAATGGCATTTCTTTTCATAGATTAAAAAAAAAATCTTAAAATTTATATGAGACCACAAAAGACCCCAAATAGCCAAAACAATCTTAAGAAAGAAAAGCAAACCTGGAAGCATCACATTTCCTGATTTCAAACCATACTACAAAGTTATAATGTTCAAAAGAGTACAATACTGGGATAAAATGGAATAGAATCAAGAGTCTGGAAGTAAACTTATGTGTATATAGAGCCACGAATACTCAATGGGAGAAGTCACTCAGTAAATGATGCTGGGAAAAACTTGATATTCACAAATAAAATAATTAAATTAGACCTCTTTCTTACATTACTCACAGGAGTCAACACATGTAGATTAAAAGTTAAAGTAAGTTGTGGAAATGTAAGATTTCTGCAAGAAAATATAAAGACAAAGTCCTTGGTGTTAGCCTTGGAAATGATTTTTTGGGCATGAAATCAAAAATACAAGCAACAGAACAAAAATGAACAAGTGGGACTACACCAGACTAAAAAGCTTCTGCACAAAAAGAAACAACTAACAGAACACAGAGGCAACCTATGGAATGGGAGAAAATATTTGTGAGCCATATATCCAATAAGTGGTTAATATTAAAAATAGGTAAGGGACTCATATGCTTCCGTAACAAAAAATCCCCCCTCATATCCGATTAAAGAGCACCCTTTCCACACTGCAGATATTTTGACAAATTTCTTAAATATGTTCTCTGTACATTTGGAGGCCTTATTTAATCCCTTAATTGGAAAAGTAAATGAAATGTGTCAGTTTATAATGCTGATCATCATAACACTCATTTTTCACCTTATTTTACAAGTTGCATTTTCTTTTCTTATCTGCTCATTTATGACTAGCAACTGAAATACACTGAATGAAGTGTAAGAGACAGAAACAACGAAAGTGTAGATCTTAAGTATGTTTTTGAAGCAGTAATAGAGACGATTCTGCAAGCACATATGCACGAAATTAGGAAAGGCCTCAATATGTTCAGAGCTACTTAATCAAGCAAACACGTTTACAAAGCACAGGAGCCAGCGGGTCGGCTCATTCTCTGTGAGAGGCCTGAGTTATGTCGACAATCTAATCATGCGGCTGAGGAGCTAGGCTTAGGCAGGCCTTCAGGAGTCAGTAATGTTGCTGCAACATTTTACAGCATTAATGGCATCATGGAGATAAATGAGACTAATATAGCTTGAAAATGATCATCTCTCTTGTTTTAAAGAAAGATTTAAAATGTATAAATATTATATATTTATATGCATATGTCTCATCATTCACATTATACGTCTTAGCACACAGAGCACTGCATATAAAGTAGAAGAAACCAATAGTGGTACAAAGTCTTTATGAAATTCAACTGAACATTTTCTTAAAAAGGCTAATTAAACTGTAATAAAAAAGATTGATTTCAAATTCTAGTATGATTTTTAAGAGAAAGGAAAAAAAACATACATTTCTTTTCCCCAAACAATGGCTATATCCTCATAAAAATCCAAAAAATAATATAT
Source organism: Lontra canadensis (assembly GCF_010015895.1). NCBI lineage: Eukaryota > Metazoa > Chordata > Mammalia > Carnivora > Mustelidae > Lontra > Lontra canadensis. The sequence goes on from NW_022631038.1 coordinate 10,096,877, forward strand.
GAAAAAGTAATGAAGTGTGGGTGAACATGTCAACTGAGATGATATACACAATAATATGATTTGTAACTACATGTGATGGCAATTTAAATACAGTGGAAATACTGCTTGTTACAGCACTTTAGACAAATGGTTGATGAGTTTATTTCATTCCATTTTAAATAGTAACTTACATTAAACTAAAGGAGACTTGGTATTACAGAGGTTTAAGATTATTTATTATCAAGTTCTTTGTGTTCTATATAATTTTCTTAACATGGAAATACTTCTAATACCTCTTAAAATTCGGTTAAAAGGTTGCATGATGCATATTATATTTCTTGTCACTTATTCCATTTTTAACTAATTGCTCTTACGTTCATTTGCAGAAATACAGACATTTGTTCTGAATAATTTAACAATCTATTGCCTGCAAGTGAAAGAATATAAGAGAAAAAATATAGAAAAAAGCACTGTCAAGGTAGAGAGTTAAAGTGATATTTCTGTCTTGTAGCTGATTAGAAGAAAGGTTAATGTGACCATTCATTTCAGGTTCTCGTGTTCTTTGTTTCAGAGGAAACGAAAACCATATATGTCCAAGGGAAAGTTTAAAAAAGTGAAAGTAATAGGGGACACCTGGGTGGCTCAGTTGGTTAAACATCTGCCTTCAGCTCAGGTTGTGATCTTGGGGTCTTGGGATCAAGCCCTGCTCAGCAGGGAGTCTTCTTCTCCCTCTCTCTCTGCGCCCCCCACTACTTGTGCTCTGTCTCTCTTTTTCTCCCTCAAATAAATGAATAAAATCTTTAAAAAAGTTAAAGTAATAAGCCCCAGTGGACAGAACCGAGGTGATATGCTGTTGATAAAAGCAGTGTGCAGTGTAAACAAGATTCATGTGACAGGTTCAGCTCTGAAAGCCTGCACACTGTGAGTCAGTGAAAACTTGCCAAAACAGAAAGAGCATTTTAAGTTATTCTGGGACAAGGTCAAGGCCACTTACAGGTATCTGGTAAGCACCGTCTTACAATCCACACATCTATCCATTCAACAATTGTTATTGTGCACTTTTTAAAAAATTAGCTCTTTTTTAAAAAAATATTTTATTTAGTTACTTATTTGAGAGAGAAAGAGAGAAAGAACAGAGGGAGAGGGAGAAGTAGACTCCCTGCTGAGCAGAGAGTCTACTGTGGGGCTCAATCCCAGGACCCCAAGATCACAACCTGAGGCAAAGGCAGATGTTTAACTGACTGAGCCACCCAGGTGGCCTGTTATTATGCACTTTTATTTAGAAAGGATTTTGGTCAGATATAGTGGAGAACACAAGGATGAATAAGATAGTGTGTATGTGAGAAAACTATGCAAACATCTGTCAGTTCCTTAAGTCAGCCCAATCAAGCAAGCCTCGGTCATTTGATGAAAACAAATTAAACCAAAATAAGTGATTTTTTAAAAAAAACTAATTCACTTCCTTTGCTTCTGCTTTGCATAATCTTGGCCTCATTTCCCTGGCAGAGGACTTCTAGTATCGACGTTATTTTTTGATCTATTGACCATGTGTCTATCCTTGTGATTTGTCTACCTTCCTTTGGAAGACAACATTTTACAGGGTTTCTGTGTTTGCATGAATCTTTGTCTTTGGTGCCCTTTGCTGTTTCAGTTAACAATATCCTTTTTGGACCCTCTGCAGCACTTGTCTTCAGCTAGTTAAAATACCAGTCTACCAGCTACTCAGTGTCATAATATAGGGGATTGGAACATTTTATTTCTGAAATGAAAGTGGATTAAAATACAAAATAAGGACACAGATGAAAGAAAACTGCTAATGCATATACAATGAAAGAAACTAAAATGGATCCAACAAACAAAAATAAAATATATTTATTTATTTAAACTGGAAATACATGTTTTCATTATGCCATAATTTTTTTATTCTTTATATTTTCTAAACCCTAGTCAATCTACATTAATTTTGTCATAAAGAGAAAATTTATATCTTATATGGACTATAAAAGCAGCATAAAGAGTAATTGCCAATTAAAATAAAGCTGAAAATGTTTTGGGAAGGCATATTTGAAGATTGACAATAAATATTCTAGCAATTTTTGGCAAATAGCCAATAACCACAGACAAAATATCTGGGATTAGCATGCAAAAATGGGAGCTCAAATCCAATGAAATACATAGGCGGATCTTTTGAATTAGGGGGCAATGGGGTTGTTTTTTGAGATGTATGAAAACTTAAACTCATAGTCACAGAATTTCCACCGTTTAAAAAATTCCTAGGTCTTGCTATTTTCCCTCTCAATGCTACCCATTCCCTGTGTGCTTTGATTCCTGGCATCACTGTTAACATGCATTTGCATGAGGAGCAGATTTTTTGGTGGTATTTTAAGACTATCTACAAAGCCATTTCTCTACTGTTTCCTGTGAAATTTTAAATCAACATTTTGAAAAAGGAACCCTTGTTCCCCGTTGGTGGTAAGGTAAATTGATACATCCATAGTGGAAAACATTATGGAGGAATCCTCAAAAAATTAAAAATAGAATTACCATATGATCTAATAATTCCATTACTTGGTATTCACTCAAAAAATGAAACACTAATTTGAAAATATAGATTTAAAAATATATATGCATTCCAATGCTTATTGCAGCATTATTTACAATAGTCAAGACACAGAAGCAACCTATGTATCCAGTAGACTGATGAATGGGTAAGATATATATCTATATCTATATCTATATCTGTATCTATCTATATCTATATAGATATCAATATCTATCTCTCTTCTCTCTCTCTCTCTCTATATATATATATACATACATATATATATGTATGTATATATATATCTTTCTTTTCTGGAATATTATCCAGTGATAAAATAAGGACAAGATTCTGCCATTTATGAAAACATGGACAGATCTTGAGGGTATTATGCTAAGTGAAATAGGTCAGACTAAGAAAGACAAATACCATATGATTTCACTGATATGTAGAATCTAAAAACAAAACAAAGCAAATAAGTAAACAAACAAAAGCAGAATCAAACATGAATACAGAGAACAAACTGCTGATTTCCAGAGGTAAGGGGGCTGGAAGGATGAACAAAACGGATGAAGGGGAGTGGAAGATAGAGGCTTCCAGTTACAGAATGAGTAAGTCACAGAAATAAAAGATACATCAAAGGGAAAGAAAAAAAAATGTAGTTGTCTCAATTTTTACTTCCTATTTCTTGTTGTCATGGCTTCAAGCCCAAAGAATCAGAAGGAAAAGGAGAAGAATATAAAATTAACACAGGAAGGATTTAATACCTCTAGAATTCAGATATGTCTATATTTTGTTTCTGTTCTTCACTTCCCTACTCACATTTCAACTTTCTTATTACCAGATAGATAGTCTGTTGATACAGTAGATGTAGAGTCCGTTCAGAAATATTTATGTACAAAATCTAGGAATAATTTCTTCCCTGGTTTATCTTGTTGGATATAATGAGTATTCAAAGACAAAAGAGTTAGAATGCCATGAGGCTGCACTTCAGCCTTTGGTTAAGTTTCATGCCATATGAAATGTGTCAGTTCCATCTGTTTGGGAAAGGAAAGGTGGAAGTATCGTGATTTTAGAGAGATGAACAAAAAAATTAATATTTGAGATTCACACAAAGGGTATAAGTATAAATTTAAAATTTTAATAGTCACACCAAACACATTGTAGCTATATTATATATTCTATTAAATACCTTTTCTTTTAGGGTTTAGTAAAATAAGAAAGGAATAAAGGAAGGTCAGAAAGAAGGAAGGAAGGAGAAAAGGAAGGAAGGGAAGAAGGAAGGAAGGAAGGAATGATAGTCTTTGTCATTCTTTTTCAAAAACTAACCATATTTCTCTTCATAACTAGATTGGATTTACATATCCAAGGAGACTATAGGTTATTTCTGTAATTGCTATATAGTTAACAATTAACAACAAGTGTCATTGTCTTTCATTAATGAGTAGTGATTGATTGATTGATTCCTATGGGGAAAAATGAAGTGGCTCAGCTTCATTCTCCAAACTTGAGTGGGGTTCATGTTTATTCCATATGTCTTCTGAACATGAGACCAGAACCCCCACCCACTGCCCATATATATATATATATATATATATATATATATATATATATATATCTACAGGATACTAGAAAGGTAGTAAAACATATGATGTTTCTGAAGACCTACACTGAGAACTGGCATACTGACATTTCTGCCCTCCTTCTCTTGGCAATTGTCATCTGGCAGTCCAACATCAATAGAAGGAGGAAGAACATTCCATATATAATGGGAAGAGATACAAGGTCAAATGTTGAAGAGTACACATGTGTAATTCCATCAAAAGTGAGGGAGAATGGGGACAATCATCCAATCTGCCACCGTTTTCTAGGGATAGAAGAGCCATCATGGTGGGGTAAATCCAAGTTCAACTTTATTCAACAAATATGAATCAACAAACTTTTCTTCAACCCCTATTATGTTTATGAAGAGCTTATACTGAATTGCTTTTGAAACTAATTTAATGTTTAGTTTTTCTCTAGGATAACTTTGAATGGTATAAAGGTTCAGCATTCAAACTGTATTCTTGGTCCAAGGAGACAAAAACTCAGCCGTTTGTGTGTGTTGAAAGACTTTTTTGTTAATCATTAAAGTGCTTAAGTGTTCCAAATAAATGAATTTTCTTTTAATCAAAATAATTATCTTCCAGTTTTTTTGTGTATATAACATTTATAATGAAAGGCCATATACATGGCAGGTAATAATGGACTTAATGAAAGTCTATAACTTTTTTCTTACTAGCAGAGCAATACACATTAATTATTATTGTAATGCATATTATACTATATTTAATTTAAATAATTTAAAATTAAGCATCTGTATTTTATCATGCAGACGTTCATGTATATTTCTTAAAAATTATTTTAGAGCACAAATATATTTGGAAATTATTATTCAAAAACATATATTTTTATATGTATTTTTATATAAAATACATATCTTACTGTGAGGAAAAATTGTGTATTAGATATGTATTTGACATCTCATACATGAAATATATCTTATCTATATAAATCAATATTTATTTAAATATATATCTGTATATATTTTATTGTGAAGAAAAGTAAAACCTGGCTTGATATCTTCCACTATTTCAACTGCAAAGTAATACAAGACTGTGATCAAAGGAGAAAGATGTTTATACTTGTGTTAAATGATTAAAACTACTAAAGTTTTTAAAATTGTATGTTTTAATATTATCACTAATGTTTTATAATGATATGGAATATTATATAATTAACTTTTATATTTAAATTTAGCTGTACTCATGAAGATACAAATACATTTTTGGTTTGAAGTCTAACTTAACAGGCTAACAAAAATGGTGATTTATAATATAATTGAAACACTGCCCCCATGCATCAATAAAACTGTTCTTAAGTTTTTACCCAGACTACTATCCACAAACTGCTAAAGATTTCAGAGTGAATTAAGAAAGTGAAGATTTGAAAATCATCTTCTTTTTGTTGTTGTTGTTGTACACCATGGTAATTTGGAGACTATGCAAATATTCCACAATGAACTTCACAGAAAGTAAAACATTTAGCTACATGGTAGGGTAAGACTTATTACAGTCAGCTCTAGGAAGCAATATTTGTGTATAACTTTTACGAAGATGGTCCTACTAGTCAAGTTGTTCTACTAGCCAAGGAAAGACACATAGTCAACCTAGATTTAAAGGTCAAAAAATAGACCACTTTTGATGGAAGGGGAAGTATTTAGAGTTAATTTTGTAAACTGTCCTGATCTTGACCATATTTATTTATTTTTAAGATTTTAGTTATTGTTTTATTTGAGAGAGAGAGAGAGAGAGAGTGAGCTAGGAAGGAGAGGTAGAGAGAATCTGAAGCAGATTCTGTGCTGAGTGCGAAGTCTAATGTGGGGCTCAATCCCATGAGTGGGAGATTGCAACCTGATCTGGAACCAAGAGTCAGCCTTAACTGACTAAGTCAACCAGGTGCCCCCGTCTTTACCATACTTATAATATTCCTATTTCTTGTCATGTGCAAAATATGATCACTTCCATCCAAAGACTCCTGAAATTATCATCCAATTATGGCCTCAAAATCCTAAATCATATTTTGCATTACTTATCATCTCTATTGGGTCCAAGTGGCAATCAAACTCTTCTGTGCAGCTTTTCAAGTGTGGTGCCTCTTAATCTAGAGACCAATGAACTAAGGAAAAAAAACGATTTTCTTTTCACACTTCTAAGTATCATGATGAGCCAAATTGTGGCTGTGACAAATTCTCACATCTTGAAAATGAGGAATGAGATGCATATATCAGTCACTGGGTCCATAAAGATCTGAAATTCCATAGGGTGCCAGGTCAGCCTATTCAAGCAGTAGTGTATACTGCTTCACCTTGCTCTAATCTGTGGGGATAGGTCCCTAGCTCATTCTCTGTCTCTTGACTCCACCATATGAGATCTTTCCTCTGTCTCCTGAGATATCCCATTTTCTTCCTGAAGAAATTGCCGATGTTTAAAGCTTAATAGCTTTCTCAACAAGCTTCCTGCCTGTAGAAGTTTGACAACCCCAAGGGCATTATGAAATTTGAGCAATTTAATTCCTTTCCAGTGACAGTCACCACATTTCCCTTAAAAACTTGTGAGAATAATATCTTTAAGCTTATAGTACATTTATTAGGAGGGAAAAAAAGAAAAAAATCTACAGTTCTTTCTGAGATAGACCTTTCTATATTTTGTGTTTCAGCTTTATGTAAGACCTGTTGTTCTAGCTGAATGGGTATATGGGGCATCATATTAAACCTTTTAAAGGCATTAATACAGAGAATTATAACCAGGTCTTTGATATTAACTGTGGTGTCAGGAGTCCTTTCACTTCGAGAATCTTAAACTAGCTTGGAGACTAGGTGTAAGTAAGAATTTGTTTTCCATCCCAATAACTTATGGCTCCTCTGTAACCCTTTAAAATTATCCTCGCAATTTTAACAATTTCTTCCATGGCTCACCCTTCTCCTAAAGTTCTTTATCATATGCAGCTTGTAATATTCAACCAACACTTTCAATATTCTGTCTGGGGATCGCTTTGGAAAAATTCAAGTTTATTAGGCCAAGTAACTGCAGGTTATAGTTCTGCCAATTATTTCACAACTACATAAATAAGTTGTCATTTTTTTTCCCTCTCTTCAATAATTTCTGCACCATTTCTCCAGCTTTTCCCAACTGCATGTTTGGTGATTTTTCATTTTTTGATTAGCACTCAATTCCAAATCCATTGCCATATGTTTTAGGATTTGAAAAGACAGTACCCATTTATAGATAAAAATTTTTGTATCAGGTAATTTTTTTTGTAAGCCATCCCTAAACTTAAAACTTGTAAGAGCAACGTTATATCAATTTTTATTTTGGTAAAAGAGCCGTGGTCACTCGGGTTTGTTCAGCTTTGTTGTTCTCTGCTGGGATTCCTCACTGCCTCCAAGATCAGTGAGTGGTGAGCTGAAAGCTGCTGTCTGGTGTTAGGCAGGCTAACTGGTTTAAGTAGGACAGCTTATTTTCTGTTCCAGATGATCTCAGTGTCTAGAAGTCTAGCCTGGCCATATTAGTATGTTTGTCTTATGGTTCAACAGAGCAGTGGCTGAGTAAGCTCATTTCCAAACACTTTTCAAGACTTTGTGCTCTTCACAGTTGGTAATAAATGTTCTATAGGCCACTGAAAGTCATCGCATGTAAGTCACCACATAAGCCACTTAGATTCATGGGGCAGAGATACAGCTTACACATTTCAAAGGGAGGGGTAGTATTTATGATCATTTCAGCTCTAGCAATACATGTTTCTGCTTCCTCTCTTCTTCTGCCATCAGGAGGTGAAAAGTTTCTCCCAGGTAATGGCTCGTCTACTAGGCTCAGCCTTAAGAGGGATTGTATGTTTCTATTGCCTTTCTGCACTTCTTTTATCCCCACAAGAAAAGCCTTCTCCACATAGCTTCTGTCTGTCCCCTTTCATGTACTTCAGAATGGAAAACATGTGGAGAATCTCTTACCCACCATGTAGTAAGAATCAGCCTGCCTAGTTCTGCAACTTGAAGCACATCACCCAGCCTCACTCCTTCTACAAAACCAGACACATGTGTGTCAGTGAAAATAAATAGTTGCTATGCTATGCCATTGAGTTTGGAGTTTTCAAATAAATCAATAAAAGGCTATACATTCACTATCACAGAAATTGACTAAAGACTTGACCTGGGCTCACTGGGTTTATTTCCTTAGATGAACTAACAATGTTCATAATGTTTACCTTCTATTTATCTGTAGGAACAGATACATTTTCTTTTTTATGCCTCAGTGATAAGAACTGTATGTTATATTAGGAACAAAGGGAATCAATGCATTTTTACTGTCATGACTCTCCATGATGAATGAGGAACCTATGGCCAAATCATTTTTTTGCTTTTGTGGGTGAGCAGGATATGTCCAAAGAATTCTAGAAATACCAGCTTAATATTTGTACAACCAGATACCTGCTAATGAATGCAAGATCACATCTAAATAGTAAATGGGACATTTGGGGATCAATATTTAAAAGATTTATTTTTTAATTCAATTTGTGCAAAGTGATTTTGTTAAAAAGTTATTTCAGTCTTTCTGTCTGGGTATTTGTTAACAAGATTTTATAGCAATCCTTGAAATCAGGACTTTTTCATACAACAAAAATTCTTTTGAAATTGATTTAGTAGATACTATGGAATGAACAGTGCTGACTTCAAGCATTACCTTCAGTGCTATCCCCCCCGCACACACACACACATATGCACCATGCACTCACACACCAAGATATTCCTCACTAGGGCAATGTTTAACCCCCATGAATTAGTAAAGGCAGAAGCCCCAAGCTTGGCTCTTATAACAGCTTTACAGTCCACTGATTCTTGTCTACAGTATATGATGCCTCAATTATGTTTTGCTGTATCAAGACACACAAGGCTGATTACTTCCTTGATTCAGTTGTTATATTTACTCAGTGCTCTCCATTTTTATGTCAACATTTTCTCAATATTTGGCCATTAAAACGTAGGGAATATATCATTTGAAATAATTATCTCTCCATTTGCTATTGCAAAACTGGTACCATATGAAGCCACTGGAGTGCAAATTTTTCTAGTTTAAGTGAATTCTACTAACAAATTCTACAATATGTGTTTGCTATACAAACCATATTAGAACATATTTTGTACTATATTGGAGAATTTATAAACGTTGTTGGCTGTAGGAGCAGAAATGATTCTTCACATGTTTGAATATTGCTTGAAGAATTCCCCACTTTCTCAGAATCTGACCCTTCAGCTGTTATTTCCCATGAAGCTTGTGGGTTATCAGGCTACAGGAGCCAAATGAATGGTACCTTGTAAATATTTTATGATCATATCATGGTTATGGCAAAAGTGAAAAATGATCCTGGGGTCTTGAAAAAATGCTGGATCCTAGGTTCAATCAGTTACTTTGATAGGAAACCCAGAGATCCACAGGGCACTTAGGTGCATTTTGTTTTCATTGGTTGTTTTATTTCTATTTCTTATTTTATTCTGAAGGTCTTACTGAAGTATTTATTTGTGAAATGGTGGAATCAAACTTCAAAAAGGTAGGAGGGAAGTATAGAAGGTCAAGTCTCTGAAGTTTTCCAGACACAGTTGAACATGCCACAGCATCTTGTTATCCCTGGTGTTGTATATCAGTGGGTGCAAGTTGCTCTTGATTAAGTAATTGGGTTCAGGAAACTCTCAGACATGAACATACAATTATTCCTTCTGTCTTCTTTTTGCTCCTCTGACCCACAAAAAGATATATGGCTCAACTGTACCATTAGGAATGAAGGGAAGAAAACTGAACAATTAATTCAAATTGTAGTTTTAAAATTTCTTACAAATCCTCTTTTCAACAAAGAAGAAACATAGGAATCTGCTCTTGACAGCCCTTTAGACACATAATGGGGCACCTAAAATAAAATGTGTAACTGAAATTCAGAAGAACAATTTTACTTTTCAAAGTTAAACAATTACACACTTGGATAAAAAAATAAAATGGCACGTTAGGTTTTGTGATCAACATTAACCAGAGAGAAATATCCAAAAATCAAATGAAATACTGACGAATAATCAGGGTTGTAGATGTTTTATTTTCTCCTCAAAATTTTTAAAGCTGCTCTGTCAGCAGTTTCAAATTAAAAAAAAAATTCTAAAATGCACATTATTTTGAGGTTTCTTGAGTTGTATATTCTGTTCTCATGCCCGTTTTGAAATACAGCTGAAGAAGCAGATTATATTTTCTGATGATGTCAAACATTCCATTTTTATCATTAAAATGACACACTTTAATGTGATAACTAACAGTTAATATCAGCAGATGGAAAATCGTGTTTATTCCTCAACTGGTTACCATGATGAACTGTAATCTCAGATCTTGCACCCAGGAATTCAGATATTTAGTATTATTTCTGTGCTTTAAAAATGTGTATCCATACATTTACGTGACTGACTCTCATGTGGCAGGTCACACTTATTTCTTGCTACTGACATAAGTCCAATGATCTGTTTTGACATTTTTTTTTGAACATTGCAATGCCTTCCTAAATTTATTCCACTCCAATTATGTGACATACCCACTTAAACGATATTATGCCCTTGGACTTTTAGAGGCTGGCTTAGAATATTAGCATACAAGGAGAAAGATAATGAAGGGATGAAAAACAGCATTTTGATATCCTATACTTTATATAGTTCATTTTTCAACCTGACCTCAAGTAGAATATAATGGTTATTTCTGGAAGACTGCCAAAGGTTAAGAAGCAAATTACAAATTATATTAACAAAATGATAAAACTTTTTAGAGCAAGAATATTATTACTATAAATTCTTATTGAAAAGTTAGCTTTAAATATAATTTTGTAAAAAAAAAATACACACATACAAACACATATGACTCTATTCCCATCTTTGAATAGAAATATTTGTCATAGCAAGAAACAACTGTTAAGAGAATTCAGTAGGCTTTCTGCCATTGTGGTAAGATGAATGATGAATCAGATGCAAGCCACGGTTCCTTAATAATTTATTGGGTCATGAGTTATGGTTTTGTTCAATTGAAAATTATAAGATAGGTTTGCCTCAGGCAAAGAGCATAATGTATGCAAAAGGAAAATAGATTAAGCAAACATTCCATGAGTTTAATCATTTCAAACATTATACTGGATAAAGGCCCTGATGCATTTGTCATTAATTCAGGGGACAATTTTACCTCCACATAACATGATCATAAGATGGGAGTTGTCGCTACAGCTCTGTAAATGGGATGTTCATAATGAATAGTTGGTAGAAGTCATTACTCTCATTCAATGTTTTTCCTTGTGAACAAGGATAAGAAACAGTGCATGAACCAGAGCTTGTGGTTATTTTTTTTTATTTTACGGAAAGTTATTATTTTTCTATCTCTAATTACTAATTTATCTATTGACTTTCATACTCATTCAACAAACATTTACTGAGCATCAACTTCGTGCCAGAGACACTGTTCAGAGTTCATTATGAAGAGCCACTTCTAAATAATTTCCGGTGGCTAGCACTTCTGAAGTGAAACAATTTTGCATGGGCTTTCTTAGACTAAGGCATTTGTAAAGTTGCCCAGATTTTACCAAAATAATGAAATCAATGCATAGGTGAGATTATTATCTCAGTCTTTACTTAATTAATGTCCTTTCACATTCTTTGAGAAGTTAGCGTATGTATATTCTTATATACAAAACAATGCTCTATTAAACAAGTTGGTATAAATAATATTTACTTAAAGGTTATAAGGCAATGTTAAATCAATCTCAAATCAGTGTGTATTTGGGTTCAGGCTCTTTGGTTTTGTTTTGGGAAGGTTTTCAGCTCCAAGTTGTTCTTTACCTGGTAACTCCTCATAAAATGTGTTGGTTCTGGAGAAAAACAACAATAATAAAATCATAGTAGTCACATTAGTTTTATGTTCCTCTCTGATAAATCTCCAACCTAGGGTCTCAATATACTGAGATATAGGAATCTCAAAGGAGGAATAGTACGGCCATATATTTTGATTGTAATGTTTCTCTGGCAGTGAGTTGTCTAAGAAATGTGTCTCTTGAGGACTGAGGGTCAACCTTGCACAGGCTTAGGAAGAAACACAACAAACATTTCAGCTACTTATCAGTAGGCTTTAGGATAACCTAGTGAGTGGCTGTTCTGTATTAGTCAGAGGCAGGTGCCTCTTGTCTGAGGCCATCAGTGAAATCTGAGTTCATTTATTGTCCCACCCAGAGATATCTGTTCATTTCTATAGAATACTGAAGAGGTAACCTACAAAACTTCTCACATATAAAGTCCATATTTTTGTAAAAAATCTAATTCAATTAATTCACATATTTTTAAAGGCTATCTAATCCTTTTTTCTTTTAAGTATTTATCATATATTTTTGCACAAGAAGACTCTATGTATTGCTGGTGCATTATAACTGAATAGACTACTCAATAGTTTCTACCCTAGTGGAGATTATATTCTGAAAAAAATAAAATAAAATAAAATAAAATAAATTTTATTATATATTGAAATATGCTATGGATAAATAAGAAACAGAGAAAAAGAATAGTGAGTCACATGTAGAATAGTTGTACTTTTAGGTTTTTTTGAATGAATTATATGAAAGTTTAAGTGAAAAGGTGTTTTTTGAACAAAACTGAGAGAAGTAAGAACACAGAACTCTGTCTTTGGGAAATGTATTCCAGATAGGGAGAGTAAATCTCGTGTCGACTTTGAAATTAAAGGTTTTGATGGGGGTAAGTACATCCACTCTGAAAATACTTTTTTTTTTTTTTACTCTGAGTGTAATAGGATCCTAGCAAAGGAATGACATGTTCTGAAATAGATATTAATTTGATAAATCTTATTTTTTTTAAATAAATTGAGGAACAGGGTGGAAGCAAAGATTATTAGAAAGGAAGACTATTCTCATGGGGCTCCTGGGTGGCTCAGTGGGTTAAACCTCTGCCTTAGGCTCAGGTCATGATCCCAGGATCCTGGGATTGAGCCTGTATAGGGCTTTCTGCTCAGGAGGGAGCCTGCCTCCCCTTCTCTCTCTGTCTGCCTCTCTGACTACTTGTGATCTCTCTCTCTCTCTCTGTCAAATAAATAAATAAAATCTTAAAAAAAGAAAGGAAGACTATTCTCATAATTTATAAAATCAATGAAAGTGACTTGAACTAGGTTGATAGTGGTTGAGGTGACACCAATAAAAGATTTTGGATATATACATATTTTTCCACAGTGAAAATAAGGCAAAAGTACAGAGATTTCTTGCATACCCCCAGGTATACATTTACATAGACTCCTGCATTATCAACATCCCCACTGGAGTGGGACATTTGTTACAATCGATGAACCTCTATTGACACATCGCAATTACCCAAAGCCCACAGTCTAACTTATAGTTCATTCTTGGTGTTGCACATTCTTTTGTTCTGAACAAATGTATCCATCATTATGCTATCACTTAGAGTATTTTCACTGCTTGAAAAATCCTCTGTGGTCTGCCTGTTCATCCCTCTCACCACCTAAAATGTCTGTCAATCAGTGATCTATTTACCATCTCCATACTTTTGTTTTTTCCAAAATGGTGTATAGTTGGAATCAGACAGTAGGTAACCTTTTCAATTGGCTATTCTCACTTTAGTATGTATTTAAGGCTTCTAAAATTATGGGCATATGCTTGTTCTATTACAAAGGACATAATGGAGTATAAAGGATGACTGCAAATCTCAAAAAGAAGGGATTGTAATTTACTTGATTGGATGCTATATCTACTTTATATTTAAAACTTAAGATTGGAGAGATAGTATTCATTTAGTACTTTTTTCTTTTATAATGCCCAAGGCATTTATCTTGATCATTGTGGGGAAAGATGTACTTCTCAAGAATCATGAATGTAAAATTGTATTCAAAATTATGCATTTTCATTTCAGATAGCAAAAATTATTTATTTCTTTGTGGTTCAAGTACCTTTTCCTAAAATATTCATTATGACATATCTTCTATGCATTGTTTTCAGCTCTATGATTTTTACATAAAGAAAAAAATGGTAAAGAGGGAAGCCATCTGTTTTAAGTTGGGCATATAATTTGTTAGTTTGCATTTACGTCTGTGACTCAATGAACTACCTTTATTCTGAAAGAAGACACAGAAATCAGGGAAGGGAGTCACAGAAACATGTCAAGTTATGTACAATTAAAAACCTCTTAAAAAGCTACTAAATAAAACTGTCAAATGTCTTAACTTTTTTTAATTTATTTTTTTAAATTTCTTTTCAGTGTTCCAGAATTCATTGTTTATGCACCATGCCCAGTGTTCCATGCAATACGTGCCCTCCATGATACCCAACACCAGGCTCACCCAACCTCCCACCCCTCTCTCCTCCAAAACCCTCAGTTTGTTTTTCAGAGTCCACAGTCTCTCATGGTTCATCTCCCCCTCCAATTCCCCCTAACTTCCTTCTCCTTTCCATCTTCCCATGTCCTCCATGTTATTCCTTATGCTCCACAAATAAGCAAAACCATATGATAATTGCCTCTCTCTGCTTGACTTATTTCACTCAGCATAATCTCTTCCAGTCCCGTCCGTGTTGCTACAAAAGTTGGGTATTCATCCTTTCTGATGGAGGCATAATATTCCATAGTGTATATGGACCACATCTTCTTTATCCATTCATCCACTGAAGGGCATCTTGGTTCTTTCCACAGTTTGTTGACTGTGGCCTTTGCTGCTATGAACATTGGGGTACAGATGGCCCTTCTTTTCACTACATCTATATCTTTGGGGTAAATACCCAGGAGTGCAATTGCAGGGTCATAGGGAAGCTCCATTTTTAATTTCTTAAGGAATCTCCATGCTGTTTTCCAAAGTGCCTGCACCAACTTGCATTCCCACCAACAGTTTAACTTTTTTTAAAGAAACAAATGAAATTTAGCAAGAATATGACAATCTTATCACAATTCTATCTTAAAATCCCCTCCTTAATGTTCATAAATTTTGGGAGAGTATAAAGTACTTGTATGGGTTATATAAATCATGCATGTCTAGCTTATAAGCAAAGCTGGAAGTGTTTTATTTGAAAATATATATTGGTATTCCCTTTATCATAAATGTAGGACAGAGTCATTATTATATTTGGCCAATAATGCTGACTGCATATAATATTTTTGATCCTGTATATACTACACGGGCTCATTAAAAATTCAAGCAAAATGTTGCTAAAATGTTAGCTAATGTATCCAGGAGTTGAGACTTGTATATTTGTAAGAGTCAGACTTTATTCCCTATGAAATACTCATACAATTGATTCACCTTGCTTTCTTACATAGGAGAGGAATAGTTCCAAAGCCACAATAATCGAGGAAAATATTTTTATTCTATTGGTCATAAAAGTAAGTCTCCTAAATTCTGAATTAAAGGAAGAGCTGCTGTGGATGGTTGTGAGAGTTGAACACTGCACAAAGCAGAGGGCACTGTTTGCATAACTGTGTAATGCAATGTCCCTAAGCTTAGGTCTGGTTGTGAGATGATAATTTTATTCTTAAACTGTATAACTTTTTATCTTGGACTGCACTATTCAATTTTGCTTCTTCAGTATCTGACCTTGAGGAATATAATATGGCCTCATTTGGGAGGAAAGTATAATAAAAAATGTCAGGTGAACTTTTAAAGTCACCACTAGTTCTAAGGGACAAGTATATAGAGAGAATAAAGAACTTCCACTCAGGGGAAAAACAAACAAACAAACAAACAAACAAACAAAACCCAAAAGGGGGTAAAGATAAGAAGCTGTCCTTAGAAAGTTGAGTATGGGGAAATAGTCTGTTCTCCAGAAGTCTTTTATTTTATAGTTACAGATCCAGATCCATGGATATGGGGGTGGAGGGACCAATAAAATTGCACACTTAGAGTTGACATTTTCATGAAAAGGTAAATACACTACAAGCAGGGCAGAGTTTAAATTATCACTTGATTTGACATAGGTAATCAATAGAAGATAGAGCCAATATTGATGTGGGGAGAAAGTGTACTGAAATGCCAGATGCAAAAAAATGAAAATAAGTAAAATAAATAAAGCACCAGATGCATATAGATCATCACTGTTTTTCTTTGATGTGGAAAATATTTAACCTAAGAGAAAATACAATAGAAAGTACCACAGAGATTCTTAATTAGAGGTAACAATGAACAGAGCACAGTGGCTAAATCAGGCAAGAGCACAGCGTGGACAAATAACTGAAATATTCCCAGGAACTAAGTCTGTTTTTAAACTGCTGTAGCCCCAAAGCCTCTTTAGTGCTTAGAACATAGTCACTGTGGGTCACTGAATCAATGAGTAAATATCCACTGACAGAGAAGAAGGAAAAGTGATAAGCCAGTGTATGGGTGTCCAGGAAAGGCTGGGTAGAAGCAGGCAGTTTGAGCCCACTGGTCAGGTACAGTATTTTATAACTCAGGAACATCAACAAAAAAATGGAAGAGAAAGTTAAGGATAGGTGTAACATTATGACATTCAAGCTGGCTGAGTTTTCACAGAAAGTACTATGAAAAGGAAATCAATTAAATATTTGCCTTCACTCGTTTGTGGAACATAAGGAATAGCATGGAGGACATTAGAAGAAGGAAGGAGAAAATGAAGGGGGTGGGAATTGGAGGGGGATATGGACCATGAGAAACTATAGACTCTGGGAAACAAACTGAGGGTTTTAGAAGGGAGGGTGGTGGAGGGATGGGTGAGCCCAGTAGTGGGTATTAAGGAGGGCACGGATTACAAGAAGCACTGGGTGTTATACACAAACAATTAATCATGAACTCAACATCAAAAACCAGTGAGGTACTGTATGGTGACTAATATAACATAATAATAATTTAAAAAACACAAAAAATTTGCCCCACATAATGAAATTAACAAATAGTTTGCTGCAAATCTGTGCAATCAAGAGGTTTAGAAAAACTTGGAAAATATTATTTGAGATAAATCATCTGCAGAAAACACAGAAACAGAAGGTGTTCTTGTTCAAGTGGAGGTGGGAGCTCCAGAGCCCACTTGGGGTTCCTGTTCCTTCCTCATAAGTACTGAGGATACATCAGATTCTCATTTAGAAAGATCTAGAACCCTCTTGAGCATATCTGGGGTATTAGCAGTCTCATATGAACAAATTTAATCCTCTGTCAAAAGAAATCCTCTTAACCTCTTGCCAAACAACAAAAGTCACAGTTGTGGAATGTATGTTTGAAATGCTGAGTTCTTTAGAACTCATGATTTATTTCTACAGAGACAGCAGACATGCACCACTTGACCTGTATTTGTTTCATAGACAACATGTAGAGAAGAACCACATGTGAATCACAATCAGCCAGTTGAGTAATTAATCATAGGCAAGAGGACACTGTTGCAAGTCTAGAGTTTAATGGTGGAGCATACTTTGTATAAATTTAAGCATTTCATAGAACTTTGGTGTCCCCTGACAAATTATTCTCTGCGTGAAAGAACCCAGATGGTGTGAATTCTAGGTTAAGTTTTTGTATTTTTGTGGCCAATGAAAAGTGAACTTCATATATAGACTGTAGAGACATGTCTTATAATTCTGAAGCCATAATTCAGAGACTTAATTGCCTATTACTGTATATTACAATCACACATATAGCATTAATGTAACATTAGCTAAAAGGCCTGCCATATACTCATGAAGTTAAGGGGGAAAGTTCATTTATATTTTAATTTTAGCTTTAAGCAGATAACTCTGGAATATTACTCAGTCTATATTAACCAAGACTGATAATCAATGCTTTCATTTATACTTAAATACTAATGCATGCAGCAAAATAAATCCAATGGCTTTGATTTTCTTCTCCTGGAGCTATTCAAAATTATTTGATCCATCTTTCTTAACACTCAAATCTGGTCCATTAAGACTTTGAAAAGGCAGAGAAATGCTGCATTAAAATTAAAAGCTCATATTCTGAAAAGCAGCTAGCCAAACTCTGAGACATTAATGTCTAGATGTAATATTTTGGTTATATATGAAGGAAAATAAGCTATTATTGCTTTTGACCTTTAGAAGTCATGTTTTATGTATAGTTAAAATAAATAAACTGCTATTTGCTGATCAATAAACAAGGCCATTTTTGGAGTCAGTAGAAATAATTGTGTATACATGAGAAAAAAAATAACTGTGTATACATGAAATTTTAGAAAGTTCTAAACTTTGTACCCTACAGCTATTCAGCCCTATTCATTATTATTCTGCTTTATTTAATTTTGTACAATTATTTATGCACATCTAGCCATCTAATCAATTTCAGCCCTGTTTTTTAGCTACAAGTTTTCTTGGGACTAGTCAAAAGAAAAATGTTGCTTTAGGTACTAGCGAATTATATTCTTTATTAAAGTAAAATTATTTGATGCAGATATTTCTCTGACTTCTCAGGATTTTGTATCTTCTATTTTAATGATCATCTTTATGCACTTTAACATATCATGTCTATGGTCTTTCCAGAGGTGTCATTTTCAGTCTAGATTTTTAGGATATGATGATACTTGACTACATTTTCTTATAATGAGCATCCAGGAATAGATTCCTACTACCGTTCTGTAGACCTTGCCAACCAATTAGAACAAAAGGACACAAGCCTTGTTAGAATTAGTCAACCTATACTTTGGCTAAGTCATTCTTACATATCTTTTATGAAATTATCATTATTCTTATTCTGCCCTTCTCATGCATTAATGTGGGCAATGTCAATGTACAAACCAGAAAGTTCAGTGAGTTTAATTAGCAATCATAAATGTCTCTTTTAATAATATTAAAAACCATCAAAAATTCATTCACTAATTTAATAAACAAATACACTCTACCATGCCGTTCTGTCAGAAAAGTTTTCTTTCCTAAGCAATTCTACATTTATTATTAGTTTGAGGGAAATATGCTGGTAGGATAATGTTTCATATGTAAACATAATTTAATTTGTATTTTTAGAATTTTTAATGGTTTTGGCACTTCTCTGAAGATTCACAGAGATCTTTTAGAAATCCAATATTATGTAACTATTAAGCAAGGATTATGGATAATGTGATATTTTCAAAATGAAAAGTATCAAGGTATCTTCATAATTGATAGTTATTTTGAAAACATATGTAAAAGTGAAAGGACAATTCATCCCCAAAATAAAATTATAATCATCAGGAGGATGATTACACAAACTAAATGGAAATAATATAAAAGAATGGTCTCTGGAGCTATATTGCTAAAATTTGAGTCCTGGATTTGTAACTTTAAGCATTTAACCTCCATGATCTGTTTCTTCATGTTAAGACTGGAGTAACAATTATCATATCTATTTTATAGTGTTGTTCTGAGTTCTAAAGAAGTTACCATGGAAAGAGCTCTGAGAACTATCTCATGCATGCATATGATCTCTTGGTACTTTTTTTTTTTAAGATTTTATTTATTCATTTGACAGAGAGAGAGATCACAAGTAGGCAGAGAGGCAGGCAGAGAGAGAGGAGGAAGCAGGCTCCCCGCTGAGCGATGCAGGACTCAATCCCAGTACCCTGAGACCACGACCTGAGCAGAGGCTTAACCCACTGGGCCACCCAGATGCCTCTGATCTCTTGGTACTATTGTCCAAACTCAGTGATAGTTTCAGGCTGAATTGTACATGTAAGCTATTCCAGAGACAGTTTTCATTGCTCTTGTCAGAAGTTAACATGGAAATAATGTACCAGTCACTTACAGATTTTACACACAATTCACATATTCTTGCTCCATAGTACACACATATAAAAGATATTTCAAGTATGTTTTATTTTTTAAGGTCTTCTGGCAAGAAGATCTATATTTCGTAGAATATACCATAGAATGGAAAGAAAATTTTCATGAAACCTACAAATCTCCTCCATGCTGACAACATCCTTGTTTCTAATCAAATAATTCCAAAGGGGTCCAAGCTTAACTTAATTTCCTCTCACACATACAACTGTGCTACACTGTCTTACACACATGTATTTAATCACTGATTGCACAGGAATACCCAAACTGTCAAATAATCTTATTCTATTTTTATGGATTTCTTTTTCTTCTTTCAGAAGATACTCTTATTTTTTCCTAAACTTCTCTTGCTGCTTACAGATTTTCACCAGATGACCTTCCCTTACACTTCACTTAAAAAATCAAGGCAATTAGGAGGTACCAAATTTACCTTTTTACCGTCATATATATGCATCTGCAAACATTTTGTCCACAGACACTAATTTCTTTCCTGCACTTCCAATTAAAGGGCATGTTCTGTTTTTCATTTTTTCCTTCCTCTGGTATTATGGATCCCATATTCTTTCAACTTTTCAAAGACACCGGTTGAGAAATTATCTTCTAACTGTGTATTATCAATTTCTTGCTCACAACTAATTCTTCAGGGAAGTGAAATATTGTTCAAAACATTTCCTGCCTCTTTCTATTAACCCTTTTTAAAAGTTCTCATCCTACTAGAGGATTATGTTCTGACTTATGCACTCATGTACTGGATTTTCCATGTGACTTCCTTTGATGAACGGTATCACAGTGAGGTAGACAGTTGTTAACTTTCAGCAAGAGCATTAGAAGTATTATATGTGTTTTTTTTTTTCCTATTCTTGCTCTCCTCTAATATGAGGAGAGTGATGACCCAGGAAGGGCATGCTATTTCAGCCAGAGCTACACAGAACCTGGACTAAACAACAGGAAACAAATTACACAGACCTACATTAATGAAGCAAATAAAAAACATATGAGGTTTTAAGCTAATGAAATGTTTCGGTCCTAGAGAGTTTGGGATTGGGGTCTGTGTTTCCCCCTTCTGTTCTAAAGTACATTCATCACTTTCTTAAGGGATAGAAACTCAAAATTCAGATCAACCTAACATATTCAGAAGTGACGTCTTGATATCACTTCAAAAATTGCTTTTCAGATTGAAAACTAATAATCAGTCCTGCTAGTTCTTTTGTAATACTAACCAGACTGTCTGCTTCTTGACCTTCTGCCACTGAACTCACACTAGGAAGATTTGCATACGCTTGTACTATCTGTAAAGGCTTTAGAGCTCAGTATTGAAAGATAATTCCATATCATCACTTGGAAATTTACCCTAAACTTGGGTAAAATAAGATAGTTTTCAAACTCTGATGATACCTTCAGGAAATCTGTTATCAAATGCATGGACCCATCTTCCCTTCCTTCCTTTCCTTCTTTGTTCCTTCCTTCATGCATTTAATACTCATTAACTTCCTACCAAGTCATATGCCCTGAGACATATGATAGGAATACAAACACATAGGAGACACAGTCCTTGATGTCAAGAAACTTTTAGTTACAAAA
Source organism: Lontra canadensis (assembly GCF_010015895.1). Classification (NCBI taxonomy): domain Eukaryota; kingdom Metazoa; phylum Chordata; class Mammalia; order Carnivora; family Mustelidae; genus Lontra; species Lontra canadensis. Next base: position 10,118,344 of record NW_022631038.1, read on the forward strand.
AGTTAAGCAGAACCAAAAATAAATTAATAAGGTAAAGTGTTATGGGTATCATTATAGATTCATACACAGGATAAGGCATTAAGAAATGTATAATCAATTCTGCTAGGAGGAAACAAGACACATTAATAGAGTGCTGCTTTTAGAACTGATTAACCATAAAGGTGGAGAGTGGTCCAAGTACCAAGGAACAGGGATCCTGTAAGCAAAGACAAGGAAGTGTGAAACATCCTGGAATGTTCTGGAGTCAGGAGCATTTCAAACTATAGGGAACAAATTGAGGGTGGGAATGGGGTAACTGAGTGATGGGCATTAAGGAGGGCATGTGATGTAATGAGTACTGGGTGTTATATGCAACTGATGAATCACTGAACTCTACATTTGAAACTAATGATACACTCTATGTTAATTAATTGAATTTAAATAGAATAAGATAATAAAAAATGGCTGGTTTCATGTGTGTGGAAGGAGTAGTGAATAGGGAAACTTGGATTAAAACTAATGGCATAGATTTCTTTCCTTTGTAAGTGATTAAAACTGCACACTAAAAAAAAGTGCACATTAAGCATGCCATTTTAATTGTCTATATCTATGAGAAGTTTATTAATTATACCACAAATCTGTATAAAACATGTCACTGCCTTTAGGAGCAGCTTTCAGGGATATATCTCAGTGCCTAGAAGACACTTGTCTTTATGATGTTGATACTATAAACTTAAGTCTGTAACATGAGAATAAAAGTTTTAATTGGATCCTAAAATTGATTTAAATTATTGTACTATGAAAGCTAAAGACATAGGACACTTGAGAGTCCAGGAATGGGAGTGTGTTGAAGGAATAAAGTTACTGCAAAACAGTTTTAGGATGCGCTAGGATGGCCACTTGTCACCAAGTTAGTAACTCTATCCACCCTTGAATAACTTTTTAATTGACTATTAGGCATATTTATTGGGGTGAAGAATAAAATAGACTTAAAATCATTATTGTGAAAATAAACCAAAATGAGTTTTTAAAGTTATGCAAAATATTAAGATAGAATACATTTTGCCCAGAGAAAGATTTGGGGTTTTTTTTGACAATGTAAATATAAGGATATAATTGCAAATTTAAGTTTATTATCATTTTTATGTCAGTATTTTTTTCTGAACTTCTCACTGGGAACATTGATGAATAAAGACTTACAAATGGGTGTGCTCCATTTCAGAAATACATCAAATGTTAATGCACTATAGAAAGCTATTGCATAAAGTAGTGTGAGCATCTGTTTTTGAGAAATTTTTTCAACTAATACCAATTTTATTCTACATGAGTTATTATTTTTTTGTCCTAATTTCCTTTTAAAGAAATATTATGGAATCACTCTGAGACATGTAAGAAGCTGTTCTGTAATAAGAAAATTTGACTTTATGTAGGTGTGTCCAGTCCAATGGCCTTTTTCATGTTTTTGTTCTTGTTTCTCTGAAAAATTCAGCATTTATCTTTCTGTATTTTTAATTTTTTTTACTCATTCATCAAACGTTTAGTGAATATCTAGAGTCTATTAAAAACTGTCCCAGGATATGGATTTTCAGTGGCAAATCAGATTCATGTGGCTTCTGTCCTCCACATGTTACCTCACTTATATCTTATTTAAACTTCACAAGATCCATTGGAACTATTTTTTACATGAGAAAACAATGTGTATGAACACAACGGTGGAAACAAGTCAAGCTTAAATAGCTGACAATCTTTCCTTCCTAAATCCCTTTACATGCTCATTAATGCCAGGATTTCTAAGGCAATCTCTTTAAAACTTTACATTTTCATTTTTATTAAGTTTTTAATTTTACTCCAGTATAGTTAACATACAATGTCATATTTGTTTTAGGTGTACGAAATAGTGATTCAGCAATTCTATACATAACTCAGTGCTCTTCATAGTAAGTGCCCTCTTTAATCCCCATCACCAGTTTCACCCATCCCCCACCACCTTGTTTTAAACTTAACACTTCTTTATTGTCTATATCAGTTTGGTGGTTAACAGCATGTCAGTTAATTCTTATAAATAAGTTCTTAAAAAAAGTGCATTGTTATTCCCATGATAATCATCCTGGTCCACACTTTATGACTGCATGGTTGCAGTAATACAACCTCCTCCCTGAACTCCCTAAACTATATTTCAGTCCAATCACTCAGCCCAGAGCAATGAAAGCAGCTTTTTAGTCCCTGAGCCACCTGCCAAAAATAGGTAAGAACAAAATGGTGGCTTCCTCCCACCCCACCCCCTTTTTATTTGGTTTATGGTTAAATTTTAAAAGGGTTTCTTCTCCTTATGTTATATTTAATTTATATATGAGTTACTCATTTCCTTATCTTCTGATCTTATGCCTGTCTATAATAACATATTCTTAGTTGGTCTTTTGCCACATATTGCTCTTTATTTCATTTCTTGGTTAAAATTCATACGTATGTTTATTTCTGGTCACTTGGTTTACATCGACACATTCATGACTGGTTCACTCAGGCATTGTTCCAAGGGATGTTCTCAAGCCTCAGACAGAACCCCCAGTGGGTCTAGTCTTTATTTCTCCTTATCACATCAACTGCATGCTGTGTCAACTTCTATTTTTTTATTGAACTGGGTGGTCATGCTCCATTGCCTCATGCTAGGAACACCTTAACCCTGGATCAATCCATCCAGTTAGCTTTCCCAGAGCAACTCAAAGACTGATGAAGCTTACTGGAAAAACAAAACAAAGTAAAACAAAACTACTTCCCAGATTTGGTCCCTTTATCAGTTTCTTAACTCGCATTTAACTGAGTCCTCATTAGTACCTGGAAATTCTTTCCTTTCTAATTGCTGTTTTATCTTCTTCTTCTTCTTCTTTTTTTAATCATTGGCACTGTTACTCATCCATACTTTTAAATAGGTGAACTCAATCTTTATTTCACCAACCAAAAAATAAACAAAATAAAAATAAAATAGAAAAAAAAAAAAAGGAAGAATTTCCTGCAAAGGTATGCCAACAACTAAAAAATTATCTTAATGGATGACTTTGCTATCAGATGCTAATGGACAAGAATTCCCTCACGGGATCAGGAGGGAGACAAACCACAAGAGACTCTTAATCTCACAAAACAAACCAAGGGTTGCTGGGGGTAGGCGGGTAGGGATAGGGTGGTTGGATTATGGACATTGAGGAGGGTATGTGATATGGTGAGTGCTGTGAAGTATGTAAGCCTGATGATTCACAGACCTGTACACCTGGGGCAAATAATGCATTATATGTTAATAAAATATGTATAAAAAAAGAATAAATGTAGTTCTCCTAGTACCTTGCTTTTTAGATCCACCCTCTCTTCTCAAGCCAAGATAATTTGCTTTATGGAAATAAAACACCTTTGAAAAATCAGCTTTTCTTTTTATTGCATTCTTCTCACAATATTAAACACAGTTAAAACACTGTATTTTATAAACACAGAAAAATGCACATGAAACACCTTTCTCCTGACCTCATTGTTCTCCCTACTATTGCCCAATTTACCTCTCACCTATTGATTAAGTCTTCGTAAAAGGGGTGACTTCACTGCTGCTTCAAACACTCACTTTCTGAGTATCTCTTTAACTCACTGTCACCTTTGCCCCCATCAGTCCTTTGTCACTAATGTCATTAATGATTTTGGTCACCAATGGCACAGACCCCACACACTCCACAAAAATTAATTTAAAATAAATCATAGACTATATGTAAAAAGCAACACTCTACATCTCCTAGAGGATAGCTTTGGATAAATTCCCTATGACCTTGGGTTCAGTGGTCACTTTTTTGATACAACAAAAGCATAATCCATGGAAAATAATAAACTGGACTCCATTAAAATTAAAAATTACTGTTCCATAAAGGAGCCAAAAGAATGAGAAGGTAGCCACAGAAGGGGAAAACGTGTCTGTGAAAGACATTGGCTGTTAAAGAACAGCTATCTAAAATATACAGAGAACTCTCAAACTCAACAGTAAGAAAGTGAAAAAACAGATTAAAAAATGAGCATAAGTTTTGAAGAACCTCACCAAAAAAGACATAGAGATTAAAAAAAAAAAGCATATGAAAAGATGCTCAACATCAAATGTCATTCGCGATTTTATAAGTTAAAGCAACAATGAGAAACAACTATATACCTGTTAGAATGGCCAAAATTCAAACCACTGGAGCACCAAACACCAGCTGGGACGTTGAGGGACAAGAGCACTCATTCATTGTTGTTGGGAATAGGAAATAGTGCGACCACTTTGGAAGGCAGTTTGCCAATTTCTTACAAATCCAAACATATGCCTAACCATATTATCCAGCAATTATGCTCCTTGGTTTTTACCCAAATTAAATGTTGAAAACATTTCCATACAAAAACCTGCAGGTGGATGTTTATAGTAGCTTTACTCATTAACTGCCAACAACTGGAAGCCGCCAAGATGTTCTTCAATAAGTGACTGGGTAAACTATGGTCCATCCAGACAATAGAATATTACTGAGTATTTAAAAATATATATGAGCTATCAAGCCATGAAAAGACATGAAGTAAACTTAAATGCATATTTATAAGTGTAAGAAGCCAATCTATAAAGCCACATACTGTATAATTCCAACTACATAATACTCCAGGAAAGGCAAACTATAGAGACAGCAAAAGATTGGTGGTTGCCAGAGATTAGGGGGAAGGAAGGGATGAACAGGTAGATAACAAAGAATAGTTGCATGAGTGAAATCGTTCTGTGTGGTATTATGATGGTGGATACATGCCACTTATATTTACATTATATATCTTTCAAAACCTATAGAATGTACAATACCAAGAATGAACTATGATGTAAGCTGTGGACTTGGGATGATGATGGGTCAATACAGGTTCAGCAACTGTAACAAATTTATCATTTTGGTACTGTAATTTGATAGTCCAGGAGGCCATGCATGTGTGTGGGGGCAGTGGTATTTGGGAACTCTCTATACTTTCCATGCAATTTTGCTCTGAATCTAAAGCTACTTTTAAAAAAACAAAGTCTATTAAAGAAATACGTAATTGGGATAAATGTAATAACACTTGTACAAGACTTCTACACTGAGTACCACAAAATTGTAATGAGAGAAATAAAACATTATCTAAATTCATGGAAAGTTATACAGTGTTAATGGTCCAGAAGACTCAACATTTTTTCTACCATGAACTATAGATTTGAGTAGCATACATTGCTACACCTATAGATCTTGTAGTTAAAGCTACTGAACATGTTATATAATATAAAACATTATATCTATTCATTCAAAGGTATGCTGCATATTTGAGTGAGGAGTAATAATAGTATACTATATAAGAAATAATATACTCATTAAGAAAAATAAACATTTACAAATTTATAATTAAACTTGGTTTAAATCACAAACATCTCATCTTTCCATGACTTTTAATTAAGAAAAATAAAGTAAACATTTACAAATTTATAATTAAACTTGGTTTAAATCACAAATATCTTTCCATGACTTCTAAAAAGCAGACATAAGTTCTTTAAAAGTCCATGTAAAATTGTGATGAGACTATCTTGCATGGGACCCACTTTGGATTTGGAAAATTCACTAACTTTTGCAATATTGTGATTTAATTTATATGTAATTATTCTAAGATAACATTCTACCTCATGATTATTATAAATTTCCTTTATTCTTACATGTGTCAAAGAGGATTTATAAAAGACATATCACTTAGAAGCTTTTTTTTAAGATTTTTAAAATTTATTTTGAGAGAGAGAGAAAGAGAGAGTGTACATGCAAGCTGGGAGAGAGGCAGAGGCAGAGGGAGAGAAAAGAGTCTCAAGTGGAGCCCAACACATGGCTCAATCTCAAGACCCTAAGATCATGATATGAGATGAGACCAGGAGTCGGAGTCTTAACTGACTGAGTCACCTGGGCGCCCCTAAAGAATTTTAATTAAATATCACATATATATACCATGTTTTACAGATAGCACAATAATTGAATGAAAAAATGAGTTAATATTTTGCAATTTTAATAACATGTCTTTTTAGATAACCATATTTAAACCCATATGACAAACCTGCCTTTCTTAAAATTTCCATTAATAAAAAATATAGTTCATATTGATATGAAAATGTTTGTGTTAATGCCTGGGACTTACCAAAAAATTAAAAATAGAAATGACCAAAATATAATAAATTAGAATGAATCTCCAGTTTTCCCCAACCTTGACTCTAACAAAGAATGAGAGGGAAACCAGATATCTGCAGGAAGGTGGTAATGAGCTGATGGCTACTTAGGGACTACATATGGGATCAGGGTTCATGAGAAATGAATAATAACTGATAACTAATTCCCACTGCAAGCAGCCCAGAAATATTCCAAGTCAAGAAGTTATGCAAATACCAAAAAAAAAGATCTTTACAAATGTTACTTATAATTACTAAACTTTTCCAAAGTGTTTTATTACTTACATTCACTTCTGTCTTCCATTATTCCCAAAATTTGATTGACATATCTTTACAATGATGGGCTGCTAGTTTACTTTTCTTGCCTATAATGTCAACATTTTAATTAAAAAAAAAAAAAGCCGTGGAATCATAGTAAGAAAAATATCCTACAATTTAATGAAGTCTGTTGACAGGAACCAACAAAAGAAGAGAGGTGAGGGATAAGAAAACATCTCTGCCCAACTGTTCAGGGGTAAATCTACCCTTCCTGCAACATGTACTGTGTGTATGAACTTGTGTAACACATTCCTCTGAGTATTCTCTCATCTAGAAAATCAGAATGATAACTACATGCAATTCATAGGTTTGTGTGAGAATTAAGAGTGTAGGCGTATGAAAAAACTCTTAGTGTCATACCTGAGCATATATCTCCTATATATTTTCATAAATAATATGTCGATTCATTTTATCACTATTTTCCTTTTGAAACTGAACTATCATGTAAAGCCGAAATGATAGATGAAATAAGACCTAATAATATCATCATGTTATTTCAGTAAACCTCTTTGACAGATTTTCTATGGTCACAAAATTTATGGTTTTCACTAAAACTAGGTTATTCTGTTGTATTTATTCCAAGAAATGCTAGTTGAAGTATTTAAAATAATCACGGAAAACTTGTAATAGATGCTTCAGACAGAAGGATGCTCAGGGAGATTTGTTCCCAAGCTGTATATTAAATATTTGTGATAGCAAGGGCAATACTTCATCAAAAGAAGTTTGGGAGAAAAAAATATAAGAAAAAATATTCTGGCAAATTATCTGTGGGATAATATCACCTGGATATTCTCCAAGTGTAAAAGATCTTTTCCCATACACACACCCCTTTTTAAAAAATACTGTTTCTATGTTTCTGGGATAAATGGAAATTATATGTTGACACCAGTAATTAATATCATAATGAGATAGCCAGAAAGAAACCAAATGCAGAAAAGAAATCTTGATTAAAAAAAATTGATGTTCGGCAACATATGGGCTGACAAGGCACAGAACTGTATGCAAAGTAATAGTTATAAAGAATTTAAATAGTAATACATAATGTATGGGGAAAGATTATGTAAGTCCTAGCATATTCCCCATTTCCCTCTAAAAATATTCAATATCTTATTTGATTATTTCAATTGATAAATTAGGGCTGATTCAAATAAAAATGAGTTTAACTTTGGAAATATAGGTACTTGTATACTACAATGTAAGAAAATGTAGTTGTCAAAATAAAAATGTTAAACAGCAATATCAGTCAAGCGATGGTTAACATGGATTTATCTCCCACATTTTGATTCTGCATATTTTCTATTCATTTATTTAGTATTCATGTAGAGACCTTGAAAAAGGATTCACTTTTGCTGATGGATGTAGGGGGTGGAACTGCATCATTGCACAGAAAATGCATTAACTGATATGATAACATAATCATAAATATAATAGGATTCATTACTACCAAGAACTAGCACTATGATGCCTATAAACTTTTTCTGATTTTTAAAATGGATATTAAATGGAATTCACCAAGATTTTAAGCCTATAGGGAATACCTTAGAGTCAGTAAATAAACTGAAATGAATCATCTCAAAGACAAAGAATTATTTTTGTTCTACAGGACATATTTTTACTTATTTATTTTTTGTATGATTAAGATATGAAATAAAACAAGGTATGTGTAAAAAAACCCAAGATGTGTTTATAGAAAAATACATACATCTAGTAACTATTTATAGCCAAACACCCATACAATATTTAGTTTGGCCTGCAATTTTTAATGTTTCACTGGAAAACTCTGAACTACATTAAGAACTCATGATTGACTACATTAGTCAGGACTCACTGGAGAAAAAGACTATCTATCTATCTAGAGAGAGAGAGAGAGAGAGGAAGAGAAGGAGAGAGGGATTTATTATGAGAATTTGTCTCATAATAAATGACCAGGAGAGTCAATGACATAAATCCCATCCTAAGAACTGGAGAAGATGAGAAGCAATAGCCCAGATCAATCAGTGAGGCAGGAAAAGAGAGGTGGATTTCTCCCTCCTTAATATTTTGTCATAGTTGGGGCTTCAACAGATTAGTTGAGGTCCACCCATGTTGGGGATGGCATTCTACATTACTGAGTCCACTGATTCAAATCCTATTCTCACCCAGAAAACATTGTCATAGGCACATGTTTAATCTGGGCACCCGGAAGCAGGTCTCATTGACACATAAAATTAATGGTTACACCAGCTATGCTGATCACTAGAAGAATCAAGAATGCATAGATTCTCACTTTCTGACCTCACATCTTAGCTTACACATAATTTCTTCCATAAAGATTTTCCTGTTTCCTTGAAATTTTATTATTTATTCATCAATCCTATATTATGCCAAAGGTTTTATGAGATGTTATCTTGATTTTACTCTATTTTGGTTTCCTGCTCGCTTATCTGTATTATCCAAGAGAATATAAGTCTACTGGTGAGAATGCTAAGGATGAAAATGAGGATAACTAAATTTACCAAGGGGTTACTTTGTACACATCATCATTCAATAATCTTACAATAAAACATGTTACAAAAGGATAACTTGGAATTCTATTCAGATTTAATATTTACTGTTACATCTTCAAGGGATTCCAATTTTCACATAATGTTAGGGTTTGTAAGTTCTACTTGATAAAATCTTTACACTCTTCCATTGTGTGGTAATGTTACCAGACTCCAAAGGAAAATAAGTATCATTTCAAACAGGCACTTTAGGAATTTTCACCAGTTCTTGATAAGGACGAGAGATCTTTTTATTTTTTTTTTATTTTTTTGGGGGGGGCTGGGTACAGTATACTTCCTTGAATGTACATGATAAGGACGAGAGATCTTTTTTTTTTTAAATTTTTTTGGGGGGGGCTGGGTACAGTATACTTCCTTGAATGTACATGATAAGCATTGAAGATGGAAGAGTTGTGTCACTGTTGAAACAGCAGGAGACAATTTGGTCATCAGTGTAGTCCAGGATGCCCTTGAGGGGACCTTTCAATGCCTGTTCCATTACCTTCTTAATGCCATCATATTTGGCAGCTTTCTCAAGGCAGCAGTTCAGATCCATGACTGACACATCGGGGGTGGGGACACAGAAAACTATGCCAGATGGCTCCCCATTCAGCTCAGGGATAATCTTGCCTACAGCCTTGGCAGCATCAGGAGAAGCAGGAATGATGTTCTGGGCAGGGCCTCAGCCATAAATGAAGATCCCAATGGACTCCACAAGATACTCAGCACCAGCATCACTCCATTTGATGCTGGCAATATCTTGCTCCTGGAAGATGGTGATGGGCTTTCCGTTGATGACTAGTTTCTCGTTCTCACTCTTGATTGACTGTGCCATTGAATATTTGTGGGTGGACTCCTACTGGAACATGTAGACCATGTAGCTGAGGTCAATGAAGGAGTCATTGATGGCAACAATATCTACTTTGCTGGAGTTAATAGCAGTCTTGGTGCGCAGTCGCCCAATATGGCCAAATCCATTTACTTTGACCTTCACCATTGTGCCTCTGCAATGCAGCTGGTGCTGCACCAGAAGATGCAGGTCTCTGTCAAACTGGGAGAAGTAGAGAGCCAAAAGTTGTTTTTTGTGAGGGTTTTTTTGGATATTTAAACTTTATTTTTTCAGTGTTCCAAGATTCATTGCTTATGCATCACACCCAGCCAAAAGATCTTTGTAAAAAGCCCTTCAAATGCAGGCCTCTAATCATCTGGATGACTCTTTTTATTTAATTAAAAAAATTATATCATGAATCTCTTTAAAATTATATTCTTAATTACTTGTTTTAGAATTATTTCCCTACTTATTGTCCAGACTTTCCTTCTGCAATTATTTCCCCAATTTCCTGCATTGTATTTCTCATTGCATTAGCATGGCTATATTGGGGTTAAACACAGTTTTTGTTTATATGTATACTTTCATGTTTGAGTAGAAAGATAGTTTTTCTGGGTATGCAATTCAGAGAAGTTATCTATCACAGCACATTAAGATATTATATTACCATCTTTTGCCTTTAATATTTCTTGAGAAAACTATCTTTGTAAATGTCTTGATTTAGATCTTATTTATTTGACAGAGGAGATCAGAAGTAGGCAGAGAAGCAGGCAGAGAGAGAGGGAAGCAGGCTTCCTGCTGAGCAGAGAGCCCAATGCAGGGCTCAATCCCAAGACCCTGAGATCATGACCTGAGCCGAAGACAGAGGCTTAACCCACTGAGCCACCCAGATGCCCCCCTCTAGTGGCTTTTTAGGCTTTAAAGTTTTGCCTTCAATCTTTGTCCTGTTAATGAAATATGTCTAGTTGTACATTTAGTCTATTGTAAGTCAAAAAACTTGTGCCTTCTGGATCTGTGGAATCATGTCTTCTTCAATTCTAAAAATTGTCATCCATTTCTTTCTCCCATACTCTCTCTCTTCAGTTCTTTCTAATCTCTTTCTCCTTGAATTCATTTTTAAATTTGGACATTAGACTTTTCTTGCTTGCCTGCTTTTTGATTCTGGGAGTTTCCTCTATGGGAGTTGTATCTTCAAGAAGTGTCTCAATCAGTTCCCCAACGGCAGCCTCAGGACTGGTCTTTAGATTTTTGCCCCATAATAATTCTCTAAATCAATTGCTTTCTTTCACCAATAGCCATGGATTTTTCTTTCGCCTACTATTTGTTTACACTTCTCTTGTGTGTGTATTTGTGTGTGTGCGTGTGTAGGTGTGTGTAGGATGCAGTTCCTTTCACCATTTCTCTTTCAGTTCTTTGAGTCTTAAAACCACAGAAAATAGTCTTTAATGCAATTTATCCACCAGTAGATGGGGAAACAGGAGAAAATTTTAGATTTCTAAGTTTTCCATTCTCTAAGAATCAGTATTTAGCTACAAAAATTTGCCTTTATTGTGGTTGTGATTGTGCTTTTCAAGTGTTTTGAACCTCAGTAAAAAGCACAGATCCTGATACATGTAAGGGTTTCATACATTATTTGAGCTGAATAAATAAATGAATTAGTGAGTAAGGGAACACATCTCTTTCTATTAATTCTGTCATATACATACCTTGTGGAGGTTTTTGTTTACACAGAAAAATGATTATTAATTTTACATGAAATGTTAAATATACAAGCAACAACATCTGGTTGTTTTATATATTTATTAGTGATAATTAACATTTTTCTTGATACACCAATTTTACAGCCACCATAAATATTCTAATTGTTGGCAAATTAAATAAATAATGTGGATGGCATTGCATATTGAAAACCCCAACTTTATCTAAGTCTACACTTAATTCAAATGAATGAAGACTGAAAGCTGACAGAGAACACTGAGGTGATATTCTATAAATCTCTGAAAATTACTTTTTATAATGCTTGCTGTCATAGAGGCTTAAAATATCTCTTTATGAGAAATATCTCAGACTTCTCCTATAGCTATTCACAGTAAATAATTTTTTAGTATTTTAGGCTGTTGTGGCATTGTTGGACTATATTTCAGGGCAATTCATTTGCTCCAATATTGTCTAATCATTTTTTTATTAAAATGAGATCTGGCTTTTATCTTTTACTAGGGTATACCAATATTACTGTCAGTGTGTTTCTGTGTATTTCAGACAAAATTTCTTATTAAGCAGCAATATTCCTTTATTATTACCCACTAAGATATCTGAACATAGATGGCCACCTGATGTGACACAATAAATTTATTTAAGTCAAACTAGAGAAAACTCTTTCAGTTGAGAAAAACAAAAATACTTCCCTTATACTCCTTTAAAACAGCAACAAAAAAGGAGATAAATTTAATTTATAAATTTCTTTGTGAAATTCATATCCAAATACTCATTCTTACAAAGTGAGATTATTTTTGTCTCCTTATTTCATAAATGGAAAAATATATAAACACTTTAGTATAATGAAATCTGCAGTTTTTCTCCTAGCAGGTATTTTCCATGTACTACTTAAATAATGCATCTAGATGAGTTCTGCTTGGTATGAATCAGATTGTGTATGCATATTGGTATATGACCCACCATGTGCAATCATAAAACTTTAATTTGGAAATGGATTAGTAGTTATCTCATTTAATCTTCCATTATTTAAAATGTGTGTTCCTTTAAGATTCTTTTTAAGCAATCATTTAACCAACACTTCAAGTTAAGCAGAAATTATTATTACTTATAGCAGTATGATAAATTCAACCCAACAAATGCTCTGACAAAATACCTGCTTCATATTTTTGTTTGTTCTTAACCAAACTGAGCAAGGAAGGGGCATATTTTGTCGGTCAATGTTTAGTCACAGTTTATAAATTCATCTCCATCTTTTAAAGATTTAATAGACAAAATCAGGACACTACACATTACTATCAGGAAAAAATAATGTTACACATTTATCATGAAAAGACACACTATCTTTATATTATTCCTTTTTCTAGATATTTTATAAGAAATAGATATGCATCATTTGATTTAATATTGAAATACCCATCACATTTACAGCAAAATTGATCATCTAGTCACATTAAGCCATCTAAATTACATGACTTTATTTATTTATTTATTTTTATTTCATGATCCATTTTCCCCACTTTACAAAAATGCATGTATACTTATGTTTCACCTAAATATATACTACAACATAAAAAGGACAAAAACTATTTCTTTCTTTCTTTTTTTTTTTTAAAGATTTTATTTATTTATTTGACAGAAAGAGTGATCACAAGTAGGCAGAGAGGCAGACAGAGAGGGGGAAGCAGGCTCCCCACTGAGCAGAGAGCCTGATGCAGGGCTCCATCCCAGGACTCTGAGATCATGACCTGAGCCGAAAGCAGAGGCTTAACCCACTGAGCCACCCAGGTACCCCCAAAACTATTTCTTTATCTACCAATTTACATCATTAATATATGTCATTAGTGTGTCTTTCATAGAAATCCCATTATCATTGTTTGGCCTACGTGTAAACTACATGAGGCTATTAATGAGCATGTATTGGAGATACATTAGAGTTACTGAATCCTCTAGTTTTTAATTAGAGAAATTAGGTACCCTTAATAACAAGCCCACCACCACTTACCCAGAAGTATTCCATCTCCACTCTAAAATGTCTGGACTTTAAAGTAGATAGGATTTGAGTGAACTGAGGAGAAATGTATGTTGGTTGAAACAGTTCTTATTATGGCAGGTGGCTTTCCAAGTCTGGGAATAATAAACATATTAGTATTGTTTTTCCTTAAAAATACTTCCAGGCAGTTCAACTGACTGGCTCAGTCAGTACAGCATATGGCTCTTGATCTCAGGGTTGTGAGTTCAAGCTCCATGTTGCATGTGGAGCCCACTTAAAAAAATGAAAAGTAAAAATAAAAAATGGTTCCAGGCAATCCTTTTAATAATAGTGAAAGAAAATGTTCACAACCATTCACACTTACTTTGATGTTTGCATGTAATAACTGAATCCTGATGCAAAGTTGAACTACTTACTTGAAACTTCCCATGAGAAAATTATCTACCATGATGTATGTATTTCCTAAAATACATTTGTTGATGCTAACTGGGAAGAGAGCACTGTTGAAATATCATTTTTTCTAATATTAACAGAATTCACTAGAGAAAATATTCCATATAATTAGTGCTTTAAAAAAAAATAAATGCTGCATTAATGGCAGGAGTAGAACATACCATGTTTTCTACTCCTTCAAAATGAAAGAAATGCAGTACTTAACAAAACAAAGGTAAAACAACAACGAAGAATGTATGTTGATATTGAAAGGTCGTGAATAGAATTGGGGACAGAGGCACACTGTGATGAATATGTGGAAAGTAAAGCAAGACAGGTTAGACTGACAGTGTTAGCAAATTGATTTGAAGAATATTCTACTCCACACAGCAAAAACAGATTATATCCAATAAAGTGAATTTTCAAAAAAAGAAATAACCTAAAATAAACTGTAAATTGAGGACAAGAGCTGCAAAGGAGAATGCTGTGAGATAGCTAAAGCTGGTGATTCATTTAGGAAAACAAAGAAATCAGAACGATGTCTCCACATGCTACCTAATGCAGAACTATGGGCTTCTGCAGTTTGTCTCAAGATAATATCATAAATACCGCTCATTCCCTGGTGTAGAAATTTTTTTTTTTTTAAAAGTGAGACTTTGGGACGCCTGGGTGGCTCAGTGGTTAAAGCCTCTGCCTTCGGCTCAGGTCATGATCTCAGGGTCCTGGGATCGAGTCCCGCATCGGGCTCTCTGCTCAGCAGGGAGCCTGCCTCCTCCTCCTCTCTCTCTCTGCCTGTCTCTCTGCCTACTGATCTCTCTCTATCAAAATAAAAAAATAAATAAAATTTAAAAAAAATAATAAAATAAAATAAAAAGTGAGACTTCATTGGATCTGAGGTAATGGAATTTTCCACAGGTAACCCAGCTTTCTGGGGAAAGGTAAGAACCATTATAGGATAGAAAAATCACTGGTGCACGTTGAAGGGAAAGTCATCCAATAAATCCTTGTTCCCCACAATATTATCAGGATCAGTGTTTAATCATCAGAATTCTGCATTTACTGATGACCCAGGGATAGAAATAATTTTCTTGCATGGGATGAGGACATTAAATTATCAAATATTATTAAACTAGTCATTTACTCTCAAATTTGAGCAGTAAATCTAAAATTTTACCAAATATTAGAGAACATTACAGGATAATTTTAGGAAATAAATCTACAAATCCTAACAGTGCACATTAAAAAAAAAAAAAAAACTGACACAGAAAACAGAAGGAATATTTTAAGTATAAATAGTCTCATCTGAGAAAATTGAGAACATGCCTAATTAGAGAAGAGTAGCCTGCTGTGAAAAAACAGTATTTATGTTGTTGGAAATTAAAAATAAAAATAATTAATTAAAATGGGAAAAAATTAAAAAGGAAAAATCAATATTGTAATGTCTGGAGGAAGCTTTTTTATCTAGTGACTATTTCAGATTCTAATTTGGAAGAAATTTCTATGAAATTTTTTTGCACTGCAATTGCTAGGCTAGTAGTAGAAAGTCATAAACTTGGGAAGCACGTGTTTTGCAAGAAGGTAACTGGGTATAATTATCTGAAGTGCAACACCTTGCCCTGACTTGCAGAAACCATGTTGCAACACTGACTCTGGGAGAAACGGCAGCATAAAGGAGAGGCGAGTTCAAATCATGCACAGCAGCCTAGAAATCAGCATCCATATTGATTGTAACTCAACTTTTCGTAGTTGATTTCTCCTTAGGGAAGGTGACCTGGTTTTATATTGTGGCATGCATATTAAGATGAGAAACATCTGAGCAGCCCCTGTCTAATAACTTGTCTGTGGAATAAGTTCTTTAATTTTTCACCTATAGCCAGCCAGGAGGGTGAGGAAGGCCACAGGTAAGCCCATAAATGGTGGAAGTGACCAAGGCACAGCTGGCAGCAAAATCATATCTAAATGTAGAATAAACAACTATCCTGCTGGTGTTGAAAAATAAATATTGAATTTGCTCTACAAGTAACAGGTACTTGTAGGGACTTTTATTAATGCCCAGCAAGGTGAAACCTCTTTTTTTTTTTTTTTTTAAGCCCCCTACACAAATGTTCTAGAACAGGGCTGTCCAAGAGAGCTTTGTGTGATGACAGTCCTGTATAGTCCATAGGGCTGCATACAGCCGCCAGGAGCCACATGTGGCTTGTGAACTCTTGACATAAGAGAGTAAACCCTAAAAGTTCTCACATTTAAAATTTTTAAAAAAGTTGTAACTGGTACGGTGACAGTTGGTAAGTAGACTTATTGTGGTGATCATTTCATAATATATACAAATACTGAATTATTGTTGTACACCTGAAACTAATATAATGTTGTATGTTAATTATACCTCAATTAAAAAAAGAAAGAAATACGGCTATTGCAATGGAGGTACTGACTTTATAGTAGCTTTTCATTTTATGTTAATTAAAACTAACTCTAAATAGCCACATGTAGCTCCAAGATACACCTGAGCTACCCAAAGCTGGAAGAGGCAAGGAAGGGTTCTTCACTATTTTTTGAGGGAAGTGTGGCAATACCAGCATCTTGACTTTGGATTTCTGGTTTCTAGAGCCCTGAGAAAATGAATAGCTGTTTTTTCAGCCATCAGTTTGGAGTAATTTATTATGACAGCCCTAGAAAATTAATACAGATGGCTTCATGGAGGAATTTGAAAGAAGATCAAGTGGCAAAAAGGCCAGAAACAAAGAATCATTCATTCATGAGAGGTCCAGCGGCTAACAACCCAGGTCTGAGTGGGCAGCACCATTACTCTCACCAGACTGGTCATGAAATACAACTTCACGGACTTTCTGGGTCCTCATGTCCATGGTCACTGTCCTCACCCTGAGCCTGCTTCTTCAACCTTCCCTTTAACTGTATGTCACCCAGTATAATCTATTATCTGGTTTAGGTTAACTACAATCTATTTCAGTCACCCACAACCATGAACTAAGGAACTCAGTGATTTTGAACACATTTCCAAAATAATACTTCTTGAGTAAAACAGTATTTACTTTTATTTAAAATATATAACACACATATATAATACATCAAATTACTTTATGTGTGTGTGTGTGTGTGTTCACTTTTTAGCTCTGAAAACTTGAGGCTATACAAATAATGTGTGCCTCAAAAGTATGATACCCTTCTCAAAATAAAACACATAATGAGTTTTCCTGTTGTTTAGGGAAAACAGAAGAAGAAAACACTGAGAATTATGTTTGCCATCTGAAAGCCATGGTGAGTGGTAAAAGCAGCCACAATAGAAATGTAAATTGAGCTGAAATATTTCATTTGGCATCAGCTCAGTTTTAAAATAAACACAGTAATCTGCAGAAATGTCACATATATTAAGATTTTTATTTAACAATAGCTATGATTTTAAAAGATCATTGCATTAGAGAGAAAAATCATGCTTCACACTATAAAAATTTAGCATTCCAGTAATCTGTAAGAAGTGTTATTTCACATTATTATGAATAATTCATATATTTTAAATGTATTTTTGTCTTAGCTGGGTTTGAGAAACTGACAGTGCTTGGTGCACATTTTCATTATTTTCCTATTCTAATATTTTAAAATCTATTTTAATTTAAATGATCGGATCAACTGAATTACCCTGAAATATCCAAGAGATATGTACATGATCCAGTTTATAGAATACAAATGACTATGTAGACATGTTTTTATTTATTGTACTATTTCTGCTTTTTTTTTAGTATAAAATTTTCTCTACTCTCTATATAATTATGTCTCTGGTAATATATCAAAAGTTGTTGTTTTTTTTTTAATACTACCTCTTCATTCTCAAAATTAAGAAACTGAGACTAGGATGTCCCCCTATTCTTTTGTTTCTTGCATGGTACATGGTTTATGTTCTCTAAAATTCTACAATTATCTGCATCTTCATTCACCTATGCAGTGATCTATAATGAGCCTTGATCTGAAATGATGGGGGGATGTTTAGTATTTGATAAATATAGGATATGGGTCTCCTTTTCTTTCTTTCTTTCTTTTTTTTTTTTTTTTTCTTATTCATATGATTCTGTCATGGTGAAATGGTTTTGTTTTTATTTCACTCTAGCGTAGTCACAGGATGATCTTTTCTGATGTTAGTGTTTTATGAAATTAACTGTTTTCCATAAGAAACAACTTGGTCCAGCTGCATGTCATGCACCCACAAGCTGGGAGCTCCCGGAGTTACTTTCCTTTTCTTTCTCTTTCCTTATCTTCCATTAGCTACATCCTTGGCAAGGTGGTGGATCCCCTATGTGATGGTTGCCAAGGAAGTGTCCATCTGTGTTTTTTGTTTTTTTTTTTTTAAGCTCATTGGTATTTAGATAATATCTCCCATGAAATGTATATGGCCAGCTGCTACAATCATAGTCATTCTCTATTTCTGGGTTGAGACGGTCACACTCTAATACACAATGCCATGCAATATGAACATGAGGTGGTATACTTCTTAGGCATGTGTGCTGGAAATCTGGGAGGCAGGGTGGGTGAAGAAGCACTCTCTGGATATGTAGGCATGTATTTTACTTATGTATTATTTATTTGCTTATTCACACATTGCTTTTTTATAAGGTACTAGTTCTGAATTATGTTACTCTGGATAATTTCTGACAGCACCATAGTTTTTACTAGGCCATTCAAGTCATGGCGTTTCTGGATATATCTCCACTTCAGTTAGGATGGCCTACAAGAGTAAAGACAATTTTAGTAGCAGAAAATGGTGTTGTTCCAGACCTGCCTTGACAAAAGAGATCCATATCACCTTTGTCTTTTTACTTCTGTCCCCTAGACAAAAACTACCAAGGGACACCCTGCAGGGGAAGTGGTGATGGACATGGTAATGCCATCCTTGTAGTGATTTAAGGAAGCTATAGCTAGACTCATCCTCCATCTCCTTAATACAATATGATAATGACTCTAATGCATTAAAACAACAACAAAGGAAAGGCAGATTGGACATTCAATATAAAGACAGAAAATAAGATTTACCAGTGCAATTATACATTCAGGTAACTTAGTTCATTCACACTTATTTAAGAAGTATAGTTCTTCTGGGGCACCTGTGTGGTTTAGCTGTTAAGCATTGGACTCTTGATTTCCATTCAAATCATGATCTCAGGGTCCTAAGTCAAGCTCTGCGTTGGGTTCTGCACTTTCTGCTTGGGATTCTGTCTCTCCCAGTCCCTTTGACCCTCCCCACCACTCTTTTCCACCCCTCCCTCTAAAATAAATAAATAAACCTTTAAAGAAAATAGGTTTATTTTTTCTAACTGCATCTTTAGACTTATGTTAACAGTTTATCACTCAGTTGTACTAAATATATGTTGGAGATTTTCCTAAAAACTGGACAGATTATTTATAAATAATATAAGAAAACAAAGTCATTTCAACTGAGATTAGAAAGTATCTAAAAGCACTGACTCCTGATATAACAAAATAAACTGGATAGATGCTGAAGCTTATAAAGTCAGAGGTGTTGGAATTAGAGCTGAGAATGAAAAAAAAATAAACTAAATGATTAAATAAAAAGGAAAATCATGGTGATAATTCAGCATTTAACAAACATTGTTATTTTTGCATTTTAGAGGGGGCTAAGTATAATCATTGTGTTTCTGCCCAACTTCAAGAGGTTTTAAAACGTTTAAGAGAATCTAATATTTGGACCCTATAAAGAACTGGACTTGCAAAAAGCTTAATTTGTTAAGTGTGCAATCAGTTTTAAATCCTTTCGAAAATAGAATTGGTCACAGACATACATTTTATATTTATTAGTTTATATAACTACTATTTGACTTTTAAGAGGTTATACCTAATAAGTAATAGTAATTAGGCAAATTGTGTTTTTTAAGACTTATTTTTTGAGAGAGAGAGTGAGTGGGAGAAGGGATGGAGGAGAGAGTCTTTCATGCAGACTCCCCGCTGCATGAGGAGCTGGACCACTGGATCCCACAAACCCTGAGATCATGGCATGAGTCGAAACTGAGTAGATCACTTAACCGACTAAGTCACCCAGGAGCCTCCTAGGCAAATTATTTTTTTAAAAAGGAAATACTTTCTGGGGCGCCTGGGTGGCTCAGTGGGTTGAGCCTCTGCCTTTGGCTCAGGTCATGGTCTCAGGGTCCTAGGATCGAGCCCCACATCGGGCTCTCTGCTCAGCAGGGTGCCTGCTTCCCTTCCTCTCTCTCTCTCTGCCTGCCTCTCTGCCTACTTGTGATCTCTGTCTGTCAAATAACTAAATAAAATCTTTAAAAAAAAAAAAAAAAGGAAATACTTTCTATTAAACTTTCTCAGAAGACATATTTTTCCCATTAAAGCTTCTGATTCTGGACCCTGATTGAGGTTCCACTGATTATAACACCCTTTTACTTTGTATTGCCATACCTGAATATTCAGATTTCAGGCCGTCTGAAACTCTTGCTTGTCCCCATCACTCTTTGACCCTCTGTTACCATAAGCTCCACTCCCCACAGTGGGCTATTCCTTTACCATGTTTAGGTAAAGGGATTTTTTTCCTCAAAAGGAAAAAAGGGAATTGTCTGAAAAGGACTTTTGAAATTACTCTTTCAAATAATAATACTTTTGAAAATCAAACTTTGTTTCTTTAAAAAAGAGCAGAAATCACCAAGAAATTACCAAGTAGGGGGAATTTAGGAGTTTCTAAGTGCTGGAAAGGGGAAATTCATACTACCAAGCTAATTAAGCATTGAAAAATAGCATTGGGATAAGACAGAATTAGTCCCAGGTCTACACAGTTGGTTAAAACAAGCCCCTCTTTTCACTGGGCAGTAAAGTGTCTTAATTAGTGCAGTAAGAGTTTGACTTCCTGAGGTTAGCTACAGTCTATGGTCTTTATCAGTTTCAGTTTATTAGAATCTGTTGTCCAGAACCATGGTGTCAGTTTTTATATCTCTTGGGCAAGAGCTGCTGTAGTAAACATTGGAAATGTTTATTTTGTGATCCCCAGCTTTTGAAAACCAGTGAAAGAAAAGTAAAGCTGTGTTTCATCAGTTACTTGGATCCTTTATATATTAATTTCACGAAAGCAAAAATAACTGAGCTCTGATTTGGACTCAGAAAAATGCTATGTACTTGGAGTGAGAAAAAAATTAGCTGATTGGAAGCATATGGGTTGTCATAATGATGATGATGATGATGACGATGGTGATGATGGTGATGATGGTGATGATGATGTTTCTTGGCATGTGCTGAATGATAATACTGTACTGAGATCTCTGCATATGACTCATATTTTGTCCTTGGAACAACCTTGTGAATTGAGTGCTGTTATTTCCTCCATTTTGTGGATCATTAAACAAAGTATAGCAATGTTGGGTGGCTCCCCTAGGTGTGTACAGCTGGTGAATGGCAAAGACTATTCATTAAATCTAATTATATCAAAACAAGAGGACAGAACCTGTATCCAGGGCTTGCAGTTTACTAAGAAAAAGAAAAATTGCCCAAGTTCTCATAATACTAGTGATCAATAGCTTATATGTATGTAACATTAGTTCTGAGAACATATTTTAAGCTCTATTAAAGTATCATATGTATGCAGGCTCCTATACGATCATTTCTGAGTATATTTTCTTTAAACTATGTGCAGTAAATATTTGTTTCATAGGCAAATCATTCCTGGAATGCTATCTTTGGATAATAAATAAATTAAAAAAAAATAAAGAACTAGTTTCTTTACTTAAGGTAATATTCCTTCAAGTAGAAAATCAGTAGTATTAAAATGAGGTCTGAAATTTACACTGACAAAGAGTAAAGAAAGTAATTTCTTAAGAAAAAAAACCTCTCATAATTTCTTTCATTATCTGGACTATGTAAATCAGGTCCTTCTGAATTACATGTGAGAGAAATCCATACTAAAATGCCTGTTTACAGAATGATCTTGTATCCTTAATGTAATAATTTAAAATTCATCTGTGGTAATTTAACAAGTGAATTGACTTTTCTATTTCATGTAGTTATTTTTTAAGTAAAATGATCTTCTTAACTAAAAAGAGCAAATCCAGCCTCATTCAGAGTCATCAACATTTCAGGATTTACAGGAAAATAGTTAATGTTAGTTTGCTCTCCAGCTTGTAGCTGTGCATTCTGTGGTTTCAGAACTCATACGAAGATATGGAGCAGGTGTAAAGAGCAATATTCTGCCCCTTTTGTCTTGGTAAAATAGACTTTTAATATACATGTGTTCTTAGAAAAATAATATTAAACAAATTTATCCACAGGATATAAGGAATCTGGTAGAGACGCAGAAGACAGTGGGGGTCCAGCAGATGCAGCGGGAAAGTGAGGGACTGAATCCCACAAGGTAGCGTATGTCTCCAGCTTCTGCTCAATTCTTGGCCCAAACCCAGCCAAGCCACAAGGGGAATCAGAAATGAGAGAAAATCTGACAAAATCTGGTGAACTCCCTGCCGAAATAGTCAATTAAAGAAATAGAGAAGGCTTCAGAAAGGGTCTAAGTGAAATAAAAAATTATGCCATCAAGAAGAAGGGTATCATGAGCATGCCAAGGCACACAGGTGAGTTGTGTTTTTCCACAATTTAAATCACAATTGTAAAGCAGGCTCAGGATTCCAAACTCAATGACATTTCACCACGTGATTAAAGTTGGCTTCTCGCACAGCATGCAAAGCAGGACAGAAGACAAACCGCACAACAAACAGGATAACAGAAATGAGCAGGAAGTTAAGGAACCAAATGCAAAGTCAGTCTGTGGGCCTCTGGTTGAGATAAGGCCTGGGTCCCCTCAGGGTCAGTTGTCAGCACTCACTGCTCCTGATGTTCAAGCAGGGCAGGATCGCGGTTCTCCTCCAAGATCAATAGGGTAGGGCCTTTGGTTGCAGTTGCTTTTTTTCAGTGGTCAGACATAGAGGGGTCATGTCTGGAGGGTCTGACAGTTTGCTGCCAAAATGCTCCCCCTTTTAAAGGGCTTTGAACAGTTTTGGGTCTCTGTAGGCCTCCTCTGGTTCTGCTCCTTAGCAGTTCTGGGGTGTCAGCTGACGTTGGTCTGGCGCTATCTCCTAGCTGCAGTACCTTAACTACTCATGTCATTGCTTGACAAGGCTTCTGGTTGACATGAGAGACTCCATGTTGCTCTCTACAAATGGACACACACTCCGGGGACAAAACTGCTTATAGTGAGTAGCCCATAGTGTTATAGAGCAGTTAAGGTTTGCCCCACAACTTTAAGGGACAAGACCAAGGTGTTCTTGCCTTTTCACTAGGGAAGCATAGCAGCACTCTCTGGAATTAAAAATGATAATGCCTCCTAGAAATCATGCGAACTCCATGATCACATCAAGTACATAGATGATGTTTTCTTACCTAAAAAGAGTTGCCAATTTCACATGTAACATAAAAAACATGTGGGATTACCATATCCAAAGAAATTATAACCTAAAATTTGTAGAAATTGCTAGGATAAAATCCCATCTGGTTAAAAATAAATTAATGGTCCCTGCCCAGACTTTTTTTCTTTTCTTTTTTTTTTTTTTTAACTTGGATCTTATAAAACTAGATGCCATATTTAAGGATCAAATTGGATCCTAACAACACAGTAACTCAAACAAAGTGATTGAGTTATTTTTTTGGTAGTGGTAGGGTTAATTGTGCAATCACAACAGAATGGGGGTTGAGAGATCATGATGAGTTATTTGATGCAAAAATGACAATTTCCAATAAATGTTCTGCACTAATGTTGCTACATCTCTATTTATTTGGTGTTAGAGTTTAAATGCGTGTGATGGGAGCGCCTGGGTGGCTCAGCGGGTTGGGCCTCTGCCTTCAGCTCAGCTCATGATCTCGGGGTCCTGGGATCAAGCCCAACATCGGGCTTTCTGCTCAACAGGGAGCCTGCTTCCCCCTCTCTCTCTCTGCCTGCCTCTCTGCCTACTTGTGATTTTTCCCTCTGTCAAATAAATAAATAAAACCTTAAAAATAAATAAATAAATAAATACATAAATAAATAAATAACAAATGTCTGTGCCAGGGCTAAATATCTGAAATCCATTTGTGAATACATTAGAAGATACATAAAAACAATTTAAGTGGTCATTGAAACAAATTGTGTTAGTCAAAATATCTTTTAGGAATTGGTCCTTTCTGAGTTGGGAAAATGGTCTAAAATTATTGACCTTCAATATTCTCCTAAACCCTTAGATGTTTTTCCAGTTCAGTATGGGTTTCTTTCAACATCTAATGCCAATGAGCATTGATACTGTAGGGATTTTTTTTCAAGATATGCAGAAGGTTATCTCTTCATTCGAGATAATTAAATTGAAATTTATGGGACATTTTTGAATGGGTTAGTTCTCTGTTACAGATTATGTGTTTCTATTGCCATTGTCTAAAGAAAACATTTCCCTGTTTAGGTACTGAACCAGATTTGTAAAATGTATTGCATGGGAGACAATTCCTTTAACGTTTTCCTCATCCTTATAATGCTAGAGCAATTGAGCAAAGACATAGGATTTTAAAGAACAAATTGACCAAATTTTGTGTATTAGCATTCTCCAGATAAACAGAGCAAATAGGTTGAATGTATAGGAAGAGACTTAGCATAAGGAATTTGCTCACCTAACTATGGAGGCTGAGAAGTCCTAGGATTGGCCATCTGCAAGCTAGACACCCAGGAAAGCCAATGGTGTAATTGAGCTCAGGTCTGAAATCCTATTTCGGGAGCACCAAGGACAGAAGAAAATCAATGTATCACCTCAAGTAATCAGGCAAGAATTGAAAAGGGGTAAATCTCCTTCCTTTGCTTTTTGTTCTATTCAGGCTTTCAATTGATTGGATAAGGTCTGGATTGCTGAAGGCAATCCATGTCACTGAGTTCACCAATTCAAATGCTAATTTTGTCTAAAACACTCTCAAAGGTATGCCCAGAAATAATGCTTAATTTTAGCATACAATGGCCAGTCAAGTCCACACATAAATTAACCATCACTTGGTGACAATACAAATTCAAATTGGGTAGGCCTCATCTTTTATCTTAATGGTTGGGGAGCTAGCACACTCCCCAAGCTGTCTAGAGGGCAGCTCTGGATGGAGCTCTGAGTCCCTCAACCACCCTCCAGCTTTTCTGTTGCCATCCTTGGGCATGAACTTTTGTTCACCTCCACTTGCTAGAGATTTCCATGCTTCTTTGTGCCGTCACTGGAGCCAAATGAAGCTTGGAGAAAAAATTCATTCTGTCTGAAATGTGCTTTACTGTTATCTCCTAAGTTATATACAAAGCATTTCACAATTGCAGAAGCTTCCTGACCTTGGTAAAGCTGTTTCTGAATCGTTAAGGTAAAGTTAGATGCTCCACCTTCCATGGTTCTGTAACACCTATATATGTAGGTAATAAACCATTGATTGCATATTCTGTAACTTTGTATTTCATATTTATCCATGTCTCCTCCCCAGTGAGTCTCTCAAAGATTGATATATTTTTTCAGCTTTGGATATTCAGCACCTAATATAGAATTAATTAATATTTAGGGAATGTATGAGTAGATGAATAAACAGAGAAAGGACATTAATCACTAAGTTGACTCAAATGAAAGTAAAATCAATGAAACCAACAAAGGACAATAAAGATAAAGTAGATGAAATAGGAATGACTTTACCAAAAAAAAAAAAAAAAGAAAAAAAAAGAAATACATCAGAAATCAACCATTTAATGAAAAAAAGAGTAAAATGAAGCATTGTCAAAGATGGAAATGAAGGGAGAATCAGAAATAGAAATTACAGAACATGTATGGACCAATATAGGTGATACTAAAAGAAGAACAAAGTAGGCATATGAAAACATATCAGTATTTGTTCTTGATGAAAGAGGCTATTAGTGAGCCCACATGATAAATGGAATGGGTGCGAATGTATAAATTGGATGGGGAAAGTTCTGTAAAGTGAACACAGCTGCTTCTTAATTGCTAATTAAAACTCAGAAGTGTAGTTTGAGATAAACTTTATTTTAGTAGTTTTAAAGATGGCTTTAAAGGCCATGCAAATTGTAAAGGGTTACCCTCTGTTACACTAGATCAATGAAAATGATAACGTGATGGTAAACCAGAACCATAAATCTCCTCCATCCACTTAATAACGTTCCCCAGGAGACCCCTGGGATGCATTAAATTGAGGAAATTGTTTTGGACAAGGGAAACAGGTGAGAGGCCAAAAGGAATTCTTAAGGTTAAAAATAACTAATAATGGAATGCTTAAAATACATGAAAAATTGTTTTCCTGTATTCGAAGAAAAGTTTTTATAAGAATGGATAAGGCCTCTATAAAGAATGTAAGTGACAAATTCCTTATAAGAACATGCAGCCTCTTTACTGTGTCAGATCCATCAGGCAAACACACACACACACACACACACACACACACAGACAAACATAGATGTACAGAGCCATATACACCTACACTGAATTGTGATACTTAGCCCCTGAGCAAACTACATAATATTCTTCATTTTGTTATCACATTGGTAAAAATGCAACATTAGGAAATATCTTGCATGGTTGCATAAAAATTAAATGAAAAATTATCTGTATGGAAAAGTTTACTAGCACTATGAAAAGATATAGGCAAAATTTATAGTAAGAGCCTAACAAATACTAAAGCACATGAAAATTATTCTCCTTTTCTGCCATTTTTATTGACCTGTGAGAGAGAATAAATTGTCTCACCCTTTGGTGCCTCTTTGTGCTTAGAAACCTGCATTCCTGAGAAAGGAAAAAAAATTTTTCACAGAAATAGCAGATTTTTGAATTTTAAATTCAGTTTATGACAAAGAAATGTTTACAAATACACATAATATATATGTGTGTGTGTGTATATATGTATATACACACACACACATAGATGCAGTCATAAAAACATGTAAATTGCTTTCCATGAGTCCACAAACATCCAAGTATCAATTATTTCATTTTTGTGACAACTATAACATAAAGTATTTTTGGAAATTTAAAAAAGTATGTAATATTACTACAATAAAAGACTTTTGATCAGTATAGTTCTTTATTTTCTGAGAAAATTACATACGAAAGAAATATAAAGAAATTGTAAAACATCATTAAACTTTGAAACCTTTTAACACTGTTATTTACAGCTAAACTAATAGACAACAGTGGAGATTTTGATATGATATACCTAGAGTACATTCTGATAACTTGAAATTATTCTTTTTTTTTTTAATTTTATTTTTTTATAAACATATATTTTTTCCCCAGGGGTACAGGTCTGTGAATCGCCAGGTTTACACACATCACCGCACTCACGATAGCACATACCCTCCCCAATGTCCATAATAACCCCACCCCCCAGCAACCCTCAGTTTGTTTTGTGAGATTAAGAGTCACTTATGGTTTGTCTCCCTTCCAATCCCATCTTGCTTCATTTACTCTTCTCCTACCCCCTTAACCCCCATGCTACATCTCCTCTCCCTCATATCAGGGAGATCATATGATAGTTGTCTTTCTCTGACTGACTTATTTCGCTAAGCATGATACCCTCTAGTTCCATCCACGTCGTCGCAAATGGCAAGATTTCATTTCTTTTGATGGCTGCATAGTATTCCATTGTGTATATATACCACATCTTCTTTATCCATTCGTCTGTTGATGGACATCTAGGTTCTTTCCATAGTTTGGCTATTGTAGACATTGCTGCTATAAACATTCGGGTGCACGTGCCCCTTCGGATCACTACGTTTGTATCTTTAGGGTAAATACCCAGCAGCGCAATTGCTGGGTCATAGGGTAGTTTTATTTTCAACATTTTGAGGAACCTCCATGCTGTTTTCCAGAGTGGTTGCACCAGCTTGCATTCCCACCAACAGTGTAGGAGGGTTCCCCTTTCTCCGCATCCTCGCCAGCATCTGTCATTTCCGGACTTGTTAATTTTAGCCATTCTGACTGGTGTGAGGTGGTATCTCATTGTGGTTTTGATTTGTATTTCCCTGATGCCGAGTGATATGGAGCACTTTTTCATGTGTCTGTTGGCCATCTGGATGTCTTCTTTGCAGAAATGTCTGTTCATGTCTTCTGCCCATTTCTTGATTGGATTATTTGTTCTTTGGGTGTTGAGTTTGCTAAGTTCTTTATAGATTCTGGACACTAGCCCTTTATCTGATATGTCGTTTGCAAATATCTTCTCCCATTCTGTCAGTTGTCTTTTGGTTTTGTTAACTGTTTCCTTTGCTGTGCAAAAGCTTTTGATCTTGATAAAATCCCAATAGTTCATTTTTGCCCTTGCTTCCCTTGCCTTTGGCGATGTTCCTAGGAAGATGTTGCTGCGGCTGAGGTCAAAGAGGATGCTGCCTGTGTTCTCTTCAAGGATTTTGATGGATTCCTTTCCCACATTGAGGTCTTTCATCCATTTTGAGTCTATTTTCGTGTGTGGTGTAAGGAAATGATCCAATTTCATTTTTCTGCATGTGGCTGTCCAATTTTCCCAACACCATTTATTGAAGAGGCTGTCTTTTTTCCATTGGACATTCTTTCCTGCTTTGTCGAAGATTAGTTGACCATAGAGTTGAGGGTCTATTTCTGGGCTCTCTATTCTGTTCCATTGATCTATGTGTCTGTTTTTGTGCCAGTACCATGCTGTCTTGATGATGACAGCTTTGTAGTAGAGCTTGAAGTCTGGAATTGTGATGACACCAACTTTGGCTTTCTTTTTCAATATTCCTTTGGCTATTCGCGGTCTTTTCTGGTTCCATATAAATTTTAGGATTATTTGTTCCATTTCTTTGAAAAAAATGGATGGTACATTGATAGGAATTGCATTAAATGTGTAGATTGCTTTAGGTAGCATAGACATTTTCACAATATTTATTCTTCCAATCCAGGAGCATGGAACATTTTTCCATTTCTTTGTGTCTTCCTCAATTTCTTTCATGAGTACTTTATAGTTTTCTGTGTGTAGATTCTTAGTCTCTTTGGTTAGGTTTATTCCTAGGTATCTTATAGTTTTGGGTGCAATTGTAAATGGGATTGACTCCTTAATTTCTCTTTCTTCTGTCTTGTTGTTGGTGTAGAGAAATGCAACTGATTTCTGTGCATTGATTTTATATCCTGACATGTTACTGAATTCCTGTACCAGTTCTAGCAGTTTTGGAGTGGAGTCTTTTGGGTTTTCCACATATAGTATCATATCATCTGCAAAGAGTGATAGTTTGACTTCTTCTTTGCCGATTTGGATGCCTTTAATTTCTTTTTGTTGTCTGATTGCTGAGGCTAGGACTTCTAGTACTATGTTGAATAGCAGTGGTGATAACAGACATCCCTGCCGTGTTCCTGACCTTAGCGGAAATGCTTTCAGTTTTTCTCCATTGAGAATGATATTTGCGATGGGTTTTTCATAGATGGCTTTGATAATATTGAGGTATGTGCCCTCTATCCCTACACTTTGAAGAGTTTTGATCAGGAAGGGATGCTGTACTTTGTCAAATGCTTTTTCAGCATCTATGGAGAGTATCATATGGTTCTTGTTCTTTCTTTTATTAATGTGTTGTATCACATTGATTGATTTGCGGATGTTGAACCAACCTTGCAGCCCTGGAATAAATCCCACTTGGTCGTGGTGAATAATCCTTTTAATGTACTGTTGAATCCTATTGGCTAGTATTTTGGTGAGAATTTTTGCATCTGTGTTCATCAAGGATATTGGTCTGTAGTTCTCTTTTTTGATGGGATCCTTGTCTGGTTTTGGGATCAAGGTGATGCTGGCCTCATAAAATGAGTTTGGAAGTTTTCCTTCCATTTCTATTTTTTGGAACAGTTTCAGGAGAATAGGAATTAGTTCTTCTTTAAATGTTTGGTAGAATTCCCCCGGGAAGCCGTCTGGCCCTGGGCTTTTGTTTGTTTGGAGATTTTTGATGACTGTTTCAATCTCCTTACTGGTTATGGGTCTGTTCAGGCTTTCTATTTCTTCCTGGTTCAGTTGTGGTAGTTTATATGTCTCTAGGAATGCATCCATTTCTTCCAGATTGTCAAATTTGTTGGCATAGAGTTGCTCATAATATGTTCTTATAATTGTCTGTATTTCTTTGGTGTTCGTTGTGATCTCTCCTCTTTCATTCATGATTTTATTGATTTGGGTCCTTTCTCTTTTCTTTTTGAGAAGTCTGGCCAGGGGTTTATCAATCTTATTAATTCTTTCAAAGAACCAGCTCCTAGTTTCGTTGATTTGTTCTATTGTTTTTTTTGTTTCTATTTCATTGGTTTCTGCTCTGATCTTTATGATTTCTCTTCTCCTGCTGGGTTTAGGGTTTCTTTCTTGTTCTTTCTCCAGCTCCTTTAGGTGTAGGGTTAGGTTGTGTACTTGAGACCTTTCTTGTTTCTTGAGAAAGGCTTGTACCGCTATATATTTTCCTCTCAGGACTGCCTTTGTTGTGTCCCACAGATTTTGAACCGTTGTATTTTCATTACCATTTGTTTCCATGAATTTTTTCAATTCTTCTTTAATTTCCTGGTTGACCCCTTCATTCTTTAGAAGGATGCTGTTTAGTCTCCATGTATTTGGGTTCTTTCCAAATTTCCTCTTGTGATTGAGTTCTAGCTTCAGAGCATTGTGGTCTGAAAATATGCAGGGAATGATCCCAATCTTTTGATACCGGTTGAGACCTGATTTAGGACCGAGGATGTGATCTATTCTGGAGAATGTTCCATGGGCACTAGAGAAGAATGTGTATTCTGTTGCTTTGGGATGAAATGTTCTGAATATATCTGTGATATCCATCTGGTCCAGTGTGTCATTTAAGGCCTTTATTTCCTTATTGATCTTTTGCTCGGATGATCTGTACATTTCAGTGAGGGGAGTGTTAAAGTCCCCTACTATTATTGTATGATCGTCGATGTGTTTCTTTGATTTTGTTATTAATTGGTTTATATAGTTGGCTGCTCCCACGTTAGGGGCATAGATATTTAAAATTGTTAGATCTTCTTGTTGGACAGATCCTTTGAGTATGATATAGTGTCCTTCCTCATCTCTTATTATAGTCTTTGGCTTAAAATCTAATTGATCTAAGGATTGCCACTCCTGCTTTCTTCTGATGTCCATTAGCATGGTAAATTCTTTTCCACCCCCTCACTTTAAATCTGAAGGTGTCTTCGGGTTTAAAATGAGTTTCTTGTAGGCAACATATAGATGCGTTTTGTTTTTTTATCCATTCTGATACCCTGTGTCTTTTGATTGGGGCATTTAGCCCATTAACATTCAGGGTAACCATTGAGAGATATGAATTTAGTGCCATTGTATTGCCTGTAAGGTGACTGTTATTGTATATTGTTTCTGTTCCTTTCTGATCTACTACTTTTAGGCTCTCTCTTTGCTTAGAGGACCCCTTTCAATATTTCCATAGAGCTGGTTTGGTGTTTGCAAATTCTTAAAGTTTTTGTTTGTCCTGGAAGCTTTTAATCTCTCCTTCTATTTTCAATGATAGCCTAGCTGGATATAGTATTCTTGGCTGCATGTTTTTCTCGTTTAGTACTCTGAATATATCATGCCAGCTCTTTCTGGCCTGCCAGGTCTCTGTGGATAAGTCTGCTGCCAATCTAATATTTTTACCATTTTATGTTACCGACTTCTTTTCCCGGGCTGCTTTCATGATTTTCTCTTTGTCACTAAGACTTGTAAATTTGACTATTAGGTGACAGGGTGTGGACCTATTCTTATTGATTTTGAGGTGGCTTCTCTGAACCTCTTGGATTTTGATGCTTGTTCCCTTTGCCATATTGGGGAAATTCTCTCCAATAATTCTCTCCAATATACCTTCTGCTCCCCTCTCTCTTTCTTCTTCTTCTGGAATCCCAATTATTCTAATGTTGTTTTGTTTTATGGTGTCACTTATCTCTCGAATTCTGCCCTCGTGGTCCAGTAGCTGTTTGTCCCTCTTTTGCTCAGCTTCTTTATTCTCTGTCATTTGGTCTTCTATAGCACTAATTCTTTCTTCTGCCTCATTTATCCTTGCAGTGAGAGTCTCCATTTTTTATTGCACCTCATTAATAGCTTTTGATTTCAACTTGATTAGATTTTAGCTCTTTTATTTCTCCAGAAAGGGCTTTTATATCTCCCAAGAGGGTTTCTCTAATATCTTCCATGCCTTTTTCGAGCCCAGCTAGAACCTTGAGAATCGTCATTCTGAACACTAGATCTGACATATTACCAATGTCTGTATTGATTAGGTCCCTAGCCTTCGGTACTGCCTCTTGTTCTTTTTTTTGTGGTGAATTTTTCCGCCTTGTCATTTTGTCCAGATAAGAGTATATGAAGGAACAAGTAAAATACTAAAAGGGTGGCAACAACCCAAGGAAAATATGCTTTAGCCAAATCAGAAGAGATCCCAAATCGGGAGGGGGGGAGGAGGGATATAAAGAGGTTCAGAAAGAAAAAAAGAAAAGAAAAAAAAAAAAAGAAACAAATAAGAAAATAAAACCAATAATGAAAAAATATAAAAAGGAAATATATATATATATATATATATATATATTAGATAAACTAGTTAAAAACATTAAAAAAGAAAAGGGTAGAAGTTAAAAAAATTTAGCAGAAGAAGAAAAAAAATTGAAAAAGAAAAAAAAATTAAATTAACTGCAAGGCTAAAGAATCATGGGGAGAAAGCCATGAGTTCCGTGCTTTGCTTTCTCCTCCTCTGGAACTCTGCTGCTCTCCTTGGTATTGAACCTGCACTCCTTGGTAGGTGAACTTTGTCCTGGCTGGGTTTCTTGTTGATCTTCTGGGGGAGGGGCCTGTTGTAGTGATTCTCAAGTGTCTTTGCCCCAGGTGGAGTTGCACCGCCCTTACCAGGGCCCGGGCTGAGTAATCCGCTTGGGTTTGCTTTCGGGAGCTTTTGTTCCCTGAGCACTTTCCGTAGAGTCCGGAGGACGGGAATGAAGATGGCGGCCGCCCAGTCTCCGCCCAGAGGAGCCGAGAGCCCGGGGCCCCACTCCTCAGTGCGCCCTCAGAGAACAGCGCCCAATTGCTCCCGTCACCCTGGCCTCTGGCCACGCTCCGAGCTAACCGAGCCTGCGACCGGTTCAAGGTAACCCCGAGCTGAGAGTCACTCCTCGGCTCTGTCTCTGTAGCCGGCTTCCCCGTTCTAATACCTGCGAGCTCTGCGACACTCAGACACCCCGATCCTTCTGTGACCCTGCAGGACCTGAGGCCACGCGGACCCCGCGTGTGCTTCACCCCGGTTAAGCCTCTGGAGCGATGTCCCTCAGCGGAACAGACTTTTAAAAGTTCCGATTTTGTGTCCGTTGCTCCGCCGTTTGCCGGGAGCCGGCCCCTCCCCCCGCGGTCTATCTTCCCGTCGCTTTGGATTCACTTCTCCGCCAGTCCTACCTTTCAGCAAGTGGTTGATTTTCTGTTTCTAGAATTGCTGTTCTTCTTCTCTTCGATCTCCCGTTGGATTTGTAGGTGTTTGCAATCTTTAGATAAGCTATCTAGCTGATCTCCCGCTACCTGAAGTAGTCTCAGCCTGCTACTTCTCCGCCATCTTGACTCCTCCCCAACTTGAAATTATTCTTATTATGTCAGTCCCATCTGTGAGATTGGCTGCAATCAAACTGAGAAATCAGCTGCTGAAAGTTTCATGACTTATGGCAAAATTTTGTGCTTCAAATGAAAACACCAACAAGTATAAAAATTACTTTGTGTCTTATTAAGAGAATATAAGAGTTTTCATTAGCTAAATTTAATTAGGCAATCTGTTATAGGCTGATGGCCTAAAAGACCAGGAGAGCCTTTGGCTTGACACATTTGTCTTAATTTCTTTGATGACTGTGCCATTTTTCTGTCATTAATTTTGTTTTCTTTTCAAAAATCAACAATCCTATGCTTGGTCCAGTTTTATTTTTTCCATTGTAGCATTCCCACAGCTATTTGAGAATATTGTTTGATATATATATATATATATATATATATACACACACACATAAATATATATATAAAATATATATTTTATAATATGTATATTATAAAATATATAATATACATATTATAATATATATATAATAAAATGAAAGATTTTAATTTATGCCATAAAATAATTTAGAATTTTTGAGTAACACCATCAAATTATTTGTACTGAATAACATAAAGTAATCTTCGTAACACAAAATGTGACAAACATATATATATGAAAGAGAGAGAGAGGGAGTGGGGAAGGGCAGAGGAAGAGGGAGAATCTTACGCAGGTTCCACACTCAGGGCAGAGCCTGACATCATGAGCCAAGGCTAAATCAAGAGTCGGATGACCAATCACCTGAGCCACCCAGGTGCCCCGTGACAAATGTATTTCAATAAAATATTGCAAGTCCAAAACCAGAGGTAGCAGTAAGGGAAAACTACCCATTTTTTAATCCCTCAAACCATACATGTAACATTTTTAAACTTCTGAAATTTGAATACATCTTTGAAATAAACTTCTAGGTCTGTTGGAGGTAATGCTGCCCACCTCACCAAAAGTGGTTATATGACCAGTGTATGACTTCAAAGCAGAAATGCAATTCTTACACAAAACAAGTCATGTCCCCTTAGTAGAGTCGGTCCATTGTGACATTCCTGGAGAGACACCAGCATTCTGGAGTCACCTTTTACAATAGTATCCTGAGATGCTGGCCTGAACTACTACTTTATGTCCTGCGGAGATTTCTGATAACCAGGGTTTTTGTGGGGGAATAGATGGGAATTAAGTTTAAGATTTAATTTTCTCAAAATCAGCAGGGTTATAAGTTATTCCTCTTGTTTTACTGCCCTTAATTGCTTGTTTGAGTTTTTGGTCCTGATAATCTCTCCTCAGCTATCTTTTTGCACATTCAGCCACCCCTTTTCCTAAATCCCCCAACATTTAATTGTGTGGAATATCTTCATTGAAATTTACGGGTATAATTGGAACATTATCTCATTTCATCCAAGAAGCAATTTCAAATTTAATGTAGCCTCTACAATTTAGTTGCCATTTTTGGATATATGGTATCTCTCTCCAATGCTCCCCAAGCTTTCCCATGTTCCTCAGTCTGGTTTAGGTGCTCAGCATCTTACCTCTTCCTTTTCTTACTGGATCCTAATACACTCTTTCTCTTATGTTTTCCTCAGAATTCAGGATTATATTAATTTATTACCTAATCATCTTCCCACATATGATTCAGTCAGGATAAAACAGCAAATCCCTACTATACACTGTCATCTTAGAAACATTTTAAATGTAAAGACACAAATAGTCTTGAGGTAAAGAAACGGAACAAAATATGCCATGCAAACAGGAATCTTACAGCTGGAGGGCTAAGTTAATATCAGGCAAAATAAGCTATAGGACATATTGGTTCTTTCCACAGTTTGGCGACCGTGGCCATTGCTGCTATAAACAGTGGGGTACAGATGGCCCTTCTTTTCACTACCTCTGTATCTTTGGGGTAATTACCCGGTAGTGCAATTGCAGGGTCATAGGGAAGTTCTATTTTTAATTTCTTGAGGAATCTCCACACTGTTCTCCAAAGTGGCTGCACCAACTTGCATTCCCACCAACAGTGTAAGAGGATTCCCCTTTCTCCACATCCCCTCCAACACATGCTGTTTCCTGTCTTGCTAATTTTGGCCATTCTAACGGGTATAAGGTGATATCTCAATGTGGTTTTAATTTGAATCTCCCTGATGGCTAGTGATGATGAACATTTTTTCATGTGTCTGATAGTCATTTGTATGTCTTCATTGGAGAAGCGTCTGTTCATATCTTCTGCCCATTTTTTGATATGATTACCTGTTTTGTGTGTGTTGAGTTTGAGGAGTTCTTTATAGATCCTGGATATCAACCTTTTGTCTGTACTGTCATTTGCAAATATCTTCTCCCATTCTGTGGGTTGCCTCTTTGTTTTGTTGACTGCTTCCTTTGCTGTGCAGAAGCTTTTGATTTTGATGAAGTCCCAAAAGTTTATTTTCGCTTTTGTTTCCTTTGCCTTTGGAGACATATCTTGAAAGAAGTTGCTGTGGCTGATAGGTCGCCAAACTGTGGAAAGAACCAAGATGCCCTTCAATGGACGAATGGATAAGGAAGAAGTGGTCCATATACACTATGGAGTATTATGCCTCCATCAGAAAGGATGAATACCAACTTTTGTAGCAACATGGACAGGACTGGAAGAGATTATGCTGAGTGAAATAAGTCAAGCAGAGAGAGTCAATTATCATATGGTTTCACTTATTTGTGGAGCATAACAAATAGCATGGAGAACAAGGGGAGTTAGAGAGGAGAAGGGAGTTGGGGGAAATTGGAGGGGGAGGTGAACCATGAGAGTCTATGGACTGTGAAAAACAATCTGAGGGGTTTGAAGCGGTGGGGGGTGGGAGGTTGGGGGAACCAGGTGGTGGGTATTAGAGAGGGCACGGATTGCATGGAGCACTGGGTGTGATGCAAAAACAAGGAATACTGTTATGCTGAAAATTAAAAAAAAAAATAAAGAATTGAAAAATAGAGCTTCCCTAAGACCCTGCCTTTGCGCTACTGGGTATTTACCCCCAAAATACAGATGTAGTGAAAAGAAGGGCCATCTGTACCCCAATGTTCATAGCAGCAATGGCCACAGTCACCAAACTATGGAAAGAACCAAGGTGCCCTTCAATGGATGAATGGATAAAGAAGATATGGTCCATATATACTATGGAGTATTATGCCTCCATCAGAAAGGATGAATACCCATCTTTTGTATCAACATGGACAGGACTGGAAGAGATTATGCTGAGTGAAATAAGTCAAGCAGTGAGAGTCAATTATCATATAGTTTTGCTTATTCGTGGAGCATAAGGAATAACACAGAGGACATGGGGAGATGGAAAAGAGAAGGGAGTTGGGGGGTATTGGTGGGGGAGATGAACCATGAGAGGCTGTGGACTCTGAAAAACAATCTGAGGGTTTTGGAAGGGCTGGGGTGGGGTGTTGGGTGAGTTTGGTGGTGGGTATTATGTATGGCACGTACTTCATGGAGCACTGGGTGTGGTGCATAAAGAATGCATTTTGGAACACTGAAAAGAAAAAATAAAAAAAAAAAGCTATAGGACAAGAAATATGACTTGAAACAAAAGATATATTTCATAGTGATAGTGATAAAAGAGCTTAAGTGCTAGACAAACACATACATTATAAATGTATATGCATCTTATAGCAGAGATTCAATATATATGAACTGAAACTGAAAAACCTGAAAGGAGACTTACACAATTTCACAATTATACTCAGGCATTTCAGCATGCCAATCTCACTAATTAAAAAAAAAAAAATACCGAAAATCAGTAATTTTATACAAGACTTGAATAACACTGTCATTCAACTTGAACCGGCATTTATGTAACACTCCATCCAACCACACCTAAATGCACATTCTTTTCAAGTATGCATAGAGCAGTCTGTAGGAGAGAGCATATGAGGGGCCATAAAACAAATCCCAGTGAACGTTAAGAAGATTGAAATCATAGAAATTATGTTACCTAATCACAGAGGGATTTAATCAGGAGTCAGTAATTGAAAAACATTTAGAAAATCTCCAAATATTTAGAAAGTATATGTAAAGTATATATTCAAATAACCTATGGGCTAAAAAATGACAAGGGAAATTAGAAAATATCGTGGTTAAAATCAGTGTATTAGAACTTCTGTGATGCAGTTACAGCAGTTGAGAAAAATCCTTAGATTTAGGTGCTAATAACAGAAAGGAAGTACAATTTCAAATTAATAATTTAAACCCAGATACATCCTATTAAAGCTGTGAAGTTTCAAATATAAGGTAAAATCCTCAAAGCATCCAAGCAAAAGATCAAATACAGTGAATACAAAAGGAATCAGACCAGAATCAGACTTTTGAAAACGAACATGCCAAGCAAAGCAACAAGAGTAACGTGAAAACAAAATCAGTGAAAGAAGTGTGAACCAAGTATTTTGCATCAAGTCAGCCTTTCTGTCAAATATCAGCCTTACAGAAAAACAGGATTTAATATGTAAATACTTAGGGAATTCTGTATCCATCAGCGAGCTTCATCCACCCAAATGATGACTGGGAAAAATGCCAGTTGCCCTTTCTAGACACTTACGTAAATGGTCACATATGACTAAAGAATGAATGGGGGTAAGGATGGATGGCTAATATACAAATGCTGTATGTTAGAATACAGTACAAATGATGGAACTAAAAACAAGAGGAAAAAATAGGTAAAGCGTAAAGTAGCAAATAATTCACTGGTGTATGGGTAAGTAATAGACGGGTTAAAGGATACTAAATAACATGTGAGCCATATACCAAAATGTTCAATGGGTAAACAGGGAACTCAAAGCTGTGAAAAGCTGTTAGGTACAAAGATAACCACAGAAAACAGATACAAACTTCCTAAGTTGAAAATAAATAAAAGAGAGTGCACATCTCATAAAGAATCACAGAAAATATCACAAATGAATCATGCAAATCATCACACAATACACATAATTATAAAATACTATAACTATCCTATAGGATTTTATAGACCCTATATATTTTATTACATGATAATATGTTATATAGCATAATAAATATTATAGTCATGCACTAATATGACAAGGTTGAAAACAAACATACAAATCATAAGAATAAATGTTAAAGGGCTTAACTTATCTATTAAAAGACAAAGTTTCCTAGGTGACTTACAAAACCACATATGCAACAAACTGATTAAAGAATAAAACAATAAACAAATTCCACCAGGCATATGGAAACAAAAAGGGAACAGAGATCCTGACACCAGCAAAAGTAAAATTTAAGCCCCAAACTATTAAGCATGATGGAGAATTTTAAAGTGGAATGCCAGAATCCGCAAAAATAAAAATAATACCCTTCAATGTTCATATACTAATTAACAGAGCACCCACCTTTAGGAATAAAAAGCCACAGAGAATGCAAAAAGGCATATACAGAAACTGATCAGTAACAAGGCATTTTAATACAGCATTCTCAGTACAAGATAGATCAAGTGGGCAATGATAGACAGAAGATCTAAAACATAATAAGATTGATCTTAGTGATTTATTGTATATGAAGCTCTATACTTCATAACAGAGAATGCACATTCTTATCAAGGGCGTATAAATTATTCAGAGAACAGAGGTATATGCCCCACACGAGATCCAACACCTGGAAACCTGCCAAATTAAGTCCACGTACAGCCAAGATATGACCACAGGAGTTCCAATGAAATTAAAAAGCTTTTGCTTTTCCTGCAATATCCAGCTCCTCCTACTTCAGTCAGCAGTGGCTGAATGGAGAATGAAGGAGGAGTGAGAGAGGAATCCATGTCTTGTAATCCTCTGTGCCAAAGCTTTCAAGTTATAGATTAAACCTCAGCTGGAGAACGGTTTGAGAGTTATTGAAATAGTAAGCTAGAGTTGATTGAGCTATTATTTTTAGTGCTTAAAATTATTGAAATTTTATAGACTATGCATGCAGTAGATTCTATACATGAGACATGAGAGACAGAAATTTGTAGTGGCTTGTTTGAAGACCGTAGTTTGAGGAAGAAAAATTATGTATGCGTCTCACAGCTGTAGAATGTTTCATACATTTGCTACATATTAAGCATCTGAAGCAAGGAAATAGGAAGATAATTTTAATGAGAAAATTCTGAGTAGCTGCTTGGCAGAAAGTGGTAAAGTAAGAGTTGAGATTTAAAATAAACTAGGAATCTGCCACTAGACCACATGTATACCAGAGATGATTGGTAAGCCAAATGATCACATGGACTTTGTGTCAAAAAAAGGGGATAGATATTTTTGAAGTAAAGTTTACTACAAATTGTAAAAATATTCATAATAAGTGAAGATTTTATTTATTTATTTGAGCAAGAGCATGAGAAGGGGGAGGGTCAGAGGGAGAAGCAGACTCCCTGCTGAACAGGGAGCCTGATGCAGGACTCGATCCCGGGACTCTAGGATCATGATCTGAGCCAAAGGCAGTTGCTTGAACCAACTCAGCCACCCAGGTGCCCAAGTGAAGAATCTTTTAAAAGTCTCCCCTGATACATGTAACTTAGTGCATGGTGGTACAACTAGCTTTATATGTATTAGTTAAAGGTGACTGGGTTTCATCTAGGAAGAAATATTATGGAGTTGAATTCATGTGTCTGGATGTTGAGAAAGGGGTAGACTGAAAATAAAGGCAAAGGGTTCATGATTTCTTAGATCATAATCAAAATTTTGGGGTTTGATTAATTCAATCAGGAAGAGTTTATGGAACTAGAAGAAAGGAGGGCCGGGGAGGAAATACAAACTATACTCTATACATGCTCATTGCTAAACAGTAATTTATTTATTTGAATACAATAAATATATAATTCTTTGTCTCCTAAAATTTCCTCCATAATGTATCAGCATACAGTTCCACACATTGATAAGTGATTTGTTTCTCTTGATATTTATTTTGTTGGTGTCTTTCTCAACCTCTATAGTTATTTTAAATAAATTTTGCACATTTCAAATAAAATCTATATCTCAAATAATATTCATTTGCTTTATTTTTTATTTTGAACTTGCTCACATCTTACTTTCTGAAATGATAATTAAATTAAAATTTTCAGGGTGCCTGGGTGGCACAGTAGGTTGAGTGACCAACTCTTGGTGATCCTGGGGGTCATGAGATTGACCCCCACGATGTGCTGGTGCTCAGTCTCTTTTAGGTTTCTCTTGCCCTCTCACTCTGCATATATGTATATGTATACACATATATGCACAGTTTATTTTGGGACCTCAGAAAGTACACACTGAAGTACATTTTGATGAGATGATTTTGGTTCTTAAATTATGATTCTTATAATTGAGTACCTACTTAGGGTCTGACACTAGGCCAGATGCCAGTACCTACACCTCAACTTGGAAATAAGCAGAAAATGAGACAATAGAATTCTAAACTGTTTTCAATATATTGGTACACACAGTTTCCATTCAAGTTAAAAAATTATACTGAGATGGTGCAAGCAATGTGGGCTCTGGGAAATAATGGCTAAACTCCTACCTTCAAGGTACTCACATTTTAAAAAGCAAGGAACACTGTAATAACTATACTGCTTTTCACTAAAAATTTATTAACCCATGAAAATTCGAATTTGAGTGTCTAGATATCTAGTTGAGTCTTCTGTCTTATGTTATATAGAGAAGCCCAATAACAAATGTTACACATTATGGAGAAAACACCAAGTTTTTAATGCTCAATTTTTTTTCTTGAAGCAGATAATTGATGGGGTGATGGTATGAGGTAGGGGTGCTGTAAAAAAATTAGGAAAGTCTTCCTAATAGAGACAAGATTTGTGCTAATTTTGGTAGTGGTATAATCTTCTCTGCAGATCTTAAATATATTTGGAATTTAGAAAATAAAAGTATTCTAGGTAGAAATAACTCTTGATTCCTGCTTGCAGGATTTACTACAATCCAGAGATGAATGTCTCTTGGATGTCTGAGACTGAAAAATCTTTGGTTAACTAGTGTTAATGTAATTTTCCCCTGTAAAGCTAAAAGGAGAAATTCTGGATAGGCAATCTGGGCTGTTTCTACACCTTGTGGTACCCAGCTTTATCTATGAGATTAACTATTTCTATGATATCTCAAAGTTGCGGACTATCAGAATTTAGAAGGCAGAACACTACTCTCTACTTCTATTTACAGGCCTCTCCATTAATTCAGCCTTTTGCCCAAATAGGGAGAAATGCAGATGCCAGGTGCAGGTATACTCGCCTTGGTTTCCTTTATTTGTTCAAGATCAAATTGCTGTATCTATATATCAACAATATAGACAGGTAGATGATATATTGTTGACCTATATATCAATCTATCATCTATCTATCTATCTATTACAGACCAACTTTTGACTTTAGTGTGTCTCTCTTCTCAATACCCTCTGCTCTAGTAATCACCAATAGAGAGAGCAAATGTGAGTAAACTACAAGGGAATCAAGTAGTTAAGCAGCACTCAAGTATGAAATCCAAGAAAAT
Source organism: Lontra canadensis (assembly GCF_010015895.1). Lineage (NCBI taxonomy): Eukaryota > Metazoa > Chordata > Mammalia > Carnivora > Mustelidae > Lontra > Lontra canadensis. Next base: position 10,160,389 of record NW_022631038.1, read on the forward strand.
AGTGAGGTAGTAGCAAGACAGGGTAGGGAATGAAGTTGAGTCTTATCTGAAGAGCTGTATTTGACAAGCATAAAGCTTGTACTCAATCCTACAAGCCACTGTAAAGTTCTCAGTAGATTTGCATCTTATTAATTTCATTTTGTGGGACGTATGCAGGATATATTAGGAATGGGGATAAAAAAAGATTAAACTATTACTTTGTACAAATTAATCTCTTAAGACCAGGCAATTCAAATATAAGAAAATCATGATCTTATATAATCAAGAGAAACTTATATTATTTTTATAAACCAGAGCAAACTAACATTAATGTATAACTTGAAATAAGGAAACGATCCAGAAATTTTGCTTTCTAATTTTCTCATCGCAAGTAAATATTTAAATCTAGCAAGGTTTGTAACTATCTAAGCTTTTAATTAAAAGCAAAGTTATTATTCTTAATCAAAATAAATTTCAACCAGCCTTAGAAATCCAAGTGCTTTACCTCATTTGGTCAAATCTTTGCTAAATGACCAAAATTGTCCTGAATTTCTAAGGAAAAAGAGCATACATCACAACTTATTGTTATTATTAAGCACAGGAATTTACGTGACATACAAAAGAACTAATACCAAAATGCCCAGGGAGTTAACTGTGAGCTGTGGTGTCATCTACTCAAAGTTTCTTCCCTTCAAATGGGCAGTGGCTTCACACTGTTTCTGACACCCCGGAAATATTCTGTCAATTCTCAGCTCCTAACCATCCCATCACTTTTACTTAGATTAATGAGAAAAGCTCACTTGAAAGAAAATGAGCTCAGCTTAGAATTTTGATCTGACAAGAGCTTTCTAAGCAGTGGATTTTGGATTAGCTGATTTATGGTTTTTAATTTTCAGCTACATTACCTACAAAAGATATAATTTCAACTGAAAAATTTTAAATGATGCTAGAAAATGACTGTGCATATGTTCATTACTGAATCTGCATAATTTTGATTCTTCTAAAACATTCTTCAAGAAATACCAAATTGACACTATCCTGATCATTTGTGAATTTTACCTTTTTTGTGGGCAGTGCGGGGAAGTATTTTTCTACCATTGATTCATCCCTGTAATGGAAATCTATTTGGAGGTTTGTGGGAAGAATTATGTTACTAAAAATGTAGAATTGTTTCCATAACTGATTCAAGAAAAAGTAGTCCCCAGCTTTCCCTTTGGCACAGAGGTAATATTAGATTTTGGAGTACTTCTAACACTGAGTTGAAAATCCTAGCACAGTCTGCCACTTTGTAAATTTACCTATAACCTATATTTCATCATCTGAACAGCAGCACTAATGACCTTCCTCAACCTCACTGAATGCAATGCTCATTTAACTAGACTTAACTCTTATTCTTCCCCCAAACAGTAGGAAGAATCACATAACTGGTTAATTATGTGGGTCTTGTTCATTTTTTATTAGTTCAATCATAATTTCCCTTTGACATCCTGAAATTAAATACTAAATTATATAAATTTTTGCATAGTTTAGTATTTAATGATATTTATACAATTATAATTATAAAATGTATACACAATAGTAGAATGTATAACCACTGTAACACATCTTGCATTAGATAGAATGTTATAGAAAAAGGAAAATATGGTTCTATATATCATCATATACATCTAAACACGGCAAATATGCAAAGCTTCTCATTTCTTATTTCTATGGCTAGTCACATGGTGGATTTTATATTTACAACTCACTTCTCCACAACCATGCCAGGCCCTACTTGTCCTCACCCAGCCTTTTATCATCTGGCACAAAATAAAGCTCTCAGGAGGTCTTGTAGGGCTGCCTCTACAGGGAGAGTAGCAGCAGCTGATTTCTGCACATAGCTTTTATTTTGTTTTTTTATCAGCAAAGCAAGGACAGATGTTTCAAAGCATGGGGAAGGGATACAAAGAAATGACAATTACCTTGAAGCCAGAAAGCAGGCCTACACACTCCCTTATTTGGAACACACAGGGAGCCAATCATGGGATAAAGAAAGAAAGGGATGTCTGGGCTAGCAACTTCTGGAGGCAGGAAGGGGAGTTGAGGGTCACTTTCTCTCATAGCTCCCTGCCCCAGGAGATGATGGGAGCCTCTTTCTACCTGGCCATTGTATTCAAGCCCAAGAACAGGAATGCTGATGACGTTTCAGCTGCTTCCACATCACTTCTTAGGGTTTACAATACATTTTCTAACAATAACTCCACAACCTTTCAACTTGTTTTGGCTATTTACCTGGACATATGATCATTATTTTATTCATGAAAAATCTGTGCAATTAGTGTGCCCCATCCTTATCGAGTTGTTATAGATTAATATTAACTTCTGTCACATGATGTGGGAATACTCAGAGGCACTCAGATAATTTTCTGATTTTAGATATACTCCCTTTGCCCTCACTCTATATTAGGACTCTGTTTTTTTCTAGATAAACTGGATATTCAACAAATTCAGTAAGACTTTCTCACACCTAGTCCTTTGCTGGCACCATGAGCCCAGAGTTGCATAATGACTATCTCAACTTCCAACTCGGTGGAAGGTCGTTATATCCCTGACTGGCTTTTCTTGCACACTGAGACATCTAAGCCGGCAAAACCAAAGTGGCTGGAATGGAAAACCAAAATTGTGTAAGTGCATAAGGAGAATTGGTAAGAAAAATCACTCCCGAGTGCTTGGCTCCTAGACACATGCAATCTAGCGGTATACTGATCCTCTGTTCTGAGTATATATTGCAACATACAGGGAAGCTCCTCGGTCCCACAAGGTGTTGTTACACAGCTAGTGCATTAATTGAATTTCGGATAAGCCATCTTGCCTTCTATCAGGATAGATACTTCAGGATGATGGACTACATAAGATCAGCAAATCCCATTGGTATAAGGTCATCCATTCCTCACGTTGTTTGTTGTGAAAGTAGTTCCTAGTTGGAAGCAGTGTTGTGTGGAATATCATAAAAGTGACTAATATATTTTACATGTTCACAGGTGGCACTGGCAGAAACAAATTAATATAAAGTGTGAGCTCCTGTTCCAGTGAAGAAGAAAATCACTGCTCCTGCCTGGAGGGATCTATTATAGTTAGTTAACATGCCACCAGGTGCTTGGCTATTCCTCTAGGAATACTGCCATTTGGAAAACACAGCATTTGTTACCCCTGTTGTCAAGCGGGGAGCTCAGCAGGTGGCAAGACACCATCAGCATCCGCGCTGTTATATGCATTTTCTTGAGCCTGTACATAACTACCAACCTGCAGCCGGAACTTCCTCCTTCATTATCCCGTGGAACCTCCACAGGGAGTGCGCAAAGCTGGCAAAATTCATAAAGGAAACAGATCTGCCTATTTCGATTGTTGACATCCTTTGTGGGCCTTCTCGTGGCACTCAAATTTACGCACGTCCTGCAGTCATTGTCTTGAGATATACTGCGTGTCTTTATGACTTGAGATTCGTAATTTCTGGGTATCTTTCCAGACAACCTCTTTTACGCCTTACCTCAGGCTCTTTTCATTTGAGGGATTTTAGTCCTTAATGGCTCTTCATCGAAAATTTTAAATAATTGTATTAAGTTCCTCAGAAAAACTCATTTTCATCTATTTTTTATGAACTGTAATAGCAAACCTTTCATGTTAGTTATTTGTATTACCTTCAGATCCTGATTTATTACAACTGTAGAGTAATCCAGTTTCCTTAGCTGAGTTCCTACACGATCCCTTCTGATTTCCCTACAGTCCATTCACCTTTGTCGTAACTTCTTTTTAAGGAAGCCCTCCGCAAATTTCACAAATTTGTATGTGTGATTTATTTCCTATTGGGTCTATGACAAACACATGAAATTAACATATACAGGTTTTCCCTTTGGTAGGGTTATTCATTTCATTTATTTATTTATTTTTTAAAGATTTATTTATTTGAGAGGGAGACAGAGAGCGAGCCCACAAGCGGGGGGAGGGGCAGAGGAAGAGGGAGAGAGAGAATCTCAGGCAGACTCCCCACTGAGCCAGAACCTACATGGAGCTCCATCTTGCCACCCTGAGACCATGACCCGAGCCCAAATCAATAGTGGGATGCTTTACTGACTGTGCCCCTCCATTTTTTTTTTTTTTTTTTAATATTAACCCTTGTGTCCTAAGCATATCTATACTTGTGAATATAATGGCCATGAAAATATTCTTTTTAGCACTATAATGCCCCAATTTTACTGTTAAAATTAGGCCAGATTCATAGAATGAAATATTTCTTCTTTATTGCCAAAAATAGGGGAAAATAGAAAAGACTACATACTTTAGATTTCATAAAACTTCTCTGTAAAATGATCTGGGTTTTTTAAATTGGAGATATAAGATATTTAATCACTGCTTTCATTTCTTTGATAGTTATAATACTATTGAATTTTTAATTTTTTTTAGAGTCAGTTGTCTTGGATGTGTGTATATATTTGTATATATATGCTGTATATATTCTTAACAATTTGTGTAGCAATTTGTGTAGCAATTTATAAGTATTGCTTTACTATTTTATTCTCTATTTTTCTGAATTTATGTTCTCATTTTCACTTGGATGTTGTTTATGTCTTCTTTCTTCCCTTGAAGCTTTATCAACCTTCCTAAATGATGTTAATATTTTGTAAGAACTAATGTTTGGTTTTCCTGATAGTCTCTATTGATATATATTTTTAAAATCTCATTAACTTCTGCTCTCAGATTAATGATCTTTTCCTAGTTTGTATGGGATTTCCCTGTTGCATCTTTTCTAATGTGAAAAAGGATCGCTTATTTACTTGTGAGCATTTATTCTCTTCAATATACTAATTTAAGGTTAGAAGTTGCTCTTGAAATAATACTTTTGCTATATCCCATACACTTAATAGGCAATATTTTTATTTTCATTCAGTTCTTTTTTAGAATACAGTTTAAATTTTATTTTACATAAATGGGATTTTAACGTTTATATTTTATTTTTCAACATTCCCTGCGTACTTAAAAATGTGTATTCTCAATTTGATGAGTGAAGATTTCCAGTTAATTTCTTTAGGTTAATCCTCCTAATTCTGTTGTTTATACATTATTTATTCTCCTTGATGTTCTGTATTTTTGATCATCAATAATTAAGAGAATGCATTAAAGATGCACAAGTTATAAATTTTAGCATGTAGGTCTATCAATAAAATTGTTTAAATTTGCTGCAATTATTAATGAATATCTATATCCTTTGTGATATTTCATATCTTAAAATCAATCTTTTATTTGTTATCTATCTAGCTACTCCATAAATAGTAGTTTTTCTCTAGTTGTCAGAATCAAGGCTAAGGGACTGATCATTTAAACTAAATCAAGAATAATACTGATCAAGCCTGGATTGTTCCTTTAATTTTAGTTCAACTCTGGTTTTTGATGTTTCAAGGAGGAGATTTGTCCCAGGCATTTCTTGTTCCACCCATTAGCAGAACAGTGGACTAGGGGATTAAAAAGGAAAAGAAAAAGAAAGAAAGAAAAGAAAAGTTTCAACACTTCTCAGAAAAGGATGCTTTTTACATAGCCATGGGTAACAGTTAACCACCAGTTTGAAATCATTTGATTCTCTAATAGCATCTCAACAGTACAATTTTCTACCAGTACATAGTTCAATTATTATAGCCTACCATTCAGTGACAGATGCGTGCTTCTGAAAGCCAATGGGCAAAGCCTCACCTCCATGTCCAAGCTTCTGAAATTCAGCCAGTCTGCAGCAGTCACAATCTCGTTACCTTTCCAAAGCCAACCAACCTATAAAACAGCCCATCCTCAAAAAACCTCAAATCCCCAAACTCCTACTTCCTCAAATCTCTGCTTTGCTGTGTCTGATGTTCATAAGACATATTTGTCTAAGTAGAAAGTAAATTAGGCTTTTGTTTCATATGTCTCTTCCTACAACATTTGCTAATATTTCCTTTCCAGTAATCCTAACCACTCTGAGAATACAAAGATCTCTTAGTAGACCAGCCACCCAACTTCCATGCTGCCATGAACTGCAAAAGCCCTTTGTGGAAATTTTAATGCATGGGAGCTTCTTTGTAAAGGAGACTTCTACAGAAGCACAGCATGGCCAGTACAATGAAAAGCTCCCTGTTTTCTTGTTACTTCATCAGAAGCTTTCTGTGTGTGACAGATCTAACCATCTGTGCACCTGTGTGCAGACTTGGCAGTTTGGCTCCAGGGAAGGAGGCAAATCTCAGTCTCTGCTTTCCTAAGAGAGGTTCTTGTTTTTATGAAATTGAATTCTCTTACATTTCTTTTCATGCTTATCCATTTTGTCTAGTATTTACTGTAGGAACAGTGGTCTGTATCCCAGCTTAGAGGTATCTTTGTCTTTTAACTAGTGAGGTTAGGACATTTTTCAAAATTATTGCTAGTTTGGATGTCTTTGTCACAACTAAATCTGTTATTTCATTTTGATCCACCTTAATGTCTTTAAAACTCTATTATATTTTTAAATGATATATTTCCTCCTTAATAATTTTACCATGTCCTCAGGTACCTTGCTTCCTTTGCTACCATTCCAACATTATTTAGACATCACACAAATACTAAATGGACTTTTCTTTTGAGTCATTGTGTCTATAGTTTCCCCTGTTATTACTTCATCTTGGGTGTTCTTTCAAAAATAACAAATTATTTACCAAAGTATTCTCATCTTTAAATGATATACCCTTTGGAGTGTTTTCTAATTTGGACTGCCCTTTTTCTTAGACATGTCATCCAAAGCAGTTTCCAGTGTGGATATATTTGTGGCAGATTTCTGGAGACGTTGATGCTAAAGAATATTTTTAACATGCTCTTGTACTTGAATGACAGTTTGGTTAAATATTCAATTCAGGAGCCTAAGTTTTGTGTTTTATTCCTTAAAACTTTCCGACAGTTTTCCTATTTGTCTCTAGTACGGAACTTGATTCTTTGTCAGGACTCAGCACCAGAGTGCATGTTTTACATGTAAATAAACAGTTGTGCCACAATGCTGTGGAGGAATTCTACAACATGGAAAAATAAATTGGCCATGTATACATTTCACTTTTTTAAAAAGATTTTATTTATTTATTTGACAGAGAGAGTGTGAGAGAGCACAAGCAAGGGGAGTAGCAGAAGGAAAGAGAGAAGCAGACTCCCCACTGGGCAAGGAACCCAATGTGGGCTTGGTCCCAGGACCCTGGGATCATGACATGAGCCGAAAGCAGATGCTTAATCAACTGAGCCACCCAGGCATCCCTACATTTTACTTTTTAAAAATCATTCTATATGTGTCAGAAACAGTAATGGTAATTACTTTTTCATGATTAGTATGACATGGCTAAATTGTTAAACTTTTAGTGCAGTGATGCATTCTTTAAGAATGCAGATTTTAGGGGTGCCTGGATGGCTCAGTGGGTTAAGCTTCTGCCTTTGGAACAGGTCATGATCTCAGGGACCTGGGATTGAGTCCCACATCAGGCTCTCTACTCGGCAGGGAGCCTGCTTCCCTCTCTCTCTCTCTGCCTGCCTCTCTATCTACTTGTGATCTCTCTCTTTCTGTCAAATAAAATCTTAAAAAGAAAGAATGCAGATTTTGTATGAACTGCACGGATCTGTGATTCAGAAATGTCCTAATGAAAGCACATGTCTATACTTACTTGTGCTGAATTTTGGTAGCACTTGATCAAACGAACTCTGACATTACTTCTCTTTAATTTTATTAACCATACGATATCAGTTCCTGCTAGCCAATGCATATTTCCAAATCATTAGCAGACATAAAAAGGGGATAGAAAAACAAAACAAAAACAAAAACTAAGAGGCGTCTGGGTGGCTCGGTTAAGCGACTGCCTTCGCTCATGACTGGACTCCACGTCATGATTCTGGAGTCCCAGGATCCAGTTCCGCATTGGGCTCCCTGCTGTAGGGAGTTTGCTTCTCCTTCTGACCCTCTCTCCTCTCATTCTCTCTCTTAAGTAAATAAATAAAATCTTAAAAAAACAAAACAAAAAAACAAAACCCCCTATCATTTTAACAAAATAGAGGAAAGGAAGGGAAAACTGAAACATCAAAAAGTAGGAAATAAAAAGGGCATATGGCTACTGCAGAGATAAGGTAAAATTAATTAGCTACTTTAATTATAAATGAACTATGTTTCCAATTAAATAGATGTAAATTGTAAGAGATGTACTATTTGATAAAGTCACATATAAAACATATGCTTAAGAGAGGAATAAATTTCAAGTGATGGGCTAAAAATGATCAGGCAAATAATCAACTGAAGTTGTTATAGCTGTATTTTATAAACTGAAGAAAAATTAAGGAAGCTATTTGATGCCAAATAACAAATATGGCTATAGAAACAACAGAGAAACATTCAGAGAAATGCCTTTGGAAAGATCAATTTCAAAACATTTCTTGGAAGTGTTGTATGTAAGATTGTGAGCATGGGCTCTCAGTTTCTGTCCACATTGGAATCTCAACTCTATTACTTTGATGAGACACTTACACTCTCTGATACTGTTTCCTTTTTGGTTAAATATGTGGGTATTTATATTTTTGATAGGCATTTATATATATTCTTGAATATAAAAAAACCCTCAATAAATATTAGCAATTATTATTTATTGACCACATTCATCAATGTTCAAATAAGAAACGGAAACCTAGCTGTACATTGGACAGAGGTAGGTTAGTATGAATTCTTATGTGTAACAGGGAAAGAAGGATACCTGTGTCAGAAGAACATGAATGGCTGCTCTAGTGGCGAGGAGGGGTACCCAAAGACAGAATATACTCTGAAACAGAATTCCTTCCCAGTGCTTGGACTCAACTTCACTGGAGAAGTGGTGTGGCCCTCTGAGTGTAACCTTCCGGGTTTCCTAGGTCCACAGCTGTGGGCAGGTCCAGGTGCAGGTTAGCCAAGGCGAGTGAGTGGGCATACAGGGAGAGTTCCGGACTCTACTGCTCTTGCTGGCCAGTGGTCTGGGGCCCTGAAGCACAGTATCTGCATGGGAAGGTGCTGTCTTGCAGGCTGGGTGAGGCTGGCAAGAGGTGTGAAGAGGAGTTTAAGGTATTGGAAGTCTGCTGGTTGCGACTCGAGGCCTGGGATGCATATCTGTGTCAGAGCTTTGTGGCAAGGTAGAATCCAGAGAAACAACTTTCAACTTTTTATTCCCCATGGTGCAAACACTGTAGGGCAAAGATAATCCCACTTCGCTAGTTGTAATCCTTTTAGAATCTTTCCAAAGAGCGACTACAGAACTTGCTCACACTCTATGTTTTCTACAAAAGCTACTGTTTACAACTTGATACTCTATATTGTTAGAGATCACAAACTTTGTGACACCTTTCATATTACAGTTTAATGGTGGAAACTCACTTTTCAATTGTATTGTCAAAAATAACCCGGCTGTTATAAATGTGCCAAAAAGATCTATCATATTTCTTCCTGAATGATAAAGTCCTTGACATAAGATGCTATGTTCTAACACCCTGCCAATGTCTTCCCTGACAGCACCTTTAGAATGGGAGAAGTGACAGGTGCTGTTGTGGTTATGTGAACAAGTGAAGTGTGTTCCTTCTGTTTTCTTCCAGCATGAGAAGTGATGCGCTACAGCCTAAAATGGAGGGAGAAAATACTTAAAGGATATCGATATCATGTTTGTGACTGCTGCATTCTTGAAGTCATTAAAAGTAATTGTACTAGGAGAATTTTCTCAAAATCAGCTAATTAAGACAGATCTTGAGAAAATAAAACACTATGATCTTAAAGATGAACTAAAAATCTCCACATATATATCAGTCAAAACTTAAAAGCAAAATCTTAAAGAAGAGATGCATATGGATTCAACGCTCTGAATTAATTTTGCTTCAAATATACCACTTTGAATTAGTCACTTAAGTACACTGAGAACTAATTTTCTCATCCCTAAATTGGGTTTGAAAGCCTGCAAAATATACATTTTAATAACCCTGTGAAACATTTTATATAAATATTAGTAGGAAGAACTCAATTAGGAAATTTAAGAAATAAAGATTCACTACCATGAGTATATGAGTTCAATATCTTTTATGCCCTTGAAAGTTACATGACATATTTATCGAGATTTAGGTATAAATACACAGGCTCTTTTAACTATGCTAAACCAATTAATGAAACAGAAACTAAGTTAAGCTGAAGTGCTGACAGTGAAGTTAAGGAGAGAACAGAGAAAAACTTAATATTCAAGTCATTCAATGACTTCAAGGTCAACTGCCTATCACTTTTTGGCAATGCTGCAAAGACTCTGTCATCTCCAAGAGTCATTCAGCCTTTGCTGGAAAAGATTTTGAACTGCTAAATGTATTTTCATTTTAATAATAATGTGTTTTTTTACCACTACAGTGATTGAGTTTATATTTAAATTTATTTTTGTGTCTTGTTTATCATTTGCACATTCTGGTCTTTATGGCTCCCTTTTACTTTTTCCAAGCTGGTTAGTGAAAAATATGCTCATTTAACAAAAGGAGATCATAATCACAAAGAGGTTAAATGATTTAACCAAATTTATGCAACTTAGTGGCTAAGAAAAGCCATGCTATAGGGGGAGATAGTAGGAGCTCAGGCCTGGAGGTGAGATAACCAGGGTTTGAATTCTGACTCTGCAATAAACTGTAAGTTAACAAGCAAGGTACTTAATTTTAAGCCTCAGAATTTCATCTGAAAAGTGGGTGTAATAATAGAACCTAGGCTATAAATGCATCCTGGGGATTCAAAGGTTGGATTGGAATGCTGTTTGAAGTAGTGGTAGATATCTGAATGAACTTCTGTTCACATTATTTTAGAATGAGTACTGCTGCATTTGTCTGTTTAATAAAAGTTTCCCGGGTACACTGTGCTACAAGAACACAGTCTGCTTTAACAGAGGAAGAGTGGATCACTGGTGATCCAAATGGGAAGAACTAGCATATAACTTGATCTGATGCTCTTGAAGGCATTTTCCCCCAGCTAGGTGAATCCACAGTAGAGAAAGAAACAGAGATGATTTACTGTATGTGATTAGCCATATGATTTGGACAAGTCAGTGACTTTTTGAGACTCAGATTTTTATAATTTAATGGGATAGTGTACTTGAGTCCATTAGTATTGTGAAGATTAATGGAAATCATGTATTTGTTAGCTCTTCAATAATGTATCTGTTAGTGCATTTGAAAATGTGTAGGGCTATAAGGCGTGTTGATGACCTTACAGTTAGAGAAAAGAAAATATTGAAGTGCTTTAATCAGATGTTTTCTTATATATTTATAAAATATTGTTTTTACACAACTGAGTTTATTTTTATAGTAACTCAGTTATAACACATAACCAAATCAACTCATGCATTAAGAAGGTGATAAACCAATCTCATTAGCTTAAGTAAATGTCAGATAAGTTTCTCTATTTATTACCAATACTTAAATCAATCTTTAAGTGGGTTAGACTATAAATCAATGTTATCTTATTATTCCTTTTTTATTCTTACACAAATATACTACTATCTGCTGTCTTAATGTGTTTATTTCTTTATTATCATAAAATTTAAAGTCTTATGTGGGCAGAGAACTTTAGTTTTGGGGTTTGCTTTTTGTTCCTCTTTTGTTTGGTTCACATAGGTATCTGTACAGCCAACTTACATGTGCATAAATTTGTGTAGGCATAGGCATCCCAAGTAGCTTTGTATGGAAGGAAAGAAGGAAGGAAGGAAGGAAGGAAAAGAGGGAGAGAGAGTAAAAGAGAGAAAGAGAAAGAAGAAAGAGAGAGAAAAAGAAAGAAAGAAAGAAAGAAAGAAAGAACGATAGAAAGAAAGAAAGAAAGAGAAAGGAAGGAAGGAATGAAGGAAGGAAGGAGAAAGAAAGAAAGGAAGGAGGAAGGGGGTAAGGAGAAGAGAGGAAGGAAAAAAGGGAGGAAGGAAGGGAGATAGAGAATGGCGATCATGGTAAGACAAAAAAAGTGGTAATAATGTAACACTCGATGTAGAAGTAAAACACAAAGCTATAAACCTCTAAACATAAACTTTAAAACAAATATGTAATGGTTCTATTTTGCTGAACATATATGTGCTTATATGTTTAGGTATGTACATGAGTATAGAACAAATTAGAAGTTTAATGTAACAAATATCAGGATTTATTTTGTCATTTATTATGCAGAAGTAATCAAATCATATATATTTATCATTAATGTGTATTGAATTATATATATTTTTACTTTTGTAGATACTCTTAAATTTTGTACATTTAGGAAATCTTATCATTATAAATAAAAATTTATTTAGCAATCTAAACTTGTCCTAGTATATATATATATATATATATATATATATATATATATATATAGCTCTACTTCAAGTTCATCTGTGTACTCTAACTTCATCTGGTGGACACACTAATCATGGCAGTTTGTACTGTTCAAATTAATACACAAAGTGCAAAAATATTTTTTAAATATTAGAAGCAATATAGCTGTCAATCAGGAACTGTTTTCATTTGCATATTTGTTTTTATTTTTATTTATTGATTGATTTTAGTGAGGCAGCATAGCATAGTATTCAACAGCACAGATTCTACAGCCAGGTTTCTTGGATTTGTAAACAAGTTCTGTAATTTCCTAGTAATGCTCCGAGGCACATATTTAACCTTTCCATGCTCACATTTCCTTTACTGCCCTCAGAGTGCGGTTTTGAGCATAGACGAGTTAGTAGATCGAAAGCCCCGAGAGCTGCACCTGTCCCATCATGCGTGCTAAACCACTGAAGCCAGACTGAAAGATTTTTTTTTTTTTACACACAAGTGAATATGCCAAAATCTCAAAAAAGTATCTCTTCCCCCCTCATTTCTATTTCCAGTTGGAATATTCCTCAATTCAAAAGGGTTGTATCGACTGTCCACTGTGTATAATCAAACTGCAAGTTTCTCTGAGAAATACAACATACCAGACCCTAACTTCCTCCCTGTCAAAGCTAGTGCAGTTCTCCAGGTTTGGCTAACAAATGCCAAGCTTCTGCAGAATATTTAAATCTTCTAAAAATCTGTATAGAAATATTAACTATTTTGAGTGTACACATTCTTATCTATTCTTTCAACTGATGTTGGCATGACACACTTTGATAGTCATGTGCATTCTATATTTTGGTTTTACTTTCAGAGATAATCCCCCCGCCTTGTGAAATAGGAGAGGTCTTTCCATAGGATTTTGACAGTTTGTTGGTGTTTCATATTTTATGCAGTTGGATGAATATATATTTCATCTCTGTCCTATCACACATAGTCCACAATAGCCTAAGTTATATTTTTCACTTTACCTGGTATCATAGTTACTTGTTTATAAGGTTTTCTCCTCCACTGGATTATTTTACTATGGATACTGCATCATATTCATTCTCATTTGGCTCAGATATTAGTACTCTGTTTTATACATTGTGTTGGTGTTTATGTTGTTGAATAACTGAATGACCAAATAAAGACAAAATCATAAATACTCATTCTCAATCTAATGATTATAGTTGATTCTACTGATGTTTCCAAAATATATCAGTTCTTGGGTGGCTCTGTTGATTAAGTGTTGGGACTCTTGCTGTTGGGTCAGATCATGATCTCAGCGTCCTGAGATGGAGCCCCACTTTGGGTTCCACACTCAGTACGGAGCCCTCTTGAGATTCTCTCAAGAGAATCTACCCCAATGGGTGCGCTCTCTCTCCAAAATAAATAAATAAATAAATAGATCTTTAAAAAATATAAAGCAATTGCTTAATCTGTAATTATAACCTTTAGAATTTCTGGCTATACTGAGAGAGATCAGGTAAACAAGATGATGCAAAGCAAAATAATGGGAAAGATCAGATAGAAGATGAAGAAATGAGATACTTAATGATGTTAGGGAAAATATTTGTGACATTCATATTACTAAAATAACCTGCCCTGTGTGTATGAATCTGGATTGTGGCATAGACATGTTCCTGTTATTAAACACAGTTGCTAATTTAAAACTGGCAATACAAAAGTAATTTACTATAAATAATTAAAAGACTTTCCTTACCATAGTTCTCTTCATCATAATGAGCCAATTATTCTTGCTATATAAATTTACTGAACCTCAATGACAAGCAGAGAGGACAGTTAAAATTATAGTCGCAATGAAGCTAGCATGATGTTTTCCCGTTGTCATTTTTCACAATATATTTTGTAAATTAAGATTTTAAACAGCCATAATAATAATGTCTGACAATTACATTTTATATGGTTAATAAAAAGCCATATATAAAATGCATATAGTGAAACATTAGGTTGCAGTAGTTAATATGTGGACTCTAAAGTAATTCTGTATAGTTTTATAACTTAGTTGTTCATCTTACTGCTCTGTAACTTGAAAAGTAATATATCATTTTTGTGCTTTAGCTTCTCATCTACAAAATGGGAAAATAACTTTAGCTCCCTGAGGACTTGTGAGGACTAAAATATTTAATATTCAGGGTTTTTTACTACAATGTCTGACATTAATAAGCACTGAATAAATAGCAATTATAATAATAATGATTGTTACTGTATAAACTCATCTACTCACTCAAGAGAAAAAAAACAGCAATATTCACTTTCAAGATGATAATATGAAATAACACATGATTTCTCCATTTCTAATAGATCATAATAAAAAACAAAGAAATATATGACATTTTAACAAAACATAGATAACAAAGAAAGATACTTTTAAGAAACCAGAAAATCAGAAAGTTTGTAAGTATTTAAAACAAAGGAATCAGATTATAGGTAAAGACCATAATTGTTGAGCACTCAACAAAGAAAAAAATATATACAGCTTAGAATCAAATGAAGGGGGATTTTAAGAAAGCAAAAGAAAGTCCCCTGAACCTAGTATTTAAGGGGCTGGTAGCATGGATAGATCATGAGACAGGTAGTGAGTAGTACATTGAGTGATTTTCTTTTGGAACATGTATCAGGGCCGTATACATAGAATGTCAAGGTAAAAGGTCCCAAGTCCTGACTTTACTTATTTTTTATTGATCACTAAGTGTAGTAGTAAGCATATGTACCAAACAGAAGAAAGTACACATAGGTGATTTTTTTTTCATCATAAACATGGGAAAAAAATTCTAGTTTCAGTTGTATAAACTATAATAAAATTGTATAAAAATATGTATAAGGTTCCATAATAGGATCTATTTTTCCTACCTTCCTTCCTAGATTTTATTGGTAATCAAGTTCTAACCAGATACCAACATCACAGCAATGTCTCTACACCCAAAAACAGGTATAATAAGTACAGGACTTATATTTAGAATGTATTCCTGAGGATCATGCCAAATGTCACTGGGTCTTTGTTTAACAAATCCAAATGCAACATGAACTATTGTTCTCTGAACACTGCAGGAAAAATCTATCCACCTGACCCTTTCTTCTCATTTTTTCCAAGAACATTCTTTCCATATGCATCTATAACAACATGCTTCATTCCATAAGTGTGCTTGGTAGGGTGGAGGCAAGTGCTGTGGAGGAAGACAGAAAGAGAGTGATTGGAGACAACATAGAGGCTTGCCAGAAAAATTGAATTAGTGCCAACATAATTGATGGAATCTTGGTGATTATTCATCATTCTTGTATGGTGTTTCTATTTTTTTTTTAAGCTTTTATTTATTTATTTGACAGAGAGAGAGGGATCGCCAAGTAGGCAGAGAGGCAGGCTGAGAGAGAGGGGGAAGCAGGCTCCCTGCTAAGCAGAGAGCCAGATACAGGGCTCAATGCAGGGCTCAGTGCAGGACTCAGTGCAGGGCTCTATCCCAGGACCCTGAGATCATGACCTGAGCCGAAGGCAGAGGCTTCGGCTGAGCCACCCAGGCACCCCTTATATAGTGTTTCTTAATTTCAGACTCTACTGAGCAGCTTTTGAAAGCAAACAAATATAAAATTATATTTTAATAAATATTAGTAAAACAATTTATAGAGATTTCTAATTTTCACATGCTTGTATAGAATTCACATGTATAAACCATATTACGGATGATTACTTTTATTTTTGTAATTTTATGCAAACTGTGATTTACTATATTAAGTGCCTATACATACACTTTGAAAAATACCATAAATCAAATTTTAAAATTTAATGATTTTCCTGGCTCCTTCCTTACACATTTGCCTCATCTATACTGCATTGTTGATATCACTACAGACAGGGAATACAGCATAACTAAAATACTCCTGTGTTTTACTTTTATAACACTTAGAGAGTTTGGTCTCACTGAGGTCTACTGATGGAAATGGAAGAACCAATTTGAAAGCAAGTTCAATCTGAGCAAACTCAGATATTTATTTTTAACCTTTATTGAAAATGAAATCAGTGATCTGGTATTATCGAAGTTCATCTTCACACTCTCATCAGTAGTTAGGTGCAACAATGTTTCTTTAAAAGCATAGATAAATTTGAATTATCTTTCTTAGAACAAAAGAAACATATTGGACTCATGTTCTATACATGGCCTTTTTAAATTGAAAATATTATTAATATAATTATAGATTCACCTGCAGATTGAAGAAATGAATCAGAATATGAGGCTATCACTATTTTTAAGTTTTATCTTTTGTGATAAGTATGTAGTAATATCTCATTGCAGCTTTAATTTGCATTTTCCTAATGGCAGTGATACTGAACATGTTTTCAAGTGCTTATTTACCATCTGTAGATCCTCTTCACTGAAGTGTGTATGCCATTTGTCCATTTTCTAATTAGACCATTTATTTACTATTGTTTTGTGAGTTCTTTAGACATTCTAAGTCCTGGTCCTTTTTCAGATATGTGACCTATACTTTATCCTAGTCTGTAGCTTGTCTTTTCATAATAGTGACTTTGATGGAACATAATTTTCATTTTTATGAATCCCAATTTATCAATTTATCCTTTTATTTATATGGATTGGTTTAAGAACTTTTTTCCCTAATCTTTCCTCCATTGAACTTTCTCATCTTTGTCAAAAATCAGTTAGTCACATACGTGTAGGTCTACTTTTGGATTATCTGTTCTGTTCTATTAACCCATATGTCTGTATCTGTGCCAATACAATATTGCCTTGATTATCTTAGATATAAAATAATGATTAATATTATATTTAATGAGTCTTTCTACTTTACCCTTCTTTTCTAAGCTTATACCTTTCCCTATCAATTTTAGAAAAAGATAACGCTGACAGGTCCCAAATTTTGGAGTAGAATAACCTTGTCTATAAAGGCAAAAATTGTTTCTGGGGTTTGATAATAATTACACTAAACCTTTAGATAATTTTTATTATGTATTATAGTGTTCCATTCTATAAACACAGCAATCTCCTTATTTTTTAAAATTGGTTTTACTCTTTCCATCAGTATATCGTAATTTTTACTTCAAAGATCCTATATGTGGTTGTTTAAGTTTCTACTTAAGTATTGGTTCATCAATTACAACAAATATACCCCTACAATTGAAAGAGGTTAGTAACAGAGGAAGCTGTGGGCAGAGGGAGGTGGGTGGAAAAAGTATATGGAACTCTTTCTACTCGTTCTTCAGTTTTTCTGTAAAAATAAAATATATTGCTCTAAATTGCTCTTCTTCTAAAATTGCAGCACCTGGGTGGCTCAGTCAGTTAAGCATCTTACTTTGGCTTAGGTCATGATCTTGGGGTCCTGCAATGGAGCCCTGTATCAGGTTCCCTGTGGGAGTCTGCTTCTCCCTCTCCCTCTGCCTCTCCTCCTGCTCCTGCTCATGTTCTCTCTCTAATAAGTAAATAAATATTTAAAATAAAATGAAAATGCTCTAAAATAAAATATATTAATTAAAATATGAGGAATGGAATATTCATAAGAGTATAATTAGGTATTCAAAATCAGACAATGGCACAAAAGAAAAATAGTTAATAATTATTATTATTATCATCATCATCATCTTGGTATTTCATTTCTGTAGGGAAACATGTTTTGAACCAAGAATCAATGATATCAGAATAGCAAAGGAAGATGTATGACCTCAGATATCTATGTACAGGCAAATATCATGTATGTGTTTGGGCAAGAAGGAATAGATTCTCAAAAAATAAAGGCAATCTTACTCTTACTCATGTCCACGGTGTAAAGAAACAGTAATGTGAAATAATTAAATAGCCCATATGTATTTGCAGAGAGACAGAGAAGGAGAGCTAGAGAAATTTTCAATTTAATATTTCTCGTGAAATGATTTAGGTAAAATCAAATGGAAGCTTAAATTTCTTTCTAAATATTTATTGATTACAAGTCATGAAGTTTAATAAAACATCAATTCTAAATTCTAAATATAATTCTATATTTATATTTATAATTCTAAATATAAACAGGAATGAAATTTGAAACTTAAACTTTAGAATGTTAAAAAGAAATAAGAAAGTCTTGAATGTTGTGTTAAGAGGAGGACATATTATGTTGAGATGGTCTATTTTTTTCCTGGGGCATTATGAAAGATAAACTTCAATAATTTTACTTTTTTATGCTGATTTAAAAAATGTTCAAATGCATTTTCTATACATGTAAGATAAATTGGAACTGGAGAGCAAATAAGATATAAATTTTTAAACCAATAGAGAAAAAATAAACTCAACAAAAGATAGTACAGTTCCCAAGGCTTCCCAGGAAACATGGGCTAACACCCTCCATCTCTTCATCCTGACAACATAGTTTATTCAATGTCCTCATCTTTGTTAAAATTAACCACTACAACTGTGTTTGTGTTGTTACCCTTCTAGTTCATTTGTCCTTGTGTGATTATGGGTTTTTAAAGCCATTTGTCTAACGGTGGTTTTTACTCTTATTTTATATATTATAATTAAAACCCAGGGGTGCCTGGGTGGCTCAGTGGGTTAAGGCTCTGCCTTCAGCTCAGGTCATGATCTCAGGGTCTTGGGATTGAGCCCCACATTGGGTTCTCTGTGCAGCAGGGAACCTGCTTCCCCCCTCTCTCTGCCTGCCTCTCTGCCTACTTGTGATCTCTCTGTCAAATAAATAAATAAAATCTTAAAAAAAATGTTACTACAAGGACTGGATAGGAAAATTCTTGACACAATGACTATAGTAAATAGCCCTAAATTAATTAATTACTAAAATGTTGGTAACATTTTAATCCATACACACTAATAAGGCAGAATTAGTAGTGTGTTTACATACCATCAGAGGAAAAATAAATATTAAAATTTTAACCAAGACCACTTCATGTAGTTGTACTTAAATGAAGAGCAAGTCTCTTATAAATGTCAAACAAATTCACTGTGACATGAATGGTAGGCTTTAGAATTGTGCAGTACACAACCTACAGGAACAGACGTGGAGACCCTGTTCTGTCTGAATCATGAGCTCCCTATTGGTGTTTAATCCATAAGTTCTTACTGGAAATAACATTTTAGGGGTGCCTGGGTGGCTCAGTTGGTTAAGGAGCCTCCTCTTGATTTTGGCTCAAGTCATGATTGCAAGGTCCTGGGATGGAGCCCTACATGGGGCTCCACACTCAGTGAGGAGTCTGCCTGAGGATTCTCTCTCTCCTTCTGCTCCTCCCCCTGCTCTCTCTCTAATAAATAAATAAACCTTAAAAAAAAATTCTCTCTCTTCCCCTACCCCTCCTGCTTATACATGCTCTCTCTCCCTCTCTCTCTGTCTCTAAAAAAAAAAGAAAGAGAGAGAGAGAGAAAATAACATTTTAATGGGAAAGTATTAGTTTGAGGTAAGAAATATGTCTTTTGTAAATATACTTAGTAAACTTTCTGTCACCTAATTCTCAGAAATTATCAAAATCATTTTCTTTATGGACCTTTTATGCAATATACTGCAAGTATAACACAATAAAGAAAGCTCAGGCATTAAACACAACGTATAAATAAGAATGAAACTTATTATGTTATAAGCATGGTACACAAACATCCTTGTTAAAATGACAATAGTAAAACAAACAAGGATAATAATTACATTACATAATAACAATATTACCATACATTTAGAGTGTACTTTTTATCTACTAGCCAATGTTCTCAGGAGTTTATACACATAAATGGACACACTGGTTTGTTTAATTCTCACAATAACTTCGTGGGGACTTTGTCTTCAACTCATTAGTCACTTCCCTTCTTTTTTCAATTTATGGCACAGCAACAATTTATGAAGATATTTTTATTATTTTATTTAATCTAATTTTGTTTTGTTTTAGTTCAAGCCCTGAGTGGAGCCCAGTGCAGGGCTTGAACTCATGATCCTGAGACCAAGACCTGAGCTGAGCTAAGAGTTGGCTGTTCAACTGACTGAGCCATCCAGGTGGCCAGAAACTATTTTTTAAAGTATCTTGTAAACTAGTAGTATAGATTAGAAGTCAGTAGGTTTATTACAATTACTGTGCAATATATTTCACAACGTTTTAGCTATCTGATTAAAATTCAGAGGTTCATAAATGAATCACAAGAAGAATAAAATCACTCAAATAGAACACATATACTGCAGTAACCACTTGTACTTATTTTTTAATTTTGCTTACTTCAAAAGACTGAAAAAATAAAAAAATAGAATCTGAATAAAATTATATTTATTAACTCTATTAATGATAATATGTTCATTTGGTAAGCTAAGTCTCACTTATATGGTTAGTTTCTTTATATATATCATCCATATAATTAAAGCTTTTAAAAAATAAATTTTGAGATAATTGAACATTGGTAGTGAAGAAAGGTAGCTTCCATTTGGGGAGAAATGCACTTTGGCAGTTTCTGTGATTTTGACTCCCAATTAGGCTAGTCAAAGATGAAGACTCAAAGGAAAATTTTATGTTGTTAGATTGCTAGAAATTAGTGGCTCTTGGTGGAAAATTCCTCTTTCTGCATCACTTCTATGTGTTTTCAAAACTAGAAAAACATGTAATTATCTCCCTAAACCCATTGCTACTCAATGGAATACAGTAGCTGACTCAAATTTGAAATACTCAAGTATAGCTCTGATAACAAAATCAATCTTCTTCATGTAATTCTTACCAAGTCTTTTATTTCATGTACTCCATTTCCAATTTCCCTCCTGGGTTCATTTTTTACCTGCTTTTCAAAGCCCTTTGGATAATCAAATCACTAAACACCATTCACTCCTTGCACTTCTGGGGATCAGATCTGTCACTGGTTTATATACCTTTTTGCTCGGTGCTGATTTTGAATCATGCCTTAAAATGTCAAAGCCTAAAAGGGCAATTCCACTTTCACTTTTCAAGCCAGTTTCAATATCAACTTTAATTGAGTAGATAGTATTTAATATAGTTCTCCTCCAGTAGGCAATAATCTTTTACCCCAAGGTTCTCTGTTTTATATTGCACAAAAGAAGGCTGACTCAGAGGTTTTTGTTTTGTTTTGTTTTTACCCTTGCTACCAATTTAACTTGGGTTGAGAAAAAAAGTTTTACAAGTTGAAATTCCCATACTTGCCAAAAATATAGACTTTAAGGAAAACATATTGTTTTTAATGTTTTAAAGGTAACAAGAGTTTAATTTTTTAAACTACTCTCTTTTTAAACCCACAGGAATAAAGGTAGCATCAATAATAGTGCAGTGGGGCATCTGGGTGGCTCAGTTGGTTAAGCAACTACCTTTGGCCAAGGTTATGACCTGCAGTTCTGGGACTGAGTCCTTCATCAGGCTCCCTGCTCAGCGGGGAGTCTGCTTCTCCCTCTGACCCTCCACTTCTCATGCTCTCTCTCTCATCCTCCCTCTCTCAGATAAATAAATAAAATCTTTAAAAATACTACTAATAATAGCACAGTGGACTGAATTCTTTTTCTCCCCCAAATTCGTAAGTTGACAACTAATCCCTAGTGTGTTATTAAGAGGTGGGGCCTTTGGGAGATGATTAAGTCATGAGGATGGAGCCCCAAGAATAAGATTGTTGCCCTTACAAAAGACACAGAGTTCCCTTGTCTCTTTGATTATGTGAGGATACACTGAGATCTCACCAGAAATATCTTGACCTTGCACTTATTGGCCTTCAGTTTGAAAGAAATAAACTTCTATTGTTTATAAGCCACTTGGTTCTGTTACAGCAAATTGAACAGACTAAGTCATATAGAATAATTCAAAATACCTTAAAAGAAATATATATTCATAACCTAAGTATTAATTAGATACTTACAAATTACTTGACTAGATTCCCATGATTTACTATTGGCCAAATTTTACCACCAAATTTAAATATCAAGTACAAAAATCTCTTTTAAATAAACATTTTTAACTATTATATCAATTCTGCCTTATGAGGCTCAAATATGAGCCATTATTTCTTGTATGGCAATTTAATTAGCATACCCTACACTCGGAAATTCTGGAAAACATGTAACTCCAAATTGGTGAAAATTCCTCAGCTTTTTTTCAATTCCTCCGAACCATGCCTCCTCAGATTATGCACATATTTTCATGTACAACAGTAAAGTGAGGCTAAAATTTAAAGAGGAAAAAATTATTAAAAATAGAGTCAAGACTTAAAATTTTTGGTCCTGTAGGTAAGAAACTCAGACATCACCACTTGGTCCTAATAACAATTACAAAGCTGAACAGACTGAAAAATTAAAAAAAAAAAAAATTCTTAGATCCATAAGAGAGGAAGAACACAAGTCAAACCCCTGCTGTCAAGATGGGTCAGATGCAGGGAATCACAGCTTACCACAGCAGAGACTAGTGAACAGAAACAAAGATCACTGGTGCTGGGTAGGAAAACCTGAACTCTACTGATTAATTATTGGAGGCTCAATGTGGACAAGTCTGAGAGTTAAAAACTCCAGTGTGTGTATGGGATGTAGTCATATGGGGGTCGGTCATCAAAATACTGTGATATTTACCTCCAGGAGCTCAACCATGTTCCCATAGTCAACATCAGAGAAAAATCCCCTGGGCTTTGACAAGAGAGGGGAAAAGAAAGAATTTTGGAAATATATCACAATACTATGTTCTTAATAGGACCTGCCCTCAGGGGAAACCAATTCACCAGAACCTAACCTGATGAGGTATTATGAGAGCTTAAGTGTCCTGGGTAAAGGGAACTACCCAACTCCAGTCAGTTCCAGCCTTCCACATAAATGAAGGGAAAACTCAGATCCAAGCCACTCTAACAATCCTGTCTCCCATAAGGAGAAGATGGAAAAAATAAAAACAAAACAAAACAAAACAAAACACAGAGAAGCTCTCCTGAAGTTCAAAGTCCAGAGGCACAGACTCACTAAAACTCTGAGATCTAATCATAGGACTATAGAATACTTCCCTCCTCCCATATCACCGTGCTACATTACTAAAGATTTATTTGCAATAGTTCCTTTTAAACAGTACATCATGTCTGTTTATCAAGAAAAAAGAAAAAAAGTGAAAGAAATACCAAATGCAAACAAAATCCCACAGTTTGAAGAAACCAAGCAAGTGTTAGAATGAAACACAGCAGAGATGTTGGAAAGAGCAGCAATTTAAAACAGTTATGATTAACATGCTAAGGGTTCTAATGGATAAAGTCGTCAGCATGCAAAAGCATATTGGCAGCGTAAGCAGAGAGACAGAAATCCCAAGAAAGAACCAAGAAGAAATGCTAGAAATCAAACACGATAACAGAAAGGAAGAATGCCCATAATGGTATTATTAGCAGACTGGACCCAGTTAAGGAAAGAATCTCTGAGCTAGAGGACATAACAATATATTCTTCAAAAACTGAAAAGCAAAGAGAATTGATTGTTTAGGGGCACTTGGATGGCTCAGTGGGTTAAGCCTCTGCCTTCAGCTAGGTCAGGGTCTCAGGATCCTGGGATCAAGCCCCACAATGGGCTCTCTGCTCAACAGAGAACCTGCTTCCCCCCTCTCTGTGCCTGCCTCTCTGCCTGCTTGTGATCTCTGCCAAATAAATAAATAAATAAATCTTAAAAAAAAAAAAAAGAATTGATTGTTTAAAAAACAAAAAAAGAACAGAATATCCAGGAACATTGGGACAACTACAAATGGTGCAATGGGAATACTAAAAGGAGAAGAAATAAAGAAGTAATAGGAAAAAATCAAAAAACAAAAACCTGGAACAATAATATTGACAATTTCTAAACTGATGTCAGATCACCAAACCACAGATCCAAATTCAAAGAACACTAAGTAGAATAAATGCCTCCGAGACCCCCAAACAAATGAACAAACAAACAAAGTACACCAAGGCATACATCTTCAAACTATGAAAAATCAAAAATAAAGAAAAAGTCCTGAAAGAAGCTAAGGGAAAAATTACCTTACCTATAGAGGAACAAAGATAAGAATTCAACTTCTACTCACAAACCCTTAGAGCAAGAAGAGAGTGAACAAAATATTTAAAGTGTTGAGGGAAAAAAAAAAAAAAAGTACTGAGAGAAAAATGCCCACCAGCCTAGAATTCTATACCCTTAAGAATATCCTTCAGAAGTGAAGGATAAATACTTTTTCAAAATAAAAAAAACAAAAAAACAAAAAACAAAACAAAACAAACAAGACACAAACAAACAAAAGTGAGGAAATTTGTGGTTTGCAGACATGCTTTAAAGAAAGGCCTTTAAAAAGAAAGAAAATAATATATGTAACTTGGATCTATGGAAAGAAAGAGCATTAACAAAGAAACAAAAGATTCCTTACTCTTCTTAGTTTATCTAACAGATGACAGTTTCCTTAAAATAATGCCAATAGTGTATTACATTATGTATGCTTGTGTACATATGCACATATGTGTGGGTGTGTATCCTTATTCATGTATACATTTATTCTTACAAATGCTTATATAACAGTGAAATTAATGATAGCAGCAATACAAGGGCTAGTAGGGAGGAAAGAAGTAGAATTATTGTTATTAAAAGGCACTAAAAAATAAAACAAAATAAAATAAAAGCATTTACACTTCCCAGGAAGTAATATAGTGTTATCTGAAAGCAGACTTGGCTTAGCTGTAAATGTATATTGCAAATTCTAAAACAACCACTAAAATAAATATTTTTAAAAGTATAACTGATATAATGATAAAGGAGAGAAAATGGACTCATATAAATTACTCAATAAAAACTACAAGAGGAAAAAAAGTGAACAAAGAAATAGGAACAAAGAAAAAGGGCAAAAAATAGAAAACTAAGAAATGTATGGTCGATATGAATCTAACTGTATTAGTTATCATTCTGAATGTCAATAGTTTAAATGCACCAGTGAAAACACAAAGACTGTCAAAATGGATCAAAAAATAAAATCTAACTGTATGTCTATATATCTGTATAACTGTATATCTGTATATTTGTATAACTGTAAATCCATATCAAATATAAAGGCATTTATACACTTAAAGTAAATGGAGTGGAAAAATATATGATGTTAACACCAATCAAAGAAAGCAGGAGTAGCTATATCAATTTCAGGCGAGTTGACTTCAAAACAAGGACATTTATAAGGGTAAAGAAGCACATTGTGCAATGGTAATGGGTCAATTTTCTAAGAACTATTAGAATCTTTAATGTCTATGAACCTAACAACAGTGCATCAAATTAAGTGAGACAAAAACTAACAGAATAACACAGAAACAGATGAATCCACTAATATAGTTGTAGACAGCAACAGCCCTCTATCAGAAATGGATAGATCCAGAAGGGAGAAAATCAGGCAGGACATAGTTGAGCTCAAGACCAACATGAATCAACTGAATATAATTAACATCTGTACATTACCCAACAATAGCAGAAAACACATTTTTTTTTCATGTGCACATGGAACATTTACCAAGACAGGTCAGTTTCTGGTGATAAAATATACCTTAACAAACTTAATAGGATTGAAACATACAATGTCTACTCTTAAAATACAGTGGGATTAAACTAGGAAATAATAACAGTAAGAAAACTGGAAAATCCCTAAATGTGTGGAGATTAATCAACAGAGTTTTTAAATAAAACATGGTTCAAAAAAGAAAACTCAGAGAAGTTAAAAACAATTTGAACTAAGTGAAAATGTAGGTACAAGTTATAAAATTTGTGGAACGCAGTAAAAAGCAGTACTTAAAGGGAAATTTATCACACTGAATAAGTGATTACAAAAGAAGAGAAAAATAAAATCAAACACCTAAATTTCTATCTTAACTAGAAAATGAACAATAAATTAAATCCAAAGTAATCAGAAGAAGCATAAAAATGAGATAGAGCAGAAACTGGTGCTACCAAGAACAGGAAATCAATAGAGAAAATCAATTAAACCTAAACCTAAATGTTACTGAATAGATGAGCCTTTAAACTTGCTAACCAAAAAAAAAAAAAAAAAAAAAGAGAGAGAGAGGAAATAAATTACTAATATAAGAAATGAAAGAGGACATCACTACAGATCCCATGGACAGTAAACAGATAAACAAATACTATAAATAATTTTATGACCACACACTTGATAATCTAAATGAAATGAACCAATCCCTAGAAGACACCATCTCACAAAAACACACAAGAAGATATTGATGCTCTGAATAGGCCTATACCTATAAAATAACTTGAATCAATGATTAATAACCTTCCAAAACAGAAAGCACTAAGCCTAGATCAGGTAACTGGTGAAGTCACCAACATTCAAGGAATAAATTATACCAATTCTCTACAAACTTTTTCAAGAAAGTAGAGTAAGAGGGAATACTTCATAACTAATTTTATGAAGCCAGCATTACCCTGATATCCAAAACAAAGAGATATTGTAAGAAAGCTATAAAACAACATTCTTCCACATAGATACAAAAAATCTTTAACAAAATATTAGAGAGAGAGATACATAAAAGAAAAAAAAAGAAAAAGAAAAAACAATGTGTAAAAAGAACGATATACCACAACCAAGTGGGATTTTTCACTGGTATGCAAGACTGGTTTAACATCTGAAAATCAACTTATATTATATCCACAAGAAAAAAATCACATGGCTATATCAAGAGATGCAGAAAAAGCATTTAACGATCCAACACTGATTCATAATAAAACCCTCAGTAAACTAAAAATAAAGGATACTCCTCCATTTGATGAGAAATATCTACAAAAATTCTACATCTGACATCATACTTAATGGTGAGAAACTCAAAGTTTTCCTTTCCTAAGATAAAATACAAAATTTTCATGAATAAAATTAAAGAAGGACTAAATAAATAGAGAGCTATTTCATTTCCATGGATAGGGAGACTCAATATTAACAAGATTTCAGTTATTCTCAACGTGATCTGTAGATTCAATGCATTCCCAGTCAATATCACAGCAAGTCATTTGGTAGATATCAACAGCCTGATTATAATGTTTATATGGAGAGGCAAAAGGCCCAGATAGCCAACACAATATTGAAGATCAAAGCTGGAAAACTGATGTTATCCAACTTCAAGACTTACTTTGCAGGTGCAATAATCAAGACAGCGTAGTACTGGTGAAAAAATAGACACAAAGGTCAGTGGAGTAGCATCAAGAGCTCAGAAATAGGACCACATAAAGACAATCAATTAATTTTTGACAAAGGTACAATGGAAAAAATATAGTGTCTTCAATTAATGGTGCTGGAAAAACTCAAAATTCTCATTCAAAAAAAGATCAACCTGGACACAAACCTTATTCTCTTCACAAAAATTACCTCAAGTAGGATCTTAGACCAAAATGTAAAACAAAATTATAAAACGCCTAGAACATAACATTGGAGATATTCTAGATATCCTTGGTATGGGAAGACTTTTTAGATCCAACATCAGAAACTCAATCCATTAAAAAAATTGATAAGCTGACTTCACTAAGATTAAAAATATCTGCTCTGCAAAAGACAATGTCAAGAGAAAGAGAAGACTAGCCACATAGTGGGAGAAAATATCTGTAGAATACACTCTGATAAAGGACAGCTATCCTATATATGAAAGAATTCTTAAAACTCAACAATAAGAAGACAACCTGATTAAGAAATTGGTCAAAGAAACTCATCAAAGAAGATATACAGATGGCAAATAAACTTATGAAAATATGCTGCGCATTGTAAGTCATCAAAGAAATAAATTTCAATGACATATCAGTACACATCTATTAGAACGACCCAAATCCAAAACACTGACATCTCCAAATGCTGGAAATGATGTGAAGGAATAGGAACACTTATTCATTGCTGGTGGAAATTCAAAACATCAGAGCCACATTAGGAAGAAATCTAGTAATTTCTTATAGAACTGAATATACTCTTACCATAAGATTGATCAACCACACTCTTTGTTAGGGATTTGATTGCCTATGTCCACCCAGAAACCTCTGTTGGGATTTGAGGGTGTATGTCCACAGCAAACCTCTGTAAGCAGCTTTATTCACAATTGTCAAATATCGGAAACAACCAACAACCCTAACTGTAAACACTTGTAAACAACCAACCAACAACCAAATACCGACAACCATGTACTTCAGCTGATGAATGGATAAGCAAACTGTGGTATCTAGACAATGTACTATTATTCAGTGCTAAAGAGAAATGATCTGTCAAGCAATGAAAAGACATAGAGAAAACTTAAATATATATCACTAAGTGAAAGAAGCCAGTCTTTAAAGGCTATATAGTATATGACTCAACTATCTGCCATTCTGGAAAAGAAAACTATGGAGATAGTAAAAAGATCAGTGTTTGACAGTGGTTCTGGTTGGTGGGAGGAATGGACAGGCAGGAGTAGAGAAGATTATTAGAGTAGTAAAAATAATCTGTATGACAGTACAACGATGGATACATATCATTATATTTTTGCCTAAAACCACAGAATGTACAACACCAAGAGTGAACCCTAATGTCTCTTATCCTCCATTTATTCAACCATTTATATACACCCATACAGAATCATAGATGCCTGTTTTATATTTTGGATTATAATCCAGTGATACTTTAGTTGTTAAAATTGTACCAGTTTGGGCCAGTTGGGAGGTCCTTTATTTGGCCAGTGTCAAATATACTGACATACACTCATGGGTGTGTGCACGTGTGCATGCATGTTTAGCATCTCTTACTTGCCAGCACTAAAATACAGTTTCCAGCCTCATCTTTAATATTTCTTTCCCCAATCCTAGAAGCAGACATTTCTCTGATGAACCTTTTATTCTTTTATGGAGAATAGTATTCAAAACTAGTATCTGTGTGTTAGGCATGCTCATGGCTGGTGGAATGCCATTGTTTCTAAGGCACATTCAACTGAGAAAGCAGAAAAATGTAGCTGTATACTAATCTGCATACATTTATAATATATATTATATATATATTAGAAACAATGGTATATACACACACATACACACATGTATGTCTATATATTTTAGCATGCAATATGTGCATATATATGAATAAGTCTATGAGTTCATGCTGGTCTATATCTCCCAACCATTATCATATATATCATTCTAACCAAGCTTATCTGCAAACTGCTACCTCAAAAGTGAGAAACCTGGCTCCCATCATCCTTTATAGCAGTAGCAGAATTGATAACCCACACCTCTGGGGGTGGAGGAGGGCTTTATCAACTAATGCACAGTGCTTATGTATACTTTCATTTGAATTTAGTATTACAGACTCCACTCATTTCCAAAGTTACTTAGGTCAGAAAATTTCCACCACCCACTGCATTAAATGAGGTTGTTGTATGTATTTGTAATGCAGTTAGACGGTTTTGTCACATTCTACATTCCATCCTTGGATCACCCACTTCCTGCATGATTTTTTTTTTTTACATTTTGCATACAGTAAGGAAAACTGTGTTTTAAAGCTTTAACAGGCTTTAACAAAGCAGGTGGTGTATGTCCACAATTACAGTATTATACAATAATTAAATCATCCTGAAACAGTCTTCTATGCTCCATGTATTCAGATCTCCCACTTCTTCCCAAGAGCTCACAGCAAACAATAATCTTTTTACTGTCTCTACAGTTTCATCTTTTCTAGAATGAATATAATTGAATCATACAGCATGTAGCCTTATCAGATTGACTTATTTTACCTAGCAATGTGCTTTTTTGAATTACCAGTGTCTTTTCACTACATGGTAGTTTTTTTTGTTTTGTTTTGTTTTGTTTTAACAGAATAATCACACATGACATGAATGTATCACAGTATTTTGGGGGAGCCATGGAGTAAGCTGCTCCTTACTAGCATGCAGGCTTTTGTTGGACTTAAGTTTTGAAATTAGCTAGGCGGATACCTAGATGTGCAATTAGTCATTCATATTGTAAAACCATGTTTAGCTTCATAGGTAACTGTCAAAATGGAGGCTGTACCATTATTATTCCCATAAGCAATGAATGAGAGCTCCTTTTGTTCCACATCCTCTACAGCAATTGCTATTATCAGCTTGTTGTTCTTTGACCACTGTAATTTGGTGTGGTGGCGCTTTATCATTCTTTTTTTTTTAAAGATGTATTTATTCAAGAGAGAGGAAGGGGGAGGGGTAGAGAGAGAGGGAAAGAGGGAAAGAGAGTTCTAAGCAGACTCCTGCTGAGCAAAGAACCCAAAGGAGCTGACATAGGGCTCTATCCCATGACCCTGAGATCATGACCTGAGCCGAAATCAAAAGTCAGATGCTCAACTGACCCAGGCAGCCCTTCTTTATCATTGTTTTCATTCGTAATTCTCTAATGGCAAATAATGTTGAGAATCTTTTCATAATGCTTATTTCTCATCTATGTATATATGTATGTATCTATCCACCTATATTTGATAAGGTATCTATACAGATCCTTGCCTTATTTTTACCTAGGTATTTTTTCTTACTATTAGTTGTAAAATTTATTTTTGTAATTTGTACGTTAATTGCTTTATCATGTGTCTTCGAAATATCTTCTCCCAGTCAACTGATTATACACTGACTTTCTTAGTAACTTATTTCATAGAGCAGTTGGCATTAATTTACTAAAATTCAACTTATCAATTATGCTTTTATGAATCATGATTTTGTATTGTACCTCAAGCTAATTGCCAAACTCAAGGCAACTTAGATTTTCTATGTTTTTTTTTTTGCCGGAATATTTAGTTATACTTTTTACCTTTAGGTCTATGATTTATTTTAAGGTATTATTTGTAGAAGATGTACAGTCTGTGAATAGAGTTTTTCTTTTTCTTTTTTTCCTTTATGACTCTCTCTCTCTCTCTCTCTCCCCCTTTCTCTCTCTCTCCCTCCTGCTCTCTCTCTGTTTCTCTCTTTCCTTTGGTATACGTTTGTCTAGTTATTCCAGCAAAACTTACTGAAAATATTATCTTTTTTAAAAAATATTTTATTTATTTAACGGAAAGAGACAGTGAGAGATGGGACACAAGTAGGGGAGTGGGAGAGAGACAAACAGGCTTCCTGCTGAGCAGGGAGCCTGACGTGGGGTTCAATCCCAGGATCCAGGGATCATGACCTGAGCCAAAGGTATACTTAATGACTGAGCCACCCACGCACCCCGAGAAGATTATCTTTCATAGTTGGATTACTTTTCCTCCTTAATGAAAGATATGTTGCCTATATTTGTGTGGTGTAATTTTACGCTATCTGTTCTATTCCATCAGCCTACACGCCGAATCTCTCACCAATACCATGCTGTTTTGATTACAGTAATTGTAGAGTAAGTCTTGAAATCTGGTAGTGAGACCTCTGAGTTTGTTCTTTGTTACTGTGTTGTGCATTCTAGATATTTAGCCTTTCCATATAAATTTTAGAACCAGTTTGTCAGCATTTACAGAATAGTTGGCTCATGTTTTGATTAGAATTGCATTGCATTTACAGAGGTGGGAAGATTGGTATCTCAACAATATTGATTCTTACAATCCTTGGACACAGAATATCCTTTCATTTATTTAGATCTTCTTTAATTTTTTCATCACAATTTTGTAGTTTTCCACATATAAATTCTGCACATTGTTGATGCAAATGTACATGTTCACTATTTAGCTAGAAAAGAGTTTTGTCTAAGATTCAAAATCTCATCATGTAATATCCAGAATGTGCAGATTTCAATTGAAAACTCATACTTATACCAAGAAATAGAAGATCATACACTGAAAGAAAAATGGGAATCACAGATGCCAAAAGTAAAAAGACAAATACGTTAGAATTGTTAAATTATTTTAAAACAGCATCCTAAACATGATTCAATGAGCAATTATGAGCATGTTCAAAACAGGTGAAAATTATTGAGAGCCTTAGCAAAGAACTAGAAAAGCCTCAGAAAGAAATAGAAAATTGATTATGAACCCTTTTTGGAAAAAAAATAAGAGAAAATATTTAGGATCTAGAGATAGGTTAAAAAAAAAAAGTGTTAGAATTGAACTAAAATCACAGTCCATAAAAAGAAACAATGATAAATTGGACTTCATCAAAATTAAAAATCTTTGCTCTGCCAAAACTTTCTGTTAAAAGAATGAAAAGATAAATTACAGACAAGGAGAAAATATTTTGCAAACCACATATCAGAAAAGGGACTAATGTCTTGAATGTATAAAGAACTCAAACTCAAAGGAAAAACGGGGTGCTTGGGTAACTCAGTCAATTAAACGTCCCACTCTTGCTCTCAGCTCAAGTTTTGAACTCAGGGTTGCAAGTTCAAGCCCTGTGTTGGCCCAAGGCAGAGCCCACTTAAAAAAAAAAAAAAAAAAAGAGAGGAGAGAATAAATAAGGATTCCAATTAGAAAATGAGCAAGAGACATGTGTTACTTCATTGCTGATTGTATACAGATGGTGAATAAGAACATGAAAATATGTTTAGGAAATGCAAAATAAAATCAATGAGATATCACATCTATGAGAATGGCTAACTTTTTTAAAAAAGTGACAACAACAAATGCTGGCAAAAATGATTTCATATATTTTGGGCAACAATGCACAATGGTACAATCACATTAAGAAATGGTTTGGCAGTTACTTATAAAACTGTTTAATATACTGCAACCCAGTAAACTGTGCAACAAAAACTATGAGTGAAAAAATAATCCTAGAATTTTACACACTGCATGATTCCATTTACATATTTTAGAAATTACAAAATAATAGATACAGAATCGGTTAGAGGCTGCCAGGAGTTCAGTAGGGGGTGGGGAAGACAGGAAAATGGATGTGGCTTTTAAAGGCCAGCATGAGAAATCCCTGCCGTAGTGATAACGCCCTATGTCATGGCTGTGTCCATGTCAGCATCCTGGTTGTGACATAGTACCATACTGCAAGATGTTCCTGTTGGGAGAAACTGGGTTAAAGCTACACTGACTCTCTGCATTATTTCTTGCAAAGTGCATGTGAATCTACAATTTAACAAGTTTTTAAGTTTAATACAAAATATTATCTGTATCTATCTGTAAATATTAGTTGTATTTGTTTCCACTTCTCCTGTAAAAAGTTAATGCAAACTTGGAGGTTTAAACAACATAAATTTATTTTTGGGAAGTCAGAGTTACAATTTTCACCGGTCTGAAGCCCAAGTGTGCAGTGTTGGAGGGGCTCTGTGGCAGAATCCGTTACCTAGCCTATTCTAACTCTATTTCAACTTTTAGAGCTGTATTCCTTGCATTCCTAGACTTCTGGCTTCTTTCCCACCTTCAAAGCCATCAGTGTAGCATCTTCAAACCCTCCCCCGCCCCGATTCTCTTTCTCCCTCTGCTTCTGTCATCGCATTGCCTTCTGCTTCTCTGATCTTCATCCCCCTTACAAAAACACCTGTGATTATAGCAGATCCACATGAAATCCAGGTTAATCATATCTGCAAAGTGCCTCTTGCCATATTAGGTAACATTCACATCCTCTGGGGATTATGATGCAGCTATCTTGGGGGAGCATTATTTAGCTTACTGCACAGTTAATGATAAATTTTCAGAAATATTATTCATGAGGTCATGGCCTGCATTGCTAAAGGTTAGCTGAAATGGAAGGCAAAGGGTAAAATAACTTAAAATGTGTATATTTCTCTAACAGTAAACTATAGTTTGTAAATGAGAAAAATCATGAATCTTCTGTAAAGTCAAAGGTGACTTCTAAGCACTTAAAGTAACCAACAATATGTTTAAAGATCTATTGTTGTAATATGAACTAAAACCAGGTTTAACACACATGATACTAATAAACTGCCACTTTATTATAAGGAAATGATTATATTCTTGAGGAAAAATTTGAAAGCATATTTCATTAGTTAGATGTGCTAATATAGTTATATGGTTCAATTATCAGTGGAGTTTCAATAGAACAAAGAAGTTTGCAGGTTTGAAAGATAAAGCCTGTTTGTTTTACTTTAACCTTCACATACTGAAAAAGAAAATACCAGAAACTCCCCAAGGAAAACAATTACTTTGATAAACAACATTTATTGAAAATATTTGTAGGGATTTTTCTTCATGGTACATTGCATTTGAAGTGCAACTTAATGGAATTAATTAAAGCTCTATTTGAGGTACCTAACCTGATTCACTGACTCTTTTGTTTTTGTTTTGTTTTGTTTTTAATTTGGTCCATTGCCACATCTAATAGAATATAATAAAGAATCAATTTGTCTATCTATAAAATTAATTGAAAAATACTCTTTTATTTGCTTTTATAGAAGACAAATAGGTTTTAAGATGTGTATGAACATTAAAATTTAAAAAGCTAGAAATCCCTTAATTGCTGTTAACAAAAATGCATTCTTATATACATGCTAGATATCTAGAATAGTTGGCAAAGTTAACTTCATTTTCTATGTTTTGGGTCAAAATATTTTTTGTACATTTATTGTTTTCATCATGTTAAGATCAGCAATGTAATAACAGATATTTAATAGATGGGTATAATATCTGGTTTCAATAAATGTGTCTCATTTCTCCCATTTTTCTCTTCAATGCAGTCACTAAAATAAAAGGTCTTCTTAAGTTCTTTATCATTCTGCTTTCTCCTGTTTGCTCAAAGTTGAGCTAATTCAGTGTAATCTGTAACTTGGAAAAATAATTGTTTCATGCTCACAGATTGAAAGAATTAATCTTTTTAAAACGTACATACTTCCCAAAGCAATGTACAAATTCAATGTAATTCCTTGTCAAAATCCCATGACATTTTTTTACAGTATAGGAAGGAACAATTCTAAAATTTGTGTGGAACTACAAAAACCCTGAATAGTCAAGCAAGCATGAGAAAGAAGCACAAAGCAGGAGGTGTCACACTCTCTGACTTCAAACTATATTAAAAAGCTATAGTAACCAAAACAGAATAGAATTATCCAATGGAAAAAATAGAGTCTCCTCAACAAATGATGTTGGGAAAATTGGATAATCACATGCAGAATGAAACTGGATCATTTCCTTACACCACACACAAAAATAGGCTCAAAATGGAGGAAAGACCTCAATGTGGGAGAGGGATCCCATCAAAATCCTAGAGGAGACACAGATAGCAACCTCTGTGACCTCGGCCACAACAACTTCTTGCTATACATGTCTCCAAAGGCAAGGGAAACAAATGCAAAAATGACCTATAGGGACTTCATCCAGATAAAAAACTTTGCATGGCAAAGGAAACAGCTGACAAAACAAAAGACAACTGACAGAATGGGAGAAGATATTGCAAATGACATATCAGTTAAAGGGCTAGTATTCAAAATCTATAAAGAATTTATACTCAATACCCAAAGAACAAATAATCCAGTCAAGAAATGGGCAGAAGACATGAACAGACATTTCCCCAAAGAAGACATACAAATAGCCAACAGACACTCGAAAAAATGTTCCACTTTGCTGGGCATCAAGGAAATACAAATCAAAACCACGATGAGATACAACCTCACACCAGTCAGAATGGCTAAAATTAACAAGTCAGGGAAAAACACATGTTGGTGAGGATACAGAGAAAGGAGAACCCTCCTAGACTGTTGGTAGAAATGCAAGCTGGTGCAGCCACTCTGGAATTTCTTCAAATTCCAAGTATAGAATTTCTTCAAAAAGTTGAAAATAGAGCTACCCTATGACCCAGCAATTGCACTGCTTGGTATTTACCCCAAAGAAACAAATGTAGTGATCCAAAGGAGCACCTGCACCCTAGTGTTTATAGCAGCAATGTCCACAATAGCCAAAATAGGGAAAGAGCCCAAATATCTATCAACGTGAATGGATAAAGAAGAGGTGGCATGTATATATATATATATATATATACCACCTGTGTGTGTGTGTGTATGTGTATACACATACATATATATACATATATATACATATATACACACATACACACATATACAAACACATATGCATATACACATGTACACACAATGAAGTATTCAGCCATAAAAAATGAAATATTGCCATTTGCAATGATTTGGATGGAACTAGAGTATTATGCTAAGCTAAGTAAGTCAACCAGAGAAAGACAATTATCATAAAATCTCACTAATATGTGGAATTTAAGAAACAAAAGAGAGGATCATACAGAAAGACTGGAAAAAATGAAACAAGATGAAACCAGAGAGAGAGACAAACTATAGGAAACTCTTAATTCTAGGAAATAAGCTGAGGGTTGCTGGAAGGGAGGTGGGTGGGAGGATGAGGTAAGTGGGTGATATACATTAAGGAGGGCATGTATTGTGATGAACACTGGATGTTATATAAGATTGATGAATCACCGACCTCTACCTCAAAAACCAATAACACATTACTTGCTAATTAATTGCATTTAAATTAAAAAAAAAGTGGAAAAACAATCATGGGGATTGGGGTCAAATCTCTGGGCTACTAACACTGGCTTTGCCTTAGGCAAATCCCTTCTCCTTTCTGGGCTTTTGTGTTCCCACATGTAAAATAACAGTGTTGAACTCAAGATCAAGGATCAACAAAGATTTTCTATAATGGGTCAGAGAGTAAATATTTTAGATTTTGCAGAATAGACTGTTTTATCGCAACATCTCAGCTCTGTCATTGTAGCATAAAAGTACCCCCAGGCAAAATATAAGTGAATAAGCATGGCAGTATTCCAATAAAATATTATTTACAAAAACAACAACAACAAAAGAACAGTATAGAATTGGCATAAAAACACATAGAATAATGGAAGAGAATAGAGAGAACAGAAATAAATCCACACATATACACTGGGTTAATTTATGATCAAAGAGCCAAGAATATACCACGGGAAGAGGATCATCTCTCCAGTAAGTGGTGTTGGGACAACTGGACAACTATGTACAAGAGACAAACTGAACCTGTATCTTACACCACACACAAAAATTAACTCAAGATGAGTCAAAGACTTGAATGTAAGATTGAATCCAAAATATCCTCAAAGGGGGAAAAAAAAATATATATATATATGTATGTGTATATATATATATATATATATGGGATAGGCTATGTGACACTGGTCTTGACAATGATTTTTGGAATTGACACCAATAAAAAAAAAAAGCAACAAATAAACACATAGGACTACATCAAACTAAAAAGATTTTGCATAGCAAAGGAAACCATTAATGAAATGAGAAGAGAACCTACTGAATGACTGCAAATATTTGCAAATCATATTCCTGATAAGAGGCTGACATACAAAATATAAAGAACTCAAATCTGAATGGAAAAAAATCTGATTAAAACATGGGCAGGGGATTTGAATAAACAATTTTTGAAAGAAGACTTACAAATGGCCAACAGGTACATGAAAAGATGCTCAACTTCACTAATCTTCAGAGAAATGCAAATCAAAACCACAAAGAGATATCACCTCATACTTGTTAGAATGGCTACTAATTAAAAAAAAAAACAACAACAAACAAAAAACAAGAAATAACAAGTGTTAGCAAGGATATGGGGAGAAGTGAACCCTGGTGCACTGTTAGAATGTAAACTGGTATAGCCACTGCGGAAAACAGCACAGTTTCCTCACAAAGTTAAAAATAGAGCTACCAAATGATTCAGCAATTTCACTTCTAAGTATTTATCTGAGGAAAATGAAAACAGCAGTTTAAAACAAACAAACAAAAATATATATGTATACTCATGGTCATTACGGTATTATTTTCGAAAGCCAAGTTTTGGAAAAAAACCAATTGTCCACTGATGGTTGAATGGATAAAGAAAATGTGAGATAGTTAGATGATAGATAGATAGATATAATTCAACCATAAAAAAGAGGGAAATCTTGACATTTGTGACAGCTTAGGTGGAACCTGTGGGCAGTATGTTAAGACCAACACAACAACACAGAGAAAAACAAATACTGTATGACTTCATTTATATATGGACTCTAAAAGATAAACAAACTCATAGAGAGCAGACTGGTGGTTGTCAAAGACAAGGGTTGTGGGAGAAAGTGAAATGGGTGAAGAGTGTCATAAAATAACAACTTCTGGTTATAAAATAACTCATGTGAATAGAATATACTTCATGGTGACTATAGTTAAAAATAACGTATTACATATTTGAAAATTGCCAAGAAAACAGAGCTTAAAGGGCTCACTACAGGAAAAAAACATCAAGTGTGTATGGTGAGATATGTTAACTAGACTTATTGTAGTGATCATTTTACAATATACACAAATCTCAAGTCATTATGTTGTATGCCTGAAAATAATGTAATGTTATTTTGTCAATTAAACATCAATAAAAAAAGTCAAAAGCTTAGATTTGCTACCATTCTGATACTGTTTTTTACAGAAAGGACAAAAAATAAATTGATATTAAAAACAGTTTTGGATAAAATTAATCAAATTTATGAACTTTCTATTGGTAATATATTTGAATTTCTTTCCAAAAAATTCCATATGGCATGCACAAAATTAACCAGCAAGTAGCTGATTGTTATATCATCCAATTCAGCTATGTGCATTACCAGGTGTATGGATGTGAAACACCTCCCTAATCCAAAAGTTCTAAGAAATTCATTGAAATATAATTTTGGAAAGGAGTAACTGAAGGTGTATATTTAGCTTTTATATTTATCATACCCAGAGCATAGGAGATACTAGAAACTTTAGTTACTATTCCACTTATTAAACATGTATCGATGCGGTACCTACTACTTTTCAGACATTATTCTATACATTGCTATTACAGAAGTAGAAAAACTATACAAAGGGTTGGTTTTCTTGGAACTGGTACATTTTACTCTATAGAGAAACAAATATGCACATAAAGGTATTGCATGTCGGGAATTACATAAGATAAAGAAATATAAAAGAGGGGAAAGAGCATATATGATAGGGTATTTTATGTAAACATGAAATAAAGTGAAAATAAACCCAATGTCTCCCCATTTCAGCCTTCTATTACCTGGATCCTCAAAATCCACACTGACACTTAACAATCAAGGAAGTATGATAGATGGCAAATTAGAATTCAAAATTGGTCTAACCTTTTGCCATTAAATTATCTTTCTTTTACAAATTAAACAAACAAACAAACATGCAATACTATGTGAATACCTCACTATGTGAGAGTTTGGGGGGAGAATTCTTGTAGAAGCCCAGGATCCCAAAGGCCCAAGAAGCAGGAGCTTCAGTGTCCAAGGGCAGAACATGGAGATCCCAGCTAAGGGAGAAAGTGACCACCTCTTTGTTGTATTCTGATGCTTAGCAGATTTGACAATGATCACCTACATTGAGGAGGAAGATCCTTACTCAGTCTACTGATTAGAATGCTAATAATCTCCTCTACAAGCATCCACTGGAACAAACCTAGAAATAACTTTTTACCAGATATTTGGGCATCCCTTAGCTCAGTCAAATTGATGCACAAAATTTACCATCACATATATTTGCAATATAATTTTTAAAAATTAGAATCTAAAGGGGAAAAAAAAGCTAGTTCTTTACTTAGATTCTAAAATAGAGTAGATCAACAATTTCCTTTATTGATTGCTTTTTTCACCTAAGGAGATGGTAGGTTTTTGTTTGTTTTTGACTGTTTTATCATGCTTTGATTTAGTCTTCAATTTGCATTTTTAGAAGTTCAGAGAGTCCAAGGAGGATTTTTTTTCTGTATTATCACTAAACCTAATTACTACTTCATGATACTTAGATCAAGGATATTCTTGTCATTTTCATAAAACCAATAAGAAAAAATAAAAACAGCCCAAATAACTTTCCCATATTTATAGTGTTACTGAAATACTAGGTAGTTTGGTTGAATTTCAGAATCACACATATCAGTTATGCAAAATGTTACTTTAATTCTGATGATTCAAAAAATATTCAGATTTCTTCTAAAGAAAGCTCAGATTTATTAAAACTTTTCTCAATATATTTGGGTAAATACACATTCAAATCAAAATTTTGGTCTTTCTTTCCAAAACACCTTTTTGTTATGAAGGAGAGGTGGCTTATTTTAGGTACTCTGTACATGTATTAAATAAACAAATTCATACCTTCTCTTCTTTGTAGAATTTGAGAAACGATTATCTCCAAATAACCTTTCTCTAAAATTATACCTTTCTATCTATACTTTCATTAGATTGAATGGTTACAAAGGAAAATGTACTAAATGACATTTTTCTATATATTTTTGTCATTTGATTTAAAAATTAAGAAATAGTAATGTCATTTTATAATATATAATCATTAGTAACAGGGTGGTAATATTTTAATTTGAGTTCTATAAAATTCAAATAGTACAAGTGAATTCAGATATCGCCTTATAAAAATGCTGAAATTTAAAAAAATCATCTTCATGTGCTATGAGATATGTCATATTGATAACAAAGTATCAATGTGATTAAATAACAGTGATATTTAAGATAACTAATCAAAAATTATCATAAATCCATGTAACATAATTTAAATTTTTTATTCTACAAGAATCATTTTATTCCTAAACGTGAGTTTTTGAAATATAGCTATTAAAATAAAATTTGGTATACATAAAGTGTTAATATGTCATCATTCCTATTATTCATCTATAAAAAGGAATGAAATCTTGCCATTTGCAACAACATGGATGGAGCCAGAGAGTATAAGACTAAGTGGAATAAGTCAATCAGAGAAAGAAAAATACCACATGATTTCACTCATATGTGGAATTTAGGAAACAAAACAAAGTAAAAGAAGAACGTGAAAGAGACAAACCAAGAAACAGGCTCTTAACTATAGAGAACAAACTGATGGTTGCCAGAGGGGAAGTGGGTGGAGGGCTGGATGAAACAGGTGATGGGAGTATAAATACACTTATCATGATGAGCACTGAGTAAGGTATGGATTGTTAAATCACTACATTGTACAACTGAGACTACTATCATACTGTAATGTTAACTATACTGGAATTAAAATTAAAAAAAAACTTAATAAAAATATTTCAGCATCCCTACTGGACATCCTAGTATGAATGCATAAGTAAAAGTTAATTTCCAGATTTTAATTGTCTAAGAAGAAAATCCAACCAATCTAAATATGATTTTATTTAAATGGATAATAAGGAATAGAGAATGAAGGGTTTAGGTTACTTATATCAGTTAATCAAAAAATGATGGCTTTCTCACTTTTGCCTCATTTCTATTAATGTAAGAAACCTCAATATTTTAGAGCATAGGATTCATTAGAAACATGTAAAGCATCTTTCATGCTCTTATGTAAGTCATGTTCCAACATGACTTTAAAGATTAGTATTAAGAATGTAGTCTGCATTAGCTCTAAAGCCTGTATCTCAGCAGAAGATATCATACTTGCGCATTAAGTTCAAAATTTTAAATTTGTTGCTTGTTCAATGTCATCATTGTGGCTATAACAGAAGAGAGGTCAAAAATAAAAACACAGACTGTTCAAGCTAGCTGCTGTACCAAATCTCTTTGTTAATCTAAATGAATCATTTTAATCTGCTATACCTTCATTTTGCTTAATGTATAGAAATCATAAAACACTAATAGGAAAGCATTCGTCAATGAGTTTGAAAACTGATTGACAGAATGACTAGATAATGCTATCTCAACTTTTCATCAATATTGTATACACAAATGCAAATATATAATACTTCTATACATATATATTTAT
This sequence comes from Lontra canadensis, assembly GCF_010015895.1. Lineage (NCBI taxonomy): Eukaryota > Metazoa > Chordata > Mammalia > Carnivora > Mustelidae > Lontra > Lontra canadensis. The sequence continues at coordinate 10,202,344 of NW_022631038.1, forward strand.
AATGTTCTTTATTTTATTTTTTATTTTTTAGAGATGGGGGGGCAGAGAGAGAGGAAGAGAGTGAATCCCAAGCAAGCATGGGGAGTCAGTCATGAGCCTAATCTCAGAAACTTGAAATCATGAGCTGACTTCAGTTCATGACACTTAACTGAATGAGCCACCCAGGCACCCCTATATTGTTCTTTGTTTATAAACTGTCTTTTATCAGGTTCAATTTGATTAAATTCTACTTAGTCTTCTCTACTTATTCTTCTTCTACTTATTCAATTTCTTACTCATTCTTCTCCTTCATAAGATATTCCTTAGTTTTCCTGTAAGAAATAACTCCCCTTTTCACCACTCAAGCATTGCACAGTATCTTTATTACCGGCTTTAGAATTATATTCATTATATATGGCTTAATCAAGAGTAAGTTTATTGTACTCCCTCTGCTCCCCATCCCCACTTGTGCTATTTCTCTCTCAAATAAACATAAAAATTAAAAAAAAAAAGGAGTAAGTTTACTCTGTAAACTACACAAGTTTTTCTGTGGTAGATAGTGCATAATAATGGGAGACACAGGTAAGATATTGGGAGAGAAAGAAGGCGGCAGGGGAATGCCAGAGTCAGGGAGTAAAAAGAACAGAAGTGCAGGAAGATAAAAGAAGAGAAAAAAAAAGAATAAGATTCTAGTGTGAGAGGGAGCAGGAGAAAAACATTCCAAGATGAAATAGTGGATAGAATATGTTAATTTATAATAGGAAAAGGGAAACAGGTTAAGGAGAGTTTTTAACAATAGACTTACTAAGGAAATAAGAGATTCTTACCATGTAAGATTTAAGAAAAAAACAATTCATAAGAAAAAATATAAATGGCCATTAAAAAATGAAAAATATCTTATCTCACTATAAACCAAAGGCATGAAGACTAGATATGGGAATGTAAGAGGGAACACCTGCGCTCAGCATATAGTCACCATCTCTAGGTCTAATGACCTCCATCAAAAATAAAAAAATAAAACTGGAAGCAAATGCATGGCTGAATTGTACAAAAGTAGGATTTCATTTACTATCCGACATAGCTGAAATATTGATTATGGTTTAAAACAGTAAGATTTAAGTGGAAGTAGAATCTTACACTCCTGAGAAAACACACCCTACACCTTCATTCTGCCCAGTACTGATTGTTCATGTCACCCTCTGCACCACTGTTCTTGTGTTGTTCACCCCAGAAACAGGACTTCCTGAGCAACCCTCATATGCAAATTCTAGTTACCAAAGAACTCTCTACATAACTATAGGTGATTCCATATCTCACCTCTTTCCATATTCTAAAATCTTTCACTACATACTGATGGACATGGTGGAGTAGATGTCTTCTTTGCTCCACAGTGCAGCTCTGAGACACTATTGTACCACATTTTTTTTTTTATGCCCACTGCCAAATCTCTTGTCTGATTGTACCACCATCTAGATATTCTCTTGTAGTCAAATGGGATCAGATGGTTACTGTGAATCATTTCTTAAATGTTTTAGGTCTTGACAGACTGTCACTTATTTCTAATATTTATGTTAAAATTCTTAGTAATTTCAATTTTCACACAGATGACTCTAAATACCCTGGCATTTATTTCTTGACCTTCTATCTACTTACAATCTGTCCCCACATAATTTTAGGCAAACATTTCTATCAAATAGAATTTTATATTACTATTATTATAATCCCTCTATGTTTTCTACCTTCTATAATCCCAGATTACTTCCTATTGAACCCCAATGCCGAAAAGCATTTAAACCCACTGGGATTTACGATCTATTCATATCTACCACCACATCTGCAAAGTTGGTCACTGTTTCTCATGTTCCCAGTTCCTTCCCAGGTGACTTTCCTGGTAAGTCATTATAATTACCAGTTATATGCAGCAACAATTCCTTTATCTCTCTTTGGATTTCTCATACTGATGTAGAAAAATCACAAACCTAGTTTAATGTATCTCTGTTTTCACTTGTGCTTAAACCTGTGCGGCTACATTAACCTGATAAGAAATTTCTGGGAGAACCATAAAAATAATTTTAGGTCTTACTTTAATTATATGACCAATAATACTAAGTGGGATTTCATTGATTCCAAATAACTATACTACATTTAGTTAATCTTATTTATTATCTTTCTCTTGTAGACCAATATTTTATACATGTACTTTATCTATAAACCTGTAATACCATCTTCTTGGTGCTGTCAGTGGATGACTGAGAAACAGAAATAATCAACAGACTCCACAGAGTTCCCACCAGCATGTCTGCCTCCTACCTGTATCTGAGCCTCTAACTTATCTTCTTTATTGCTCCTTTGCCTGTCTCCACTCCAATGTACCATTGTCCCTTCTTATTTACTCAAAGTAATTGTTCCAATAATCCTTCTCTCTGTTCAGCATCATGTCTTACCTCTATCAAATCATGACCATCGGCATAAAATCACACTGTATTTCTTGATCCTATTCTCCCCTCTAGCTCCTACTGTTTTATCTTCTTCCAAGAAATGATTATTAAAATAGTTATCTCCATTCTGTGTTTCCATATCTCTTTTCACATTCTCTACTGAATCTATATCCTAAAAGCATTTACTTCCATTACTACACTGAAAAAGCTGTCATTGAGGACAACAATGTTACCCAATTATGAGATCTAACAGCTCCTTCTCAGATGCCATTTTCTTTGACCAATCAGTGGCATTAGTTTCCATACATCACTCCCTTCTTGATAACTGCAGTGTTCTGCTTTACCACTCACCTTTTTGGCTGTTCCTTCCCAAGTCTCTCCTCTGCTGATTCTTCCTCATCTCAACTTCTAAATCCTGATTGTCAGCACTTAGTCCTTGGAACTACGCTATTATTTTTTTTCTATACACTCACTCTTCTGGTCAGCTCATCAGTCTCATTTTTTAATACAAAATAAAAGCTAATTTCTTCCCAAACATATAAATAGAACATAGACATTTTCTATAAAATGCTGGAGTTCCTAATATGCATATCAACTGAGATTACTAATAATGGCCTCAAAGCTATTCTGTCACCAACTAAGTTATTTGTATTTCCTCCCAAAATTGTTCCTCTCTTTGTCTTCTTCCTCTTTAACTATCAACTAAATTCCTCCCCCTGTATTGGATAAAACCAGTGAAGATATCCTTTTCAATTTTTTTTTTTCCTTTCACAATCTACAAATAATCAGTCGTCAATCCCTGATAGCTGTAGGATATCCAGAATTTTATCCATTGACACATATCATTGCTACTTCCATTAGCCCCAGCCAGCATTATGTTCAGCCTGGTTTATTGTGACCCTTTACTGCATTAATGCCAAGACATAAAAATGGATATCACAGTGCATATTTCAAACACAGGGTATTTCTTAAACACAGGCTGGAGAGCCAAGTGACAAAAACAGGAAACCGAGGTAACTCAGACTTTACCATCTTTAGGGCTCAAGAGCTCCCCAAAGGTTGGGGAAACAAAAGAAAATACACGGTATTTTTAGACAGTAGAAGGCTGGAATAAGGGCCCTTATGAGGCTGTTAATTCGAAATTTGTAAATATCCCCACGTGGCTATTTGTAGATCCTCTGAGGGGTACTCAGGGACAGCAGGTGTTGGAGAAATACAAACGGGGTTCTCTTGCTGCAGAGCTGGTGCTGTTTGAGTGAGGTTGAAACCTATACTGGGATCACTAAGGCTAGAGCTGTTGAAAGTACTAAAAGCAACTGTCTGATTATCCAGATAAATATAGATCAAAACTGTGGAGGAAGGATGCCAGGCTTCTAATCTACTAGAGCCTCCCATGGCATAGCTAAAGAGGAACCAGATGACACATGTTGCAAGAAGACTAGGGTTACCAGATTTAGAAAGTAGGAATAAAAACGATTAATATGAATTTCAGGAATATAGTATTTGTAGTGTATTCCTCAAAAATGGATAGTACATTTTTTCTGCTTATTTTCCTGGTACTTAAAACAGTGCCTGGTAAGTAGTAGAGGATAAATAGACTTAAAAAAAAAAAAAAAGAATGAATAAGACGATACAATGGCAAGTTCATCAAATGGCTGAAACCTATAGCATTTATGTTTATTAGCTTTTTGATACTCAGTGTAAAGGGAAACGTACTTTTGTTAAATGACACCTCTCCTCTGTAATTTTAGTCTATATCTAATGACAACACAAGAAATTTCTCCTAGTGTAGTTAATTGTATATGTCATAAATGATATGTTAAAAGGAAAATAATATTTTAGCTATTAATCCAGTTATCAATAATTTACAATGACACATCAGTATTAGGCATTCCATCAAAAGTAGACCTTTCTAATTAGAGATTTTAACATATTGAAGACCAATATTATTGATAGCTTAAAATGCAAATTCCAAGAATGTTACAATCTATATTTGGAAATATAGACAAAAGATGCCCTTTTCCTCTCCACTTTAATCATCCCAATAATTTTTAGTTCCTGTGTTAAATTATGAGCAAGTTGAGTCAGGAGATTGCTTTATATTTTATTATTTTATTTTATTTCTCTTATTTCTTTTTACTGTTCCAGAATTCATTGTTTATGCACCACATCCAGCAATAGGAGATTGTTTTTGAATAACAAATACACTTCCAGGAGGTAGGGGGTGAAAATCTCATTGCAATCAGTGTTTCTATCTCCAGGAGAGAGATTAAAATGAAAGTAGATGGCATTCTATTAACTACTCCCAAAACCCAATAGTATAATGGACCACTCAGAAATGCTGAAAATCGGGTGCCTTGGTGGCTCAGTTGGTTAAGTGTCTGCCTTCATCTTGGGTCATGATCACAGGATCCTATGATTGAGTCCTGCATCTGGCTCCCTGCACATCAGGCTCCCTGTGGAGGATCAGGGGGCCTGCTTCTCCCTCTGCCTCTGCCTCTCTCTCTGTCTCCCGTGAATAAATAAATAAAATATTTTAAAAAGTGCTAAAAATCTATCCACCCCTACAACCCTGCCCTCAAACAGAATAAAACACGAGTGATGAGATACTGGTGACAGGTCATGGTTTCTTAATGTCCACACCTATAGCACCTACTTGATATCTGATTTATATGTAATATAATATCTTTGCTTACATAAACTTTTTGCAAATTTATTGAGATAATTGACTACCAAAAATTCATGTTTAAAATGTATAATTTGCTAAATTTTCACTCATGTATATCCATCCCTACAATGGAGATAATGAACATAACATCAACCCAGATTCTTTTACTCTCCTTTTGATCATGCTTTATTACCACACACCTCCTCTCATTTAGGGCAATTACACATCTGCTTCTGGTTACTATTTGCATATTTTAGAATTATTTGTAAGTGGGATTGTATACTATATAACTATTTTTCTGCTGCCTTTTACTCCCCATGATTATTCTGATGTGTATTGATGCTGCGTGTATTGGTAGTTCTTTTTTATTTACTGTTGAGGAATACATTGTTGTATGGATGTATCATAATTGTTTACTCATTTTTCTATTGATGGACATTTCTGTTTTTTTTTTTTTAACTTTGGGGCTTTTACAAATAAAACCATTAGAAAAATTGTATGCAAGACTTTATGAATATATGTTTTTAATTTCTTGGGTAACACCTGGGAGAAGAATGGTTGAATCACACAAAGAATATGTTCAATTTCTTTTTAAGAAATTGAAAAAAATTAATTTTTTAAAAATTTTTGAAGATTTTATTTATTTGTTTTAGAGACAGAGAATACACATAAGCAGAGGAGTGACAAAGAGAGAGGGAATCTCAAGCAGACTCTGTGCCACACAGGCACCCCACAAAATTATTTTCCAAAATACTTGATCTTCTCACCAATAATGATTGAGGATTTCCCACCTGCCACATCTTCACAAGCACTTGATATGTTTTAACCATTCTAATTTTTACCTTTTATAATAGTTACATGGAGGTATCTTCCTGTGGTTTTAGCATGAATTTTTCTAAAGTCTACTGATTTTGACATTTTCTTAATCTGCTTATTTTTATTCTTTATCCATATTTTATTGGGTATATTTTTATTTTCTTATGGTTGAGCAAGTAAAGTTTTCAGAATAACTTTTTCATCATTTCTTTAAATTCAGCATGTCAAATTTCTAATGTAAATAGTTAAGCGATAAAAATGATGACATTATAATATATCCTTACTTAAGAAAAATATTGAGAGTAATACGCACATCTCACAAATGTCAGCGGGTTGAGCTTTGGTTAGAAGGTCAGCTGGTTCTTAATTTGAAACTTAATAGTTATGAAATGACTTTGGCCTATCTTATATGTCAGATATGCCTGTATTTGACAGTGTCTTATTTAATTATCTTGAGGTATCTTAGTTAAAATCAAATACTGGTCATAACATGTTGGGCATATACTTAGAATAAAAGGTGAAAATTTATGATCTCCCTGATATGAGGAAGTGGAGAAGCAACATGAGAGGTTTGGGGGGTAGGAAAAGAATAAATGAAACAAGATGGGATCAGGAAAGAGACAAACCATGAGACTTTTAATCTCACAAAACAAACTGAGGGTTGCCAGGGGGAGGGGGTAGGGAGACGGTGGTTGGGTTATGGACATTGGGGAGGTTATGTGCTATGGTGAGTGCTGTGAAGTGTGTAAATCTGGCGATTCACAGACCTGTACCCTTGGGGTTAATAATACATTATATGTTAATAAAAAATAAATTTTTGCTTAAAAAGGTGAATTTTTTTAAAAATTCCTATATTTTCCTAAATATAGGCACATAATTGTTTAGATTCTGTGTTCAATATTAATGACACATTTTCACATATTTTCATCAATCATCTCTTCTTTCTTTTCCATTTGCTCACTGTTAACCTTAGTGTAGCACTTTTAAATACAATTTTAAATTAACTATATTTTGGTTGCCTAAAATTGGACATATAAAATTATAAATATAGAAAAAAATTATAACTATATATAACCTACCACTTTTGAGATTATTGAAAAACACTGAACATGATATATTTGATATATTTAATTCCATTAACCATTATTAGTCACCAAAGTGGCTTTTCAATGAATAAGCATCTGGCAAGTATTTTTGGTTAAATGAAAATAGGACAACTCTTGGCAGTACTTTCACAGAAGTACTTGGTGACTACTCGGTACCTAAATCAACAGAAAAGACTGGTCAGTTGAAGATTCACAACTGGAAGGGAAGTTTTGGGTTGCCTGAGGAATACATAACAATAAATTAAACTACTTATAAAATATATGAAATAACTTGAATTGAGAATATTTTTTCTCTATCATCTACTGAAAATTATGATGTTGAATTATATTATCTAAGACATGAATATTCATATATTTTCTCTAGAAAGCACATTTTTTCCCCATGCACTTCCTAAAGAGATTATGAATAGTACCATTTTGTCATGTTTTCTTATTATTATTAACAAAAAAAAGAATAAATAGATCAAAACTGAAAATGGTTTCTATTTCAAAATACTTCTTTGGAAGATACTTAATTTCAATGGAGAAAAAAAGTTAGCACTTGCTGTTTTACTTTACACTGTAATTGAAACAGTACAGCACAGCAACAGTGTATTGTTAAAAACGTCTTTCTACTGTGTTGCCTTTCTGCAGTGAAAGGACTTTGCACCTGCAGTGAAGGGACTTTGCACCTGTGGAGACAAAAGCAGTATTTTTTGTTGCCTAAAATGCCATATGTATAATGATAATAATTATGTTTATGACAGAACGACTATACTATTTCAATAGTGTGTGACGTATTGAGTTCTAGTTCAATAAATTGCATTTCTTGTCCAATTTTATGAAATACTGAACACATTAGCCATGAGAAGAAGGACTGCAGAGTTACTGATAATGTGAATTAAAACAGGACTTTAGGCAGCATTGCAAGCATCTAAAATTTTTATTATTTTCTTTCCACAGAACAGTTCCCATGGAAGGTTAATCCTTAGTTTAAAAGGCTTTGGTGTGATATTTCATAGATATTTCATATTTCATAGTAAGACTCATGTCTTACTAAAGAGCTCAATCATAATCATTTTTACTCTGTGTCATTTTAATATCTATCCCTATATGTAAAAGTTGGGTTTAAATCTTCAAATTTAGAATAACCCCTGGGCATTATGCATATATCATGCCAACTATATTTTACCTAGATTTATCAAAACTAGGTTCTGAATGATTTTCCAGTGCTAAATAATTAAATTTGAGACTCTATTATAATATTTTTGCTTATATTGTCAGTGTAGCTGGGCACAAATCAAAATAGAAAGACTATATTTTTGTATCCACTTATCATTCTTCTGGAATAAAATTTCCAGTTTCAACCAACAAAATTGTTGGTCTCGTGGCCTTTGTAATCACAGAAGACATACTTCAAATTTGTTAACATATAGATAGTTTCATGATTTAAAATGTAGCAATGTAAAAACTTTAGGACTTGGTCCATTGTGCACGTTTTTGAGGAAACAAATGGCATAGTTACAGTCATAACAATATGGCCTTCATTGTAACATAGGTGACCATTTGCTTAGTCACAACTACAAGTATGTAGTCACAACTACATACATATTAATTTATCTACACAATGTTTGGAGAACTGAAGATACAAAGTGAAAGGCTAATATTTTAAATGAAGTTTTTGTGAAACAATTAAAATGTAAAAAGTACTTGCAATTTCTGTAAGTTAATTTACAAAATCAAATTCCGATAACTATTTTTGCAGTTTAGATTTCTTTAAATTAGTGACATTTGTTTCCATATCACATAAGATCAGAAGACAACTATGTAGCCTTTAGATATGCTGAAGATATTTGCAATAAAATCCTTAACTTTTATTTTATCAATATTTATATTACCTGGCAGAGGAGAGTAAGAATGCATACCTTTTGAAGCAATGTACTGGAAAAGATGATTTGAATGGATACGTGTCTGGGTGACAGATTAACCATCCATATAAGCCATAGCACTTAGGCTGATTACATATTTAATACTTTTTAGGCATACTTATTTTTAAGTAGTTTTGACTGTGCACCATTTATTTATCATTGTACAGCTGTGTTTTGATGCAAAATTTCTGCACACCCTAAAAAATGCTGGAATGGAGAAGAAAGAAAGGCTAAGGAAACTTGATTTTGGTGTTAATTTGATAATGTAATCATTCCCTAGTTAAATCTTATCTTAGGGAATTTTATCAACAAGGCCACTAGAACTATTATTCAGATATTTATTTTTTTTAAAGTAGATGGGAGAATTATGCTTAATAACCAAAATTTCCGTATCTTACCTGTGCAGAAGACAGTAAAGTATATTGAATATCATCTTGTTAATACCCAATTTAACCACTTTTAGATATATCTGTATTCTTATTATGTAGCAAAAAGAAAATAAAACCTTTTTAGAAAAACTGTACCAAATGCCTCTGCTCTGTCACTTATCAAAATGGCTGCAGTGGGTTTTGTTCTTTTTTAGGATAAGACTAAATAATTTGTGAAAGAAGACATTCATTAAAATAGTAGATGTAACAGACTTGAGTCCCAATAAAAAATCTTTGACAAAGGTTGTATCTTGAAATCAATTTTGTATGGGTTAGCGAGCAGATAAATGCAATTTAAAAGATAATCGACATTAGTAAATCATCTACATTTGTCTATTTTTACTTATAAGAAAAAATAATGGATTATCCTTAATGGCTCAGACTTTTCAAACTCTCTATGAATTTTAACCATCACCAATGTCAATAGATAGCTATTAAAATTATCTTTGAGTATCTGACATTAAGAGAAAATATAATTTCCAAATCAATAATATCTATTCCAGGTAACAATGATGCACATTTGACATGCAACAGAAAGTCTCCTAAGTGATATTCCATATCAAGTAAACTAAAAATATGAAGACTAACAGAGCAGCATTCCAGTTAAAATGTTTTATAAAACCACCATCTCTCCCACAAAGAACATAATGTTCTCATATCATTGTGACATCAGTTAAAAAAAAATCAAATAGTGTTATCAGCCATTCTAGAGCAGAATAGAAAACCCTTGTATTAAAGAACAGATGAAATTTCACATAAACTGAAGTTTTCTTCTCTGACTGATAATCATTTTCACACCTTAAAAGCTGGATTTCCAATGATTATAGATGTCTAAATGCATGCTGAGAGTAACACCCAGTAAATGATAACCATTGTAGGGCCAAACTAATAATTCAGTATTTTGATCCACTTCTGTTAACAAAACTATTTTTTTCTTACTATTAATTAGCTAATGATTTCAAAAATACATGACATTTTAAGTCTTCCTTAAATGTTTTTCTCTTAAATATTTAGTAAGGTTTTTTTGGGTCTTACGTTTTCTGTTTTTTTTTTTCTTTGTTTGTATCTAGGATATCGTTGGACTAATTAATAAAAGCTTTACTGAGTTAACAAACAAAGGATTTTGCTTTATTTTAAATCCTAATTCATTTCAATAGTTACTATGACGGAATATTTTCTAAAATGCTGAGAAAACATGAGAAATTTCTAACATATTATTGTGAACATGGATAAATATACATGATTTTTAAACTAAATACATTTCATGTAGGTTCTCTTAATATCCCTATAATATCAAAGCAAGAGTAAGAAATTAGATAGCATAAACAATTCATGATCTGGATATGATTTCAAATTAGAGTCATTCAAATGTAATCCAATATTCATCAGGCATATAACAAACCATGTCTCTTGATGGCTACATAAATGAAGTATTTAGTGGGCATCGGTTGGATTAAGTATAGTAACAAGACTTATTTCATGTTATTACATGACTCATAGAGATCAATTTTTATTTCTTACACAACTATTTTTAAACAACACTGGTTATTTAACAGAAAATATCTTTGGGGTAAATACCCAGTAGTACAACTGCAGGGTCATAGGGAAGCTCTATTTTTAATTTCTTAAGGAATCTTCACACTGTTTTCCAAAGTGGCTGCACCAACTTGCATTCCCACCAACAGTGTAAGAGGGTTCCCCTTTCTCCACATCCTCTCCAACACATGTTGTTTACTGTCTCGTTAATTTTGGCAGTTCTAACTGGTGTAAGGTGGTATCTCTCAATGTGGTTTGGATTTGAATCTCCCTGATTGCTAATGATGATGAACACTTTTTCATGTGTCTGTTACCCATTTGTATGTCTTCTTTGGAGAAGTGTCTGTTCATGTCTTCTGCCCATTTTTTGATGTGATTATCTGTTTTGTGTGAGTTGAGTTTGAGGAGTTCTTTATAGATCTTGGATATCATCCCTTTGTCTGTACTGTCATTTGCAAATATCTTCTCCCATTCTGTGGGTGGCCTCTTTGTTTTGTTGACTGCTTCCTTTGCTGTGCAGAGCTTTTGATCTTGATGAAGTCCCGGATGCTCATTTTTGCTTTTGTTTCCTTTGCCTTTGGAGGCATGCCTTTAAAGAAGTTGCAGTGACCAATGTTGAAGAGGTTACTGCCTATGTTCTCCTCTAGGATTTTGATAGATTTCTGCCTCACATTGAGGTCTTTTATCCATTTCGAGTTTATCTTTATGTATTGTGTAAGAGGATGGTTGAGTTTCATTCCTCTACACATAGCTGTCCAATTTTCCCAGCACCATTTATTGAAGAGACTGTCTTTTTTCCACTGTATATTTTTTCCTGTTTTGTCAAAGATTTTTTGACCACAGAGTTGAGGGTCCGTATCTGGGCTCTCTACTCTGTTCCACTGGTCTATGTGTCTGTTTTTGTGCCAGTACCATGCTGTCTTTGTGATCACAGCTTTGTAGTAAAGCTTGAAATCAGGCAATGTGATGCCCCCAGTTTTGTTTTCCTTTTTCAACATTTCCTTAGCAATGCGGGGTCTCTTCTGGTTCAATACAAATTTCAGGATTGTTTGTTCCAGCTCTTTGAAAAATGCCAGTGGAATTTTGATTGGGATGGCACTGAAAGTGTAGATTGCTCTAGGCAGTATAGACATTTTAACAATATTTATTGTTCCAATCCAAGAGCATGGAATGGTCTTCCATCTTTTTGTGTCTTCTTCAATTTCATTCATGAGTGTTCTGTAGTTCCTTGAGTACAGATCCTTTACCTCTTTGGTTAGGTTTATTCCCAATTATCTTATGGTTTTTGGTGCTATAGTAAATGGAATCGATTCTCTAATTTCCCTTTCTATATTTTCTTTGTTAGTGTATAAGAAAGCAACTGATTTCTGTACATTGATTTTGTATCCTGCCACATTACTGACTTGCTGTATGAGTTCTAGTAGTTTGGGGGTGGAGTCTTTTAAAGACAAATGAAAGAAATAAAAAGAAGGAGGAAAAAATAAGAAGAAACTAATCTAAAGGAATTATCTTGGTTTTGACAATAACATTTTTGACATAAAATGAAATTACATAGCCCTCCAAAAAATAATTTTAACTTCCAAGGAAGTGTTCATTTAGAAATGGCAAATCCTATCCAGAAAAAGCAGTATTTTATGTTACTTTTTACTGTGGTGGGCATTTTGATTTTTTTTGTTTGTTAGTTTGTTTTGTTTCAAATTTTCATTTAAATTCTAGTTAGTTAACATATATTATAGTATTGGTTTCAGCAGTAGAATTCAGTGATTCATCACTTACATATAATACCCAGTGCTCATCATAACAAGTGTCCTCCTTAATAAGAAGCTGTATTTTAAAGGTTTTTTGTTATTTTGTTTTTTAAGATTTTATTTGTTTGACAGAGACAGAGAGTACAAAGAGGGGGAGCAGCAGGGAGAGGGAGAAGCTGGCTCCCCACCGAGCTGAGAGCTCGTGGGACTCCATTCCAGGACTCCGGGATCATGACCTGAGATGAAGGTAGATGCTTAACCTACTGACCACCGAGGTGCCCCTAAGCTGTATGTTTAAATACAGGTATTGAAAGTGAATAAGCACAACAAAATCCCACTCTTTACATGTATGTGATTTTATTGCTGCCCTACTTAAAAAACAAAACTAAAGCAACAAAACCTTTCTCCTGCTGTTAATTTTATCTCCATTAAAGTTTTAACAGGAAGTAATTGCTAAAACTGTTACTTAAATGCTATACCATAGAAATAAATCAGTAAGCATAATCATAAAGCCTTTAACGAAATAGGAGTTAGTGGGAAAAAAATGACAGTTTAAATAAAAAGAAGAATTTAAGAATACAGAGTACTTCTGTGGAGCAGGGTCTGGCAGAATTGGATATTACAAAAGTGAGTCATCATAATAGTTGAAAATGGAGGAAATTTGCTAATGTGAGAAGTGTGCAGAGAAACAGATATGTGTGTAAAAATTTGGAACAGAAGGCCCCTAACATGTAATCATTTTTTATAAAGACACCAATAACAAAGGTAACCTTATTTTTAAAAGTTCTATCAATACTACTTTGTAGGATATTACAAGAATTCATGTTAGCCTTTGCCTTTAATAAGCATTTTACCAATTTGACATATTTAAATTTCTCATTGGGGGCCTCAGTATACATGCATCATAGATTTGGCAAAGATACTGTTTTAATACAACTAATTATCTCAACATATTAATGAAGAGGGTGATTCCCTCTTCCAGGGGTGTAGACTTTTTTCTTGAAAATATTTTCTCATTTTTTTCCTTGCATACAGTTAAATCTAGGCAAGTTTTCTTTCCTCAAATCTATGATGTGTATTACATTTGCTCTTTTATAAAGGTATCCATTGGTTTATTTTTTAATTACAGTATTTGCTCTATAACTGTTTCGTCATTCAGTGAGCACTCAGAGTAGCTGTGAGGGCCTAGTCAAGGTACTATGCTCTGATACTATCACAGTGAACAAACATTAGCCCTGGACTATGGAGCCAATGTCATGCTGAATCAAGGACTTTACATTACTGTGGGCTTTGTCTATCTGTGTGATTTATTGTTTGTTTGTTTTGCCATTACCATTCTGAAGTTTTATTTTTATTCTGCTATCATTTAGCTCATGGCAATAGTTCTTTATATATATTCCACCTAATTGATCTCATATGTTACAATTTTTATTACTATAAGAAATATTTCCTTTGTTTATTTTTGCACATATTGCCCACTCACTCTTCAGCCTTTTTTCTTAAAGGATCTACAGAAAATGTGTTTCAGACATAACATTACACTCACTTTTCATTATCAGAACCTTTATTTCTGTCTTCCTGCATTTTCTTAGGTTGTTTTCTGTATATTCAGTAACCCTCTATCATAAAGATATAATAAAACTCTAAAAACAATAATACTTTAAAAATATTTAGTACAAATCATTCTAGACTATAGGGTTCTCTACTTTTTGATTTTCCAATTCACTGGTCTTATAGTTCTCGCATTTTTTCTTCTATTAATTTATTCAGGTTACCTTTTAAAGTATCATACCTCTTAAAGTATCATATTCCACAAAGTTAACCTCAGGATGAAAATATTGCTGTCACACACACACACACACACACACACACATTTAAAAGTACAATCTACTAATTACCCATGATTTATAGTACAAAGGACTGGAGTTCTTTAATAACAGTTTTATAACCCTATTGTATTCGACAATTTCTCTTGTTCTTATAAATTTTTCTATAATCATATAATTTAAATTCTTATAAATTTTTCTGTAATCACAAAATTTAAATTAAGACATATGATTTTTATGCATGATGGCTTTTTTTCCTGTAAAGTATGAAAACATGATGAAATAGAAAAATAATTTCTTTCTGCACTTAGTCAGTTCTTTGAGAGTTATTCCACTGAAGATCTGCATAAATATTATTTATCTAAAATGGAAGTGGTAGCATTGATTACTAAAATCCTTTAAACTTACATTGATTATTGAAATACTTTGAACAAGAGCTACTTCCAAAATAATCCTAGCTACAAAATATCCGAAGATATTCTCAATGAGCAGTGTAATTTCCAACAACTGAAAGTCCATAGCTTACTTTAAATATATTTTTATGTCATTCGTGACATAGCTGATTATATATTGCCTCAAGTTGTAATTTAGAGATCATTTCCTCCACGAGACCTTGTGCAGATGTGGCTGAATGTCAGCATGCTCTGTTTCTTTAGAACTAAGTGCCAAATGCTAATAAAAAGTCATTCCATGGAATGGAAAATATCTGTTAATGAATATGTCTCTCTAATAGATGTAAGCATTTGAAGAATGCTTTATTCAACTCTCTATTTCCCATACATACCAAGGAGTTTGGCACAGGACAGATAATAAATAAATGTCTGCTGACTTAAGTGATCCTTGAATTATATTCTATCTAATTTCTGACTTCCAAATCTGACTTGCATTAAGAAGATATAAAATCTCTCAATTTGCCTTATGTTTTCAGTCATAATAGAAATATGTACATTACTAAGAGAGTATTGTACAATATTTTTTTTTATACTGGACTGTCAATGACTTCAGGATAAAGATTGTTTTCTTTTTTTAAAATACCTGATACATACTGATCCCAAATAAATATTTTTCCGATGAAGTTAAACATATATTAATAAGATGACTGGACACATCTCTCATTAAGGACTATATTAATTTTTACAGTAATGTTATTCATTTGTATTTTTCAAGCAAAACACAAGAACAATTATCTGCTGAAAAATGCTTTAATTATGTGATTATATGCTGCCGTGTGATGCAATGTCCAAAATTAAAGATTTGAGAGTAGAAAGCAGGAAATAAAAGTTTTCGTGACCTCAATGCTTGTGCTAGGAGTTTTGAAGATTTCCACTTAAGGGGGTGGGGAGAAAAGCAAAGAAAGAGGAGGAATCTTAAAATAAAAAAATGAAAATTTTATGTCCCGTATACCTCTGATTTCTTCATAAATAGCATTATTTATAATGTACACATAATTTATACAAATTCTTTATTACTGTATTCATAAAAGAAGACTATCTTTAATATCCTTAAACACATATCATCCTTGATTTTTTAATAAAATAAAAGCTCAAATCATTTGTTTTGGAAAACAGAATGGGAATAAAGTCAGCTTAGCCATTTAGCAGCACTAACCAACACAAATAAGGATGAACATTCCTCATGGTACGTAAGCACTTGCATACTTGAATATGTTACTTGTATTTAATATTGACTACAATCAATTGTAGGGTGTTCTTTGTAAAACATCAGCCATAAATTAATAATGTTCTTCCTTGATGTGTCCAAAAGAAGTCTTATTCCACTCATAGAAATATCCTATTGTTTCCAATCTCATAAAACAACAACATGACATGAGACTGATATTTTTATAACAGAAGGAGGAGGACAATTCATGGTGACTACACCTGGAAATTTTGGGTAATAAGGGCTGTCTTTTTAAAATGACCCTATGCTTCACAGAAAATCCATTATACTGACATTTTTGTGTCAATGTTGTGGCTTCTTGACCTTTAAATTCCAACATTAGCACATGCAGATCAATAAATCTTAGTAATGTCCTCAATTAAAATCACTATGTTCTTATTAGCTTACCAGAGAACCACTGCAGTTAGCTGTAAAAGCAGTCTGAATGAATGGAAGCAGTTTTCATTATGCATAACATAGTCATCTGTATCAGAATTTATTGGAAGTCAGGTTAATGGCTCAAACCAAGTTAGAAAACAGATACACTATACAAAGATGCAAACTTGATGGGATTCCAAAGTATTGCTTTTGTCAAGACATACAGTAAAATCTCACTTAATTTTTTCACAGAGTAAACAGTAAACAAATATAGATTTGTTGGGCCAATAGTGTATGTATTTATGAGAAAATAAACCCAGATTTCTTATTTACATTACCTTAAGGTGAGTCCATTCATTTAACAAATATAAAATTAATTCCTACTATTTTACCAGCAATGTATTAGGTAAGCGGGGATTAAAATGAAAAACAAAACAAAAAAATAATCTCACTATGCTGAGAAATTCATGGAGTATTGGGGTGCTTGGTGGCTCAGTTGTTTAAGTGGCTAATTCTTGGTTTCAGCTCACGTCATGATCTCAGGGCCTGGGATTGACCCCCATGTGGGGCTCTGGGCTTAGCAGTGGGTCTGCTTGAGGATTCTCTCTCTTCCTCTTCCTCTGCCCCTCCTCCTGCTCAGTCTCATTGTCTCTCTCTCAAAAAAATAAATCTTAAAATAAATAAAAAAGATCACTGAATCCTAAACTAACTGCTTCATAACCAACTATTGTAATATAATACTAAATATTTTCTAATATATATTTTTAAATTACTGTAGGATCACAGAGAAAGAATGGGTTTTGTCAGTTTGTAGTGGTCTCAGAAGGTTTCATAGAGGAAATGACTCAGAGAAGACACTTAAAAACAAATAATGTTTCTTTTCTTCAAATATTGTTAAGATGCCTATGCTACCCAAAGAAATATACACATTCAAAGCAATCCTTATCAAAATACCATCAACATTTTTCACAGAGCTAAAACAAACAATCCTAAAATTTGTATGGGACCAGAAAAGATCCTGAATAGGCAAAGGAATGTTGAAAAAGAAAACCAAAGCCGGTTGCATCCACTTCAAGCTATAGTACAAAGCTGTAATTATCAAGAGAGTATGATACTAGCACAATAATAGACACACTGATCAATGGAACATAAAAGAAAATCCAGCAATGAACCGTCAACTCTATGGTCAACTAATCTTTGAAAAAGCAAGAAAGAATAAACAATGTGAAACAAAATACAGTCTCTTCATCAAACAGTGTTGGGAAAATTGGACAGTCAGAAACCTCTTTGACCTCAGCTGCAGCAACTTCTTGCTAGACATCTCTCTAAAGGCAAGGGAAACAAAAGCAAAAACAAACTATTGAGACTTCATCTAGATAAAAAGCTTTTTAACAGCAAAGGAAACAGCTGACAAAACCAAAACACAACCTATAGAATGGAAGGAGATATTTGCAAATGTCTTAACAGATAAAGGGCAAGTATCCAAAATCTATAAAGAACTTATCAAATCAACACCCACAAAAGAAATAATCCAGTCTAGAAATGGGCAGAAAACACAGACATTTCTCCAAAGAAGACATACAAATGGCCAACAGGCACTTGAAAAAATGGTCAACATCACTTGGTATCAGGGAAATACAAATCAAAACCACAATAAAATATGACTTCATATCAGTCAGAATGGCTAAAGTTAACAAGTCAGTATACAACAGATGTTGGTGAGAATGCAGAGAAAGGGAAACCCTCTTACACTGCTGGTGGGAATGCAGGCTGGTATAGCCACTCTAGAAAATGGTATAGACATTCTTCAAAAGGTTGAAAATAGAGCTACCCTATGACTCCACAATTGCACTACCAGGTATTTACTACTAGATATTTACTACAAGCATAAAAACATAGTGATCCAAAGGGGTAGCTGCACCCCAATGTTTACTGCAGCAATGTCCACAACAGCCAAAATATGGAAGGAGCACAGATGTCCTTTGACAGATGAATGGATGAAGAAGATGTTCTATATATATATATATATACACATGTGTATATATATATATATATATATATATATATATATAATGGAGTATTACTCAGCCATCAAAAAATGTAATCTTACCATTTGCAATGACATGGATGGAACTAGGAAGTATTATTCTAAACAAAATAAGTCAATCAGAGAAAGACAATTATCATGATTTCACTCAGATGTGGAAGTTAAGAAACAAGAGAGAGGATCGTAGGGGAAGAGAGGAAAGAATAAAATTGGATGAATTCAGAGAGGGAGACAAGCCATAAGAGACTCAACTCTCGGAAACAAACGTTTTTTGTTATCCTTCTGAGGGTTGCTGGAGGGGAGGGGAGTGGGGGAGATGGGGTAACTGGGTGACAGGTATTAAGGAGAGCACTTGGTATAATGAGCACTGGGTATTATATGCAACTGATGAATCACTAAACTCTACCCCTGAAACTAATGCACTATATGTTAATCAATTAAAGTCAAATAAATAAAAAATACTATTTCAGCAACATGGATGGGACTGGAAGAGATTATGCTGAGTGAAATAAGTCAAGCAGAGAGAGTCAATTACCATATGGTTTCATTTATTTGTGGAGCATAACAAATAGCATGGAGGACACGGGGAGTTAGGAGAAGGGAGTTGGGGGAAATTGGAAGGGGAGGTGAACCATGAGAGACTATGGACTCTGAAAAACAATCTGAAGGGTTTGAAGAGGTGGGGGGGTGGGAGGTTGGGGGAACCAGGTGGTGGTTATTAGAGAGGGCACGGACTGCATGGAGCACTGGGTGTGGTACAAAAACAATGAATACTGTTATACTGAAAATAAATTTTAAAAAAATGTTAAAAAATACTATTTCAAGGAACTAGATGGAAAGGATATACAAGGAGTATGGAAAGAATATTAATATCAGAATACGATGTTTCCTTAAAAATACAAGTAGTTTTGAGGTTGTGAAAGTGGCAGAACATCAAGCTGAATAGACAGATTGGAATGTACATGATTTTGATGTTGGTCTGCTGGGTAACATCTTACAATATTGCTATATCTGTAGAATCTAAAGAGTACAGACTCTGAAATCAGACAGACTAGAAACTTGATTTCTCACTACAAGAAGCATGTAGTGGTTACAATTAAAGGCTTTTGAGCCAAACTTCCTGGGTTCAAATTTAGGGTCCACCATGCCCTGGAGATGTGGTATTGCTTAAGTTACTTAGGAATAACGTGTGCCTGCTAAGCACATATTACATCTCCTTCCCCATCTATCAGCACAGATATTGATAGGAGCACTGTGGGTGACAGTAGTTCTCCATGACTCACTCCTCCCCTCTTTTTGTTTGAGAAGATAACAGATTGTTGCCCACATCCAGGGCAACTTCAGGGTCAATGGGTTGTGAACAAATGTCACATTTATCATATCTAAGCAGAAGTTTTAGGTACCACTGTTTATTTTCAGCTGCCCTATATTCTTAGGACCTAAGAATGGTAGCTCTGGGGAAAAGTCCTGGAGTTCACACACAAAGACACTGCAATTCTCCAACTGACAGGTAATCTTTTCCTAAAGACTGATCCTAAAAGTCCAGCAAAAAGGAAGCCTTTTTGTGAAAAGAAATTCTTAGTGATATTAAAGTCAATCACTTTACATGTCATTAATTTTCATTGATCACAACTGTTGCCTTTAGATGAATTGGCTTGCAGCCTTACTAGTCATTTTGTTTTCACTCTGGCTATTATAATTATCAGATCTCATCAAACTCCTATTTCAATAACTCATTGGAATTTTCCTGGCTAAACTTCCTGTCTCTGCTTTTAGAATTACTAGAAAGACTTTTCATCTTTCTTCTGATATTTGGCAAGAGAAGTAAAGATTCTGAAAAGTTTCTCAGAAATATTATGTATGTGTGATAATAGATTCCAGGCAAAACCAGTACCGTGCATTAACAAGTGAAAGCTTAATGAATGGGTTAAGTGGTATGTTATTTGGAGATTTGTGAATATTTCTAAGTCATGTAAAATGAATTAACATGTTAACATAAACCATTTCAAAGACCTAAGCATAATCACTTGAAAAAAGTATGCAAGAATATAATCACAACTATTTTAATCATATTATAAAATGCACATAAAAAAGCATGGAGACCATGAAATAAGTTAGTTGAAAAATATACATAGAGAGAGATAAGATTTGCATGTTAAGCCATGTTATTATGCTTATGCAAATCAAATACCACTTAAAATGTCTTCATTACAAGGAGGAACTTAATTTCATCGCCTTTAAAATACATACTTAAATAACGAAATTCACATCACATGACTCCTCTTCAAATTCATTGATGTCTAGACTATAGTTCACTTTCTTACAATAATGAAACAACTTCCTTGCCTGGTATATTGTGCTGAGTATTGAGATGCTTACTCATTCAGAAGTGGCTGTGTAAATTCAAACTACAATTATTCGATTCAGAAGAAACAATATGCAATGGTCTATCTATCCATAATTAGATAGATTCTTAAAATGTAACTATGTGTTATCTTGCCAAGGTGGTATCTTCATCAGTAAAGTCTAATAGTAGAATTGTAAGTTCAGTTGTCAGATTACAAAAGATTGCATTTGCACAGTCAATGTTAGATTTTGAGGTTATTGGGGGTTTTCCAGCATTCCATGGAACAATGCAAAAGTGGAAAGCTATTAGAATTAGTCAAAAGAATTAATTTTTAATGTATGTGGAACTTACAGCATACTTCAGAGATATTGTAGGTTGAGTCCTAGACCACTGCAATTAAATAAATATCACACTGAAGAAACTCAAATGAATTTTTTGGTTTCCCAGTGCATATAAAAGTTATGCCTACACTATACTATAGTCTATTAAGTGTGCAATAACATGTCTTTACAATGTACATACCTTAGTTAAAAATACTTTATTGCTAAAAAATAACAACCCCCATCTGAGCTTTCAGCAAGTCATAATCTTTTTGCTGGTGGAAGGTATTGACTCAATTTGATGGCTGCTGTTTGATCAGGGTGGTTGTTGATGAAGGCTGGAGTGGCTGTGACAATTTCTTAAAATAAGAGAACAAAGTTTGTCACATAAGATTGACTCTTCCTGTCACAGATAATTTCCCTGCAGCATGTGATTCTGTTTGGTAGCATTTTACCCACAGTAGAACTTCTTTGAAAACTGATCAATCTTTTCAAACCCTGCCTCTGCTTTAACAACTAGGTTTATATATAATGTCCTAATCCTTCGCTGTCATCTTGACAATCTTCACACCATCCTCTCCAGGAGTAGATTCCTTCTCAAGAAACCACTTTCTTTCCATGTGAAGCAACTCCTCATGCATTCAAGTTTTATCCTGAAATTATAGCAATTCAAGTCATATCTTTAGGCTCCACTTATAATTCTACTTCTGTAGATATTTCCAAGATATTTGCATTTACTTCCTTCATGGAAGTCTTAAACCCCTCAAAGTCCTCATGAAGGCTGGAATCTGCTTCTTCCAAACTTCTGTTAATGTTGATATTTTTATCTCTTCCCATGAACGTTCTTTTTTTTAATTTTTTTTTTAAATTTATTTGACAGAGATCACAGGTAGGCAGAGAGGCAGGCAAAGAGAGAGGAAGGAAAGCAGGCTCCTTGCTGAGCAGAGAGCCCGATGCGGGGCTCGATCCCAGGACCCTGGGATCATGACCTGAGCCAAAAGCAGAGGCTTTAACCCACTGAGCCACCCAGGGGCCCCCTCCCATGAACGTTCTTAATGGCACCTAGAATGGTGGTTCCTTTCCAGAAGGGTTACAATTTACATTTTGAAGAGTCATTAGAGGAATCAATATCCATGTCAACTATAGGCTTACAAAGTGTACTTCTTAAATCAAAAGACTTGGAAGTCAAAATTACCCCTTGGACAATGGACTGCAGAATGGATGTGTCAGCAGACAGGAGAACAAAATTATTCTCATTGTACATTTCTGTCAGAGCACTTGGGTGACCAGCTGCATTGTCAGTGAGCAGTAATACTTTAAAAGAAATTATTATTTTTTTTTCTGAGCAGTAATGCTCAACAGCAGGCTTAAAATATGTGGTAAACCATATTGTGAGCAGAAGTGTAGTTATCCCCTTTGCTCTTCCATTTACAGAGCACAGTCAGAGTAGAATTAACATAATTTTGAAGGGCCCTAGGATTTTCAAAATGGAAAATGAACATTAGCTTCAACTGAAAGTCACCAGTTCCATAAGCCTCTACAAAGTGCTCCGCCTCTCCTTTCAAGTTTTGAAGACAGGCAATGACTTCTCCTCTTTAGCTATGGAAGCCTTAAATGGCTTCTTCTTCCAATGTAAGCCTGTTTTATCTACCTTGAAAACCTGTTGTTTAGTGTAGCCACCTTTATTCATTATCTCAGCTAGATCTTCTGGATAACTTAGTCCAGCTTCTACATCAAAACTTACTGCTTCACTTTGCACTTTTATGGTATAGAGATGACTTCCTTCCTTAAGCCTTATGAACCAACCTCTGCTAGTTTCAAACTTTTCTTCTGCAGATACCTCACCTCTTAGCCTTCATACACTGAAGAGTTAGAGCCTTGTTCTGGGTTAGGCTTTGGGTTAAGGGAAGGTTGTGACTGGTTTGACCTTCTATCCAGACCAGTAAAACTTTTTCCATACCGTCAATAAGGCTGTTTTGCTTTATTATCATTTGTGTTTCACTGGAGTAGCACTTCAACTTCCTTCAAGAATTTTTCCCTTGGGTTCACAACTTTCTAACTGTTTGACACAAGAGGCCTGGTTTCTGTTTATCTCAGCTTTTGACAAGCCTTCCTCACTAAGCTTAATCATTTCTAGCTTTGGATTTAGGATGTGAGATATGTATACTCTTCATTTCACTTGAACACTTAGAGGCCACTGAAGGGTTACTGTTTGGTCAAATTTTAATCCTTGTGTCTCAGGGAATAGGAAGACCCAGGGAAAGGTGGAGAGAAGAAAGGCTGGTCAATGGAGCAGTCAGAACACACACCATATTTACTGAATAAGTTCACCATCTTACATTGGTGCAGCTCTTGGTGCCCCAAAACAATTACAATAATAACATCAAAGATCACTGATCACAGATCACCAAACAAATAGTAATGAAAAAGCCTGAAATATTGTGAGAATTACCAAAATGTGACAAGAGACAGAAAGTGAACAAACGCTGTTGGGAAAATGGTCCCCAGAGACTTACTCAATGTAAGGTTGCCACAGACTTTCAACTTGTAAAAAACACAGTATCTGCAAAGCACAATGAAGCAAAGCACAATAAAATGTGGTATGCTTATATTAGCTAGAATCTTAACTTTTACTGAAACAAGCATAAGTAAACTGATTTGATTTAGTAATAATTCATCAAACGTAATGTCTATAATAAATACTATTTGAGGATATCTCTATTAAAATGTTTCAAATATGCAATTCACAAAGTACATTTAAAAGTTATCTCTAATAATACGAAAAATGTGAAGAAGATCCTTAAAGTTTTATTTCTTAACTATAGGAATGGTGTCAGTTTACTATATCTCATTTTCTTTTTTTAAAAGCATTTAATAGTATAAAATATAATATGTCCTTATATATAGCATTGAAAATTATTGCCATATATGTTATTGTGTTATTCAAGCCAAACTAAGAGCATTGAATTATTTAAGAAATCAATTTTGTCCTTCTAAGTTACTAACTTGATTGTTGGAAATATTATACATTAGGAGATGTATTTGGGAATATGGTAAACCTTTGCTTCTTTACTATTTCAGGGTTATTGGGAGTGCCATGCCAACAAGTTTTTGTATGTATGATTGCATGAGCTAGTTGTTAATAGACAATTATAAATTGCTTAAATATGAATTATCAATAATAATAGTGGCTTTTACTTCTCAATAACTGAAAATAAAAATTCTTAATTTTACCTTGATGGAAAAGATCACCCATCTATTAACATCTGGATAATGTCCAAAACAGCTTCCCAAATTGATTTGCCAGCAATGACTTCCCAAAGTAATCTGATTGAATTGAAGAGAGAAGAATTAAAATGAATGAAGGAAGAGGTGAACTATCTGTGTTTAATCTCCAGTTTCATCAGAAATCGATTAACTAGCTGACTTTGGGTCCAAAAGAATTAATTATACTCAGTCTCCAGTATAATTAACAACACTATGGCCATCTCCCAAAATATTCATTAAACAGTCAGGAACAATATGAAATTCAAATTAAAATTGAAAAAGAGATTAAATAGCAGTAGTCATCTCTAAAAAGAATCATACTACATCTGAGATGAAATCATCTGAGCAATACAAAATATGGAAATACATTTTGTGTTACATTTAATTATCATTAATTCCAGCACTGCAAGCTGGCAGCTATTTCAGGCTCATTACAAGGACTAAAATGGGCTAGAATGTTAATATGAATCTATCCTTACTGGAATAATGGGAGTATGCTTCAAAGTTAAAGAAAGTTTAAAAATAAAGTTCAGAATTTTGGTTAATTTCTTACATTTTCAATTAGAAATATGCATTCCACATAACCTGCTGATAATACACTGATTACAATACAGTAATAACAACAAAAACATCTATCAACATCTTCTTTCTCATAAAGACCTTTAAAATATATATGCTCATTGTGTGTTTTAACAAAAAATGATTTTTGTTAAGTGTTATGGTATAAAATCACGTTTTCAGCTAATAGTTGAGTCTTAGTGTTTATGATTTCCTTATCTGGCTGGAGGCACACTATATTTTCAGAAAAATATTGTAACCATAAGGCTTATGCAAAGCCTAAGGCTGCATATATGAAGTCATATATGCATTAAGTGGCAAGATATTTCAATCATAGCCACAGTTGATTGGGAGAGTTTGTAGCTGAAATGTAAAATTTCAATCTATGGAAAAATACCTACTAGTTCAACATATCTTAAATTTTGATATAACATGTTTTTCTGTTACCAAGAGACAGGTTTCAATTATCCAAGTTATTAGTATGGAATGGACACTGTTCAATTCATTACAAAAGAAACTATATATATACATATGAAAATATATTTCACATATGTGAAAATTATATATGCTATGATAACAAACATTTAATAATACATAGTGTCACATGTAAAAAAATCTTCACACACACAAAAAAATTGAATCATGCTCTTCTCAAAGGCATAAACAGATTTTGCAGTTTGAAAGCTGCAGTTTTGAAATACGTGTGTGTGTGTGTGTGATATGCGTTTTTAAGTGCATGTAATTTATATAAACTTTCCGCAATGTCTTTTAAATGTCCATTAACTTTACTTTAAATTCAATATATGTATGAAAGATACTCAACCAAAGATACCATATATATATATATTTTAAATCTGGGAAAACAAAATCTAAATGACTGATTTTTAAACCTGAAGCAAATTGAAATCTGCCTTAGAAAGGATGACTGAGTATGTAAGCGATGAATGCTACCCTAGAAAAAAGGAAAAAAGAAAAGAAAGGATGACCGATAAGATGCAATTCATCCACCTATACACAGAGCGAAACCATGATTAACTTCTTCAAGGAGAAATATGAGAAAAGGAATAACACTCTGATCATCCTTAGAGACACCTGTGATCTAAGCAGTGTTAGTGTATTTTAAAGTATATGAAGGAAGCTTAGTTTTTTGTTTTTGTTTTTTTTTAATTCCCTGAGCTATAAAGGGGGAAAAAAACCCACAGAAGCTATCCTTCAGGTCACCAGGATCAGGATTGTCTTCATAGTTCAAATTTAAATTTCAGATAAAGAAGAAATAATCTGAAATGAAGTTAGTTGAAAATATCACAGAAAAACTTAGAGTTTCAAAATTGGGGGGCTTACAACGAAGTATAATAACACAAAATCTAGGAAAAAATAGCTAAAGTAGCTTTAAACATCAAGAAAATATAAATGCTAAGATTTCAAAGCAGATATACTACTTAAAAATACAAAATTATTAAACAAAATATGGTAAAAATCTGTAAATAAATGTAAATTAAATAAGTCTATAGACAAGAAGAAGAAAGATGCATTGTAATTAATCCAATACTGTGAAAAGAAGGAAACAAGAAACCGAGTCTTATATTTTAACTCTTATGTTGTGGATTCCACAAGGGGCTCAGAGAATTCATTAATTCTTCAAAGTGAATGTTATTTTTTCTTTTCTTTTTTTATTATGTTCAATTAGCCAACATATAGTAGTGCATCATTAGTGTTCAGAGATTCTTATTTTTCTATCACTATACTACACCGTGTAGTGTTCCACAATTCTTATTTTTTTCTATCACAGTACTGATTACACAGCCTTATGAACATCATACCCTGTTTCAAAGAGGCCAGATTAAACACTCGTGTCCTTTTCACAAAGGATCATAAAATTATCGCCTTACTCAGAAATTATATTTTCTGGGGTTTTTTAGTTATAAGACTCTTTGTTTTGCTTTATTAGAAGGTACCCCCCTCCCTCCCCGCCGCGCAAAGCAACCTAACTTTAAAGTATTTCTTAACAATATATGAAAAAGTTAATGGAAAATGACATAAGTTTTCTACATCCTTTTTCTATATCCTGAGATCCAGCTATCATAACAATCCAGAGGCACTGAGCATATATTATCCTATTTTTAAAAATAAACCATATGTGCCAAAGTTTGTAATGAAGAATGCAGGCTTTCATCTAGTAGTTGGTGGCTAAATGCATCTGTTGGCATCAGCTACTGTTGCCAGGGAAATTGTTAAATTCTTAATTTAAGAATTGATTTCCACACTGACACAAATTTATTATTCTGTTGAATTGGCTGAATTTTCAATTTTTAAAATTCTAACTAGAATTATATTAAGTATTTAAGGTAATAGTGTAGCTGAAGTTATAGAATATATAGAATCATGTAAATGCTGTCCATTTATATAATAGTCCTTTAACATTTAATCACTCAGATGTAATTGTATGTTTTATTGTACATTGAAACTAGAAGAAATTTTGTAAGATCTTGTCACTATACACAAGGATCTTTTTTTTTTTTTTTTTTTTTTACTATGGTGTAGTTTCTAAATGGATCTGCTTTGATCAAGCTGAGAATTAGCAAGTGATAGCCAAGTGAGGATGAATACAATTTTGATGATACAAAATCAGTGAAAGATACATTCTGGAGAATAAAAGCAAGTTAACAAGTTTTCTGCTGTACTATGCAAAGGATCCACTAAATTAATTTAACTAGTATGACTTTCTAAATGACTTTAAATGCTACAAAGATATGGCATCTCAGGAAAAGCATGCTACATAATTATGAATTTACTTCTTCATGTCATACCCTGCAGATTCCATTTCAAGTTTGGGTGCTTCTTTAGATGGCCAGCTTACGATACATAGGTAATTCTTATTTCCAAAAGTAAGTGGTGGAGTACATTTATTTTAATAATTGGTAAGGAAGTGTAAAGTATATCAAATAAAATGTTGAAATAAATTAACGGGCTAATCACCAAGACATCAATACAGAAGCAATACAGGAATGTGAAAACTCTCATAAATGGAACTCTGGGCCTAGAAGTCAGAATATTATCAAAAAGTAAGAGTGTAATCTTAAAAGTAAGTGAAATCAAAAAAGTAAGCTGTGTAATCAATACTGTGATAGAAAAAGTAAGAATTGTTGAACACTACACGGTGTAGTATAGTGATAGAAAAATAAGAATCTCTGAACACTAATGATGCACTACTATATGTTGGCTAATTGAACATAATAATAAAAAAAGAAAAGAAAAAAATAAGCATTCACTTTGAAGAATTAATGAACTCTTTGAGCCCCTTGTGGAATACACAACATAAGAGTTAAAATATGAGGCTGGGTTTCTTGTTTCCTTCTTTTTCACAGTATTGGATTAGTTACAATGCATCTTTCTTCTTCTCGTCTATAGACTTTAATTTACATTTATTTACAGATTTTTTTTTTTACCATATATTTGGTTTAATAATTCTAAATTTTTCTGAAGTTGTCTGAATTGCAAAAAAAAATGCATTTGAGGTAAGTAAACAAGTCCCAGAACCAAGACATCAATTTCTTCTACTGGAGGAGTAGATATTGCAAGCTGAAAGAAAGGCAGATAGGATGTGGAAGACACAGATCGAGAGGAGCAAAAGCCCAGGTCCAAGGAAATCCGTGGGTTAATCTACAGTTGCTGTGCCAGTTGGATTTTATCTTTTTAAAGTACCCACGCATCTTTGAACAGGAGGTGAGAACAGCAGGCAGGCATTTCCCAGACTTCAAATGAGTGAATCATATTGTCAGCGCACCACAAATATCACCAGCTTGCAGCGTCAGCCTTTCCTTGGGAGTATCGGCAACATCATGTAAACTCAGGGAATACTGAGCTGGCTGTTGAAAAGTTTGGGGGAATCTAACCACTCCCTGCCCTCAGAAAAGACAAGGTGGGCTTTGTGTTATACAAGTAACAATAACAATTAAAACACCATCAAATTCAAGAGGGCATTTTCATGCACAACTGAAATCCAGTTTAACATCTTTTTTTGTTGCTGTTTTCAACTGGACTTAACCTCTAAGTATTCAATCAAGAAGTATTTCCTTGCGTGATCCTTGAGACATTACATAAACCTAGCATTGTTAGAGACGTGGCATAATGTACATCGAGGGTCAGCAAACTACAACTGGAGAGCCTAATTTTTTAAATAAAGCTTTATTAAAACAGAGCCATGTTCTTTGTTTATGCATTGTCCATGGCCACTCTCATGCTAATTTGGCAGAGTTGAGCAGTCTTGCCAGAGATTGCTGGGTCCCAAAGTAGGAAATATTTACTAATTGAGTCCTACAAAAATAGTTTGCCAACTTTTCTCATAGAGGAAGAGAAATTAGATTTAGAATCCAGAATCTTAAAACGTTCACCTTCAACCTATTTCATAAGTTATTTCACTTCATAAAGCCTTAGTAAGAAAACATACAAAAGAAAAAGAATAACCATTTCTGAATCTCTCTGAAATGGAGATGAACACTGAAAGTTACTTGCAAAATTTAAAACATTATATATACAATATATACATTGTTACCATCTATACTAGGAAATTCTGTTTTTTCTTTGATTTCCTATTGGTCATTCAGCAAATAATCTTGGAGTGCATGCATCACGTATTGTGTTAGCCATGAGATATACAATAGCAAAACAGATACGTAGAGATTCTGATCCTAAAGGATTTAAAATTTTGCATATCCTAAGATGATTTAGGAGAGACTGAATACATAGTTTACTGTAACCTAAAAAGGACCTTTGGATGGCCAATTTTTCCCTTAACAATGTTCTATTACTTCCAAAAATACAGAATGACTCTTTGGTCTCATGATATACCATTTTTATTATTATATTTTTAATATAATCTGGGTTGTCTCATGTTAATTAAACACAAATATTTTCCTAGACCTTTCTACCAACAATTATTGATATTAATTGTATGATACTGTAAGACAGTATCATAAAACTTCCATTTTTTTTAAGGAAAAAATACAAAGAAATAGAAAATATCCTGCTTACAAAAAAAAAAAATCTTGGCAAACTTGAAGTATAGCAAATGTTCAAAATATATTTGGTAATAACTAGTTGATTATACTAAAATATGATAACAAAATATTGAATCTTTAGATTATGACAGCAACTTCAAAGATAGCGTTCACAAGACTAAGTGAACTTATAGAAATTTTTTCTTAAATATGAATGTCATGCCATACTACACAATTCCATGAAATATGAAATTAATATACACCTAATGAGAAAGCATTTCTAACTACATTAATTTACTTATTTTGGAACATTTGAAAACATAGAGAAGTAGGGAAAAAAAGAGGAAAAATGTCCTTTATCTATTCCAGAATCCCAACCAGGTACCCCATGACATTTTGCGATTATGTCCATCTTTAGACTCCTCTTGGCCCTTGCAGTTTCCCAGACGTCCTTCTTTGTGATAACCTTGACTGAGGGAGAAATGGTCAAGTTTTTTGTAGAATGTCCTGCTGGTAAGAATTGTCTGATGTTTCCCCATAGTTAGACTAGGCTTATCAGTTTGAGTGAGGAGCACTGTAAAGGAATCATGCTATTTTCACTACATTTTATCAGTGGTGCATACTGTCAACGTCATTTATGACCGTTGGTGTTGACCTTGATCACCTCAGCCAAGATACCATTTTCTTTTACTTATTC
Organism: Lontra canadensis; assembly: GCF_010015895.1. NCBI lineage: Eukaryota > Metazoa > Chordata > Mammalia > Carnivora > Mustelidae > Lontra > Lontra canadensis. Next base: position 10,233,066 of record NW_022631038.1, read on the forward strand.
TCTGGGAGGGAGTCACTATACATAGCATACCCTTAGGGAATGGAAGTTGCTCTCCTTGTGGGCAGAGCATTTATATAACCTTTTTGGAGTTCTTCAGCAGAGAGGATTTGTCTATGATGCCTCATTATTTATGTGTTCAATCATTTATACTTATCAGAATGAATTCCTGGTTATTTACTTTCATTTTTTAAAATGTATAACCTATTATAAATAAACTTATTAAAATCTCATTGTTTGGGTCAAATTACTCCAGCATTTGCCAGTAAGAACTCTTTAAGCTGGCTCATATGCCCCCCACCCCATCAATTTTTTTTTTTTTTTTTTTTAGTATTTTCTTATGCTGCAGGCCCATCTTGTGTATGTCCCCATTATGTCGCAGAATCAACCATTTAAGTACCTCCTTCTCTTATTGGAGAATGGTGTTACAAACCAAGATCTGAGAGCAAAATACGGTTGTTGTCACTGAAATTTCATTTCATTTAGGCCCTCAGGTGTCAGGGCAAGGAAATATATGTGTCAATATCGACACACATATATCCACGTAGACGCATTTATATACGTTATAAATATCTAAAGCATCTATAAAGAATCTCCAGGCTCATCGTGTTTATATCTCAGAATTAGTCATTTCTCCAAGAAGTCCTGTCTCCTTAAGTAATGTTCGCATAGAATATTTTGACTTTTAAATTTTTGTGTAAAACACATGGATAGATTCAATAATAAACCTCCTCCTTAACTATGAATTTTTTGTGGAGCTTGATTGGTGGGATTGTGTCTAATAATAAACACTGCATTTCCTTTCTATGTGACCACAGGGTAATGGGATTAGGACTATTTTTATGACATTTTCTCAGACTACATGTTCATGTATTATGCGGGGTATAGAACTATACCTCTGGACTCTTGGTAATTTCATTTTTTCTCTAACAGTACCACATTAATTTTTCTCAGAGGTGCACTGATCCCATTTATCTCATTGGTCACAACAGCACAGGTTTTTAGGCTTGCTGTCCTTTATACTCTTTATATTTTGTCTGTTTGTCGATAAGTACAGCTAGAGTCATCCTCATTACTATAAAAAGGAAAGTCTTGTTGATCCTCCATTATACACTTCTGTATTTGATTTTTTTGGTACATTGTTTCACCTGTCATCAGCAATAAGGTACAGAAATGAATTTTCCACCAGCCTCCCTATAATGCACTCCCTGTGATTTGACCTTTATATGAGTTTCCTTTTTTATTATTCTACTACTCACATCTGGCCTTCAAGACTATGATTACCAATCTCCTAGCAAAATTTCTTTGTTCCTTCTTTTATTTTCCCATCAAAATCTCCAAATGTAGAAGAGGACATAGAAGTATTTTGTAATTGTCACTTTACCTCTCTGGCTGTGGGAGGATTGGACACTGAGTCCAAAGCCATAACATACATACACAAACAACATGTGATAGGGAACAAAACAAGAAGAGGAAATTCAGGTAATGAGATTGCCACACAGGTCTTAGCAAGAAAGTTTAGCAAATAAGTAACAATTAGAAACCATTATAAATACTTTTTACTATTATACCTTAATTTCAGTTACTTATAAAGTAACAATGATCTTTAAGTTATTCAATGCAATCTTTAAGTAAAAATGAAAGAAAAGAAGAAATAAAACACAAGATGTGCTTACTTGTGTGCATATGACTATTAATTTTCTTTTTAAATTCAGTACTGCTTGATAAGAACAAAGATTGCATTGAATTTTTAAAATACCTACATAGAAAAGTATATTCTGGAATAACCTCAGCAGAAAGATTGCAAATTTTTAGTATAAGGTAGGAAATATAGCTATCGTTTTAAATTACATTAACTTTTGAAAGTAAAAAAAAAAATTCTATCATAGTTAGCCTCAGTCAATTTTTATCACTCATTGTATGAATTATGGGGATCACTGCTGACTGGTCTGCATTAAAGCAGAAGTGTTACTGATTTAAGTTCAAAAATTTTGATTGCCTTTGTGCAACTGATCCCAGCCTAAAAAAGAAATAATAAACTCAGCTTGGGGAAACAGCAAGAAACTAAAGTCAGTAGCAACAATTCATCATTTCTAACATCAGTTATGAAATTTCGTGAATCATCCGAAAATTTCTGAGTGAAATTTATTACTTTGTTGTGTATGAAAAATTCTGGATGCTGTGTTATGAAAAAAACTAGTGAAATACCATAGGATTTCACTCATATGTGGAATTTAAGAAACAAAACAAATAAGCAAAAGAAAAGAAAAAGAAAGAGAGGCAAACCAAGAAACAGTCTCTTAACTATAGAGAACAAACTGAGGGTCGGCAGAGGGAATATTGGGGGTGGAGGGGGGGTGGATGTAACAGGCGATGGGGATGACGGAGGGCACTTGGGATGACCACAGGGTGATGTATGGAACTGCTGAATCACCATATTGTACACCTGAAACTAAATAACACTGTATGTTAACTATTCTGGAATTAAAATTTTAAATAATAAAAAAGAAGTAATGAAATTATACATTTAAATCATTTATGCAAGTTACAAAAAATATACTGAAGAGAAAATTGGAGACTATGTTTTCATTTTTAATCAGCCTAGTAATAGACCTCAGTTCAGAATCCAGCAATGTTATCATTACTCTTCAGTCTATGTTAATACATCAAATGGGGAAAGTAAGTGAGGTGAATATTTTTTAACTTGCCTGGATAGGATATATTGTACTGTCACAGAAATCCTCCAAGGCCACAACTACATGTGATTTCATGAACAAAGGTATGAATTGCTGCGGGGTGGCAATTTTTACTTACAGATTTGATCATTCCATTTCATGGGGTTAAAGAGTACTGGAACCTGGATGCAACGTTTGGCCAAACCATATATAAAAAAGAAATTAGCACAGAGGAACCAACAGTGGTTTGACCAATTGGAAAAACAAGAACCAAAACAAAACAAAACGCATCAAAACAAACAAACAAAACCTGCTCAGATATTCAGGTTGTACTGCAGGCAGCAAACTGCATTGTAATGGGAAATGAAGTGTTGTAGTTTTTCAAACACTGACTCCGGCATGACATAGCCCTGTGTCTCACACAGTTAAGTAACTTTCCTCAGTATGTTTATTTGTGAAAGAGATACAGAAGAGATATATCTCTGGCTTGCTAGTACATAGCACAATACGTGGAAAACAGTTAGCATAGTGCCTGGGACACAGGAGGCGAAACAAATGTTTAAGACATCAGTAACTGATCCTCTATTTTCTCTATTTTTCTATAAATGCAGCAAGAGGTGAATGATAAACAATTTGAGCTTAAATTCTGTTTCTCAAGCATATGCAGGTTTAGAAGCACGAGCCTCTGAGAAGTTGATAAAAAAAAAAAAAAGCCCTTCTGTATTATTTTCAGGAGTGCTGTGTAAAAAAGATGAAATGCTTTGAAAAAAATTAAAATAAAAACAAAGAACCCCCCCCCCAAAAAAAAAAGAAAGAAAAGAGAAGAAAACTTGTATGGAGTTCTAAGTGCCAACTTAGTAGTCTGAGAGTCTGTCATTTAGAGAAGATAGTTTATCATTTTTAAAGAGCATAAATTAAACTTTGGATCTTTCCACCAAAGACTGCCCTTGAAAACTCATCAAGGTAAGTAGTTTTGGAAGGAATTAAAGCCCATGCCTGAATTATAGTGATTTTGTAACCAATAATGTATTTTCTGAGAGCTTTTATTACTTCCTAATTATTTAGTTAATACCAATAAAAGTTGCAAATCTTACTGGGTAAGAGGTATATGATCTGTAGTGATACTATATCATTCAGAAACTAGGAACTATTGAGAATGCAAATGATATCATGCAAATTAAGTCAAATAACTTTGACATATTTGTGTATTAACTGACACATTGATTTTATTATATTTGTAGATCTATAAAATACATTCAGAAGTATTTAAAATGATATTCTGTTTAAAATATTAAATAGCATCTGTCTGCACTGAAGAAAAGTAATAAACCATAATCTCTTCAAAGATTTATTTTATTGTCACAGAATTTAAAGTTCTGACTTCAATTAAATCTTCTGTAGACCATAATATTTTTAATTGAGAAAATACTATCCCATAGCCAGATGGAATGCTCTAAAATTCTCCCCTTCTACTAAGATAGTAAATAAAAGGCACTATCAAAACCTAGAAAGAATGGTAGAAATCAGGCCTGTCCCTAAGGACTTATGGGAAGCAGACATGGTATCCATTTTACAAACTTACTAGTAAATGACTATGTAAATAATACATAGATGACAGCACAGGTCCTGAGCCATCATAATACTAAATAAACATTAAATACATTAATGTTTTCTATCCAATTAAACAAACTCTATAAGAATCCAAAAAACTGTTGAAATCATACTTAAACAGTATCACCAATACATTAATATTAAAACCACTCAGTACACAAGGGTAGCAGTGTGTATAACTCTATAAACATTAGGAAGGGGCAGCTCCAACTGCAGACACTGTGCTATGGTATCTTTGTTATGGGATCTTTGATAAAGAAAATTATCATAGTCTGAGTTATATTCTATGCAATCATCTCTATAACATTATTCTCTGCAAATTTATAGGACTTCGTTCCCAAAGAGGGACAATCTTACAAAGGGAAAAATTCACAGAAGGAAATACACTGAAATGTAAAGAGTAAAAATGTAAGTACAGGAACCCAAGCAAGATTTAAACAACATATTGCATTTACCATGACTCTATTTTGTTCACATTCTCATATGTGCTCTTAGCATTTCTCCTCATAGCCATTCTTTACTATCCATTCTAGAATCCCCACAGCCTTAACAAACACTTCTGCTCTCAGTGCCTTAACTGGTGGTGTGACCCTGAACCTCATGCTAGGCCATTTCTAGGCCAAGATGATTGCACTTGTCTTTTATTATCAAAGTTGGACAACTGTGCATGAAGAACATCCAAATGAACCAAAATGTACCAAACATATTCTGCCCTGCCTTCTATGTGTAACAGCAGCCTTACATCTAAGTAATGATCCATATCAGTTAACCTTTCCTAAATAATGCTTTATCTTCCTGCCTGCTGGTTCCTTGGCTTGAGCTGTCCAAAGTGTCCAATGATCACCCGCAGCTTTTGGTGAAACTGAGCTTATCAAGATGCTAGACTTCAAGAATTCTTGTATGTTTCCACATGTCTCTTAATGTCTTTGTCTTTGCCATAAAACCTACCTCAGAGATGCTCCCTGGGCTCCAGTCTGAGCCCCAGATTATACATACCTGGAGTAGACTGGAGTCTAGAATCAAAGAAGAGACAAGCCCAGATAAATCCACAGCTTGAAGAAGAGCTTGCATCCTGGGCACATCCTAGATCTTCTGACCCCAGCCAACCCAAAGATCCATGAGTGATAAATAATGTGTTTAAAGCCACAGAATCCTGACTTGGTTTGCTAAAAAGATAAAACTAACCTCTCCAAAAATTGATATCTGGAAGTGGGGCACTGATGGAACAGTAACCTAAAGTTTTTGGCAATATTTTTGTGTGTTTTCTTTTTTTTGGAACTTTGTGGAAAAAAGTGGACAAATAGTAGTCCAGCAAATGACCATGAAATTGTTATAAGTGCGTGGAAAAATGCCTAACCAATAATGGTGACAAGGAGTGTGAAGGTCATTTGGCCAGAGAAAGAAGCATGAACCATTGGGAGAGGAGGACTTGGGGAAAGAAAAAGTTGTGAAAAGGGTTTTGGGCAAAAAAGAAAGTGTGGTAAGGTGGAGAAAAACAGACATTGATATTGGTGAACTTTCTGTGAATTTGAAAAAAGTTCATTTAATCATATTCTAAAGTATCATAAGAAATTTATACTGAAACAAGGATATGTATAAATCTTTAGAGCACTTAGATATTTGTAAAATGCTATGCCAAATCCTGAGAAAGGCATAACTTTCTCCCATGAATCTAAAACAAAAGTTCACAAAGGGCACTTTTTGTTCACAAAGGAACAGCCCAAATATTAAATTAATACAAACAACAGAATGGTCAGTTGCATGCAAAATAAATGTACATTTTCCTCAGTATTATTCTTCTTACTCTTAAATTTAAACATTTCTTTTCCAACATAGTAATCTCTGTAATCATACAGTCTGAACTATTTCTGGCGGAAATAAAATGACTCAACTGTCCTATCCTGTATCAGGCAATCCTCTCTCTGTCTGTCTCTCTCTCCTTCTTATATAAATCTGATGTTGGATGTGTTTTAAAGTATTTAGATGAAACACCGGTGTGTGCCTCCTTTATTTTTTTTAACGTATTAAATGATTGATTATGGATGTGCTATCAGTATCTTGTTTTCTGTGGACTGTGATGTTTTCCAGTGAAGTTTAAAAATAAATAAATAACAAGGAAACTTTCAAGAACGCATTGCCCTATTGCTTTGGGGTTTGGGGTGATCCTAGCAAAATGCTTTGCTGGCTGATTTCTTGTTATGAACTGGGCTCTCTCCTCCAAGCACAGCCATAAAATTGCTTTGCCATTTTTTTCAATTACCAATAAAAATTGTCAAAGAGCCATGCTCAAAAGTGAGTCGTTAGCTGAAGTCAGCTCTTTTATTTATACTTAGTGGACCCACAGTACCTCTAGCTTTTAATATTCCAACCAAGATGAAAGCATCCAATTACCTACTACCCTAATGCCACATAATGCTTTAAATATTTTTATTTACCTGCTCCCAATATAATCCATTCAGATAATTCTAAAAGGAGAAATACTACTCATTTCCAATCACAGATCTTGTTGTAGGGAAAATATTACTGATGCAACAATTTACTGTAATAAGTGAAGCACAGCACCTAATGGAAGCATTTGTCAGTCTAATAAAATACTATTTATTAAGACACTCAAAGGCTTTTTGGCTGGTTCGGTGAAGTTGGGTATGTGCTGCTACATTAGATAATGTAAAGTTTTTCTAATGACAAATATGAGCACATACAACACCCGTTGTCAATCATTAGTGTTGATAACCAAAACGTTGTCACCTATGATTTGCAGCATTTTCAGAATCAAATAATGATGCAGAGAAAAGGGAGGAACAGTGCCAGATAAAACAATGGCTTTACAGAGGACAAAAAAAGCTGGCAGTGTGCCATTTATAGGATTAAAGGGTACAAGTGATGGCACTGGTTTATTCAGTGAAAGAGCAACTCGAGAAGGGCACTGAGCAGTGTCCTTGTCTATTCAGCATATATTTGAACTGTACCACAATGGCAAAGAGGGTCTTCTGCTTCTCTATAAATTTCAAAGATTCAAAGACACGTAGATGAGGGAAGAAACTCGACTCCCAATTCTATCTCCACATGTTGAAGACATGGAGGCAAAATAACATGCTTTGTTACACCATCCGTCTCACTCATTTATAATGTGACCTGAGATTATATGAAAGCAGGAAAAAAAAATCCAAGAGGACAAACGCACGTAGTGTAAAATGACATTTAAAAGCAAGGGCAGGCTTCTATTATTGTGATTAATTGTCTCCATCTGTACTCTCCACAATGAAACTTTTGTGCACCATCCGTAAAAATCAGCAAACACACAGTGGTTTAGGGAAAAGAGTAGAGGTTTTGGAATAAAGAAGAACAAGGTACAAATCATCAGCCATTGTCTGACTGTGAAACTTTTTCTCCATTAGTGAAATTAAGCTAACAATACGTATTTCATAGGATTCTTGGTTAGAAGGAAAGCAACAGTGTGGAAATTTCTTCCATATTCTCTGGGAAAATGGTCCTTTATAGTGGTTTGTCCCTTCTTTTCTCAGCGCCTTCATGCAAAAGAAACAATGACTCTTCTGATTGTCTAACTATAAAATTGAGATGAAGGCATGAGTGACTTAATGGACAAAATTAGCAAGACAGGAAACAACATGTGTTGGAGAGGATGTGGAGAAAGGGGAACACTCTTACACCATTGGTGGGAATGCAAGTTGGTGCAGCCACTTTGGAGAACAGTGTGGAGATTCCTTAAGAAATTAAAAATAGAACTTCCCTATGACCCTGCCATTGCACTACTGGGTATTTACCCCAAAGATACAGATGTAGTGAAAAGAAGGGCCATCTGTACCCCACTGTTTATAGCAGCAATGGCCACGGTCGCCAAACTGTGGAAAGAACCAAGATGCCCTTCAACGGATGAATGGATAAGGAAGATGTGGTCCATATACACTATGGAGTATTATGCCTCCATCAGAAAGGATGAACACCCAACTTTTATAGCAACATTGACAGGACTGGAAGAGATTATGCTGAGTGAAATAAGTCAAGCAGAGATAGTCAATTATCATATGGTTTCACTTATTTGTGGAGCATAAGGAATAACATGGAGGACACAGGGAGATGGAGAGGAGAAGGGAGTTGAGGGAAATTGGAAGGGGAGATGAACCATGAGAGACTATGGACTCTGATAAACAATCTCAGAGTTTCGAAGGGTTTGGGGGGTGGGAGGTTGGGGAAGCCAGGTGGTGGGTACTATGGAGGACACGTATTGCATGGAGCACTGGGTGAGAGGCATAAACAATGAATTCTGTTACGCTGAAAAGAAATTTTTTAAAAATTTGCTCTGGAATGCCTATGAAGTTTAGCACTAGGTTTGGTTGGGGAAATACAGAGGATTTATTTTATTTTATTTTAGTGATGTTTTTATTTAATTTATTTTTATTTTTTATTAGAGTATAATTGACACAGAGCATTACACTAGTTGCAGGTGCACAACATAGTGATTTGACAAGTTTATACATTATGCTGTGCTCACCACAAGTGCACCTGCCAGCTGTCACCATACAACACTACTACACTATCATTAACTCTATTCCTTATGCTGGGCCTTTTATTCCCCTGACTTACTCATTCTGTTACTGGAAGCCTGTATCTCCTGCTCCCTTTCACCCATTTTGCCCATTTCTTCCACCCCTTCCCCTCTGACAACCAGCAGTATATTCTCTGTATTTATGGGTCTGATTCTGCTTTTTGTTTGTTTATTCACTAGTTTTTTTGTTGCTCCTCTGGTCTTGCCCATTTGTAAATTACATAAAAATCCAACCAGTTACTTAGGCTAATCATTAATTTCTCTCCTCTCCACCATACGTTCAATTCATTGATAAATGTTCTTAGCTCTACCACCAAAACACATCGTATTCTAGACATTTCTTTCTGTTTGAACTGAAACTACCATAGAGCAAAGCAAGATCTTTCAACCAATTCTTCCAAGATACCTGCCTCCTAAGCCCAGAGTAATTCACTTCCTGCATAGCAGGTAAGGTGGTCTCTTGAAAATAAACTTTGGATAATACTGCTCTCCTATTTGTTCACCCTGATCATGTGATCTTTCTGTTCTGCAAGCATATCAAACTCTTCCTACCTTAAGATATTATTATCCACGCCATTCCCTCCGTCTCCAGTGACATTCCCCTAGAATATGTCTTAAAGAACTCTTTCTCAACGTTAAATTTCAAATTAAATATAAATTCTCAGAAAAGATCCTCCTGTGATACAGTGTCTGGGGTGCCCTTCTGATGATATTCTATGACATTATTCTGTTATGCATAGGGCACTTGAAATAGTCTTATGTGTCTCCTCATTTGAATGAAAAGTCTTGAAAGGAAAGTATTCAAGACTCTTGCTTGTAGTCTGCAGGTTAGCTTGTTATTCTATTGTGGAAACTGGCAGAAGATTAAACACTTTTGGGTCAGAAACAAAGGATTTTATTAATTGTGACACAGAGAGGGAGACAAACCGTGAGAGACTCTGGACTCCAGGAAACAAACTGAAGGTTTCAGAGGAGAGAGGGGTGGGGAAATGGGGGAGCGAGGTGATGGGTATTAAGGAGGGCACATGTTGTGATGAGCATTGAGTGTTAACATGCAACTAATGAATTGTTGAACACTACCTCAAAAAATAATGATATACTGTATGTTGGCTAACTGAACATAATAAAAAATATAATGACACAGCAAACACCAACAGTTTCATCTTGAGTCATTTCCTCATGGTCCATCACTCCTCAAGTCCCACGAATGCTATGCAGAAAAGCACAGAAAAATGCTATGAATGCAGTGGGTTTATATTACATATAAGGAATTACAAGCTTGGGAAATCCAACACTTTTTTTAGTGAGCCATCAGCAAGCCTGCTCTTTATATAATGCAAATAAAATGCTGAGGAATGGCTGGACAAGGAACAGTCAGAACTGCATTCTTGGCATGCCCGGAAAGAAAGAAAATACGGGGACATTCAAGACGCATGGCAGATTGCTTCTTCCAAAAATCCACTCCTTGGTCTGACAGGTTCTTGAAAGAACTTGAATTTTAACATGAGCATGTTACCAACCACTCTCAATTATCTGACCAATGGAGGCTGGGATCAAATCCATTAAATTTGTCTTGTATAGCAAGCACCTAACTAAGGCTACTATCACAGGACTCCAAAGTCGGACATATATGGCCATACTGAAGTACTGAGCTCACCTTATCCTCCCTATCCTCCACTAGGTCCAAGACACAGCAACTGAGTCTAAGTCCAGAACCGAATGAGCTAAAGACAAGTTTAAATCTTGTTATGGGCTGAATGTGTCCTCCTCCCAAAGTTCATATTTTGAAATCGTAACCTCCAAAGATAATGACATTAGGTGGTGGGGCCTTTGGGAGGTGCTTAGTCAAGGGAGTGACCCTCATGAATGAGATTAGTGCCTGATAAAAGAGCTCCAGAAATCTCCCTCATCCCTTTACCATGTGAGAACACAGTGAGAGGTCTGTAGTCTGTAGCCTGGAAGAGCGTTCTTGAACTTCCAGTCTCCAGAACTGTAAGAAATAAATTCCTGTTGTTTATAAGCCACCTTGACTGTGGTATTTTGTCTAAAGCAGCCCAAACAAGTGAAGACAAATCCCCCATGTTCCTTGAGGACAGTTATGACTCAGAAGGTTATGTCTACTTGGTTGGACTGAGATTGATAATAGGGGAATGAAGTAAATTTAAATTCTAAACAATCTAAAACTGAATTTTAAAAAGATTAGTTAAATGTGTAATGGAAATTTCACCTTTGGAAAACCAAGTAGGCCCTAAAAATATTTAAAATTAAAGGACATCTGTCCCAAGGCAAATTATATCTTATTTTTAAACTATCCTTATCTCCAGATATTTATCAAGAAGTTATAGGTTATACTTAGAGGTCTAATCATTCTATTTGAACTTGTACAAAACACTGAAAATTAAACTTTGGGGAAATCATTTAAACTATACTACCAAAAAAGCTAAAAGTACATTTTACCTCTCTACAGTTAAGAGTGGGTCACCCTGAGTGTATTGTACCAATTCTGTATCATGCGAAACAGGAGGGGGGAGACAGAGAGAGAACATAAACATACAAACAAAGCTTTCTGAAAAATAAATCTAATGGACTCCTTCATCCAGTGAATTATTTTAAATCTTTCTTCAGAGGGTTTATATTTAATAAAATTATAATTATTCATTTAGCAATAAGAGGTGTGCTAATTGTTTCACTATTCTTGTTAGATCTCATATAAATAAACACTGAAATGGACTGCACATATGGTACAGGGATAGAATTAGAGGTGTGTAAATACATAATTGTCTCTCTGATGAAAAGAGTATGTATATACCTATATACATATTTTTTATAAATTTTACTAATGTAAAGGGAGTATGTCATAAAATTTACAAATGATAATAAAAGATTTATTGTGCTTTATTATAAATTCATAAGCCATTTGGTTCCCAAAGAATACTTTCATTCATTTTTTTGCTGAACACTTGTGCCTGAGTCCAAGAAAGAACTGCAACTGACCAACAGGTATAGTAGTGACATGAATGTTGTTTGGTGTTTCCTTTATATTAAGGAGTAATATGAAAATGAAAAATAAATACAGATGTTAGTTAATTATGTGAACAACCTTTAACACTGGGATAATATTTTCGTAATTATGCTATTTGTAATAAAACGCTATAAATACACAACTTTTAAAGTTTAAGCTTACTTAAACACAGCTTCTTAACATTTTTCTATCACATTTTAAGAGTAGATAATTAGCAAACAATAAATCAAGTCTGATTTGTAGTGTTTGTCAATTTCTGGGTGTATACACTGACACTCTGGTTGATTTACGGATACCCAATGGATGTTACTGAATACAAAGTTGAGAAAAAAGGCACATTAGTGCATCATTTTATAGTATTCTACCATGCAGACTGAAAAGATGTGAATAACATTAAAATGCAGCAACACAATTAAGAAGTGAGTCTTGTGTATTTATTAGCTTTTATTTCAACACAACTTATTCTATTTTAAATTTATATTAGTTTTTAATAACGGCTGTGTTTAAAAATCAGCTCTCCCAAATTCCTGAAAATTTAACAATCTGCTCTGCCAAATTCACCCTAGCCAACTCCAGCACACTACTCGTTAGAATAAAGACAAATAGAAACATAAATCCTGAACAACTGTAGGAATAATAACTTAGATCTGGGGGGTGGGATGAGGGAGAGTTTATATTTAGAAGATTTTATTTAGAGTTCTAATATTTTATTTAGAGTTTATATTTAGAAGAGTTCATGTAGGAAAGGAACTGTCCTGATTCTGAGTTTGGGGATTTTTTATTTAATCAGTGATGCCGTCTAAGAGAGATTATCTTCAGTTTAATATAAAAACCAACTAAGAAAATTTAATCCTTACTAAAGTGTGGAACTGGTTTCCACCATGAAATATAGAGAAGTTAGAAGTTGTCACTCCTTCACTTCCAAAAAGAAAAAAAGGTGGACGAATTGAAAATCAATAACTTTTGTTGACTATATCAGAGAACCATGTTAGCATGATAAACCCCTACCCAAAAATCTAGAGAGAAGAATCCAGAGAGTCAAAAGGAGATGTGTTTGCCTGGAGTGGAAACTGCTGGAGCCCTACTGGTAGATAGTTAAAAATTTTGTGGATATAAACTGAAGTAGGAAACTACTGATGGCCACAATCTTAGAAGGACTCTTACAGTTTTGTGGGGCTTTCTTCCATGAACTCCTCAGTTTCATGCAAATAAAATAAGAGAAAATCCCCTATGCCTTTGGCAGGGAGGGGGTAATGTTGTAGAACTTTGTGGAATACTAATATTGTAGAATATACTTAGAGTTTTCTCAATCACAACTCAATGGATAATGGATATTCTTTTCAACAAATGGTGAAAAACTGAACATCTATGTGTGAAAAAAAAGAATATGCACACAGACATTATGCTTTTTAAAATAACTCAAACAGATCAAAGGACCAATCATAAAATGCAAAATTATAAATTTTCTAAAAGAAAACGTAAAAACCCTGTATAATGTCAGGTAGGGTGATACAACATTAAAAAAACAGAATGTGAAAGATAAATTGATATTCATATAGTCTATTAAATAGTAAATATTTTATTAATAAGTATACCTGCTATATAAATATTTAATTATATAAAATATATAATACTATTAAAAATAAAATAAATATTTCATTACTAAATATGAATGTTTATTACATATTAAAATTATTAAAATTTAAAATTAAGATAAATATATTTTATAAAAATATAAAACTTAAAATTAAAAACTATATAATATTCAATTATATAGTCTGTTAAATAATAAAGCTTATTAAAGTAAATAATGCTATTAAAGACAAGCCACAGAGTGAAAAAGTAAATTTGCAAAAGATATATCTGAATAAAAAACATACATTGAAAATATACAAAAACATTTTAAAATAAGAATTTTTTTTTAATTAAAATGGACAAAATCTGAGCAAGCACCTCAGCAGAGAAGATATAGATGACAAAAAAGTATTGGAAATTATATTCAATATTATCTGTCATAACAGAAATTAAAATCGAAACAAGGGATACCACTAGACAATTATTATAGGGGTTGATATCCAAATACCTCACAATATCAAATGCCATTGAGAATGCAGAACAAGAGAAATCTCTTTCACTGTTAGTATAAATGCAAAATGGCACCATAACTTTGGAAAATAACTTGTAGTTTCTTACAAATTAAAAAGTTATTTTATTATATGATCTAGCAACTCTACTCCCATGTATTTACCTAGCCGATTTTTAAATTTATATTCACATAAAAAGCTGTACCTAAATGTTTATAGATCTGTTTATAATCAACAAAACCTGAAAGTAATCAAGATGCTTTTCAGTAAGTGAATTAATACACTAGTACATTTGTATAATGTATTTCTATTGTATGTTGAGATATTATTTTTATCGTATAATGAATTATCATTCAGCAATAAATAATGAGCTATCAAGCTGTAAAAGTGTATGGATAAATCTTAAATGCCTATAGTTAAGTAAAATAAGCCAGCTTGAAAAGGCTACAAATCAACTAATTCCAATTATATTCTGTAAACAGAGAACTGTAGATCCTAGATGAACAGTGATAGCCAAGGGTTGGAGTAGGGTTTAAATAGGTAAAACTTTTTACTATTATTTTATTTTATTATTTTCTAATTTTTATCTATTTATTTGGGGATTTTATTTAAATTTGAGTTAGTTAACATACAGTGTATTATTAATTTGGGGGTAGAATTTAATGATTGATTAGTTGTAACACCCAGTGCTCATTACATCAAGAGTCCTCCTTAATGCCCGTCACCCAGTTACACCAGTCCCCCACCCCCGCCCTCAAGCAACCCTCAGTTTGCTCTCTGTAGTTAAGAGTCTCTATGGTTTGTCTCCCTCTGTTTTTATCTTATTTTATTTCTCCCCTTCCCCTATGTCCACCAGTTTTCTTTCTTAAATTCCACATATGGGTGAAATCATATGGTATTTGTCTTTCTCTGATTGACTTATTTCACTTAACGTAATACTTTTTAGTTCTATCCACATCATTGTAAATAGCAAGATTTCATACAAATGGCTAACAGACACATGAAAAAATGCTCAACATCAGTTATCACCTCAGGGAAATACGAATCAAAACCATAATGAAATACCACCTCACACCAGTCAGAATGGCTAAAATTAACAACTCAGGAAACAATAGTTGTTGCTAAAGATAGAGAAGAAGGAGAACCCTCATCACTGGTGGTAGGGGTGGAAACTAGTGCAGCCACTCTGAAAAACAGTATGGAGATTACTCAAAAAGTTAAAAACAGAACTACCCTATGGCCCAGCAATTGCACTACTGGGTATTTATTCAAAAGATACAAAAAGAGTGATTTGAAGGGACACAGGCACCCAATGTTTATAGCAGTGATGTCCATAATAGCCAAACCATGGAAAGAGCACAGATGTCCACTGATGAATGAATGGATAGAGAAGAGATGGTATACATACAGAATGGGCTATTACTCAGCCACTTAAAAGAAATGGGGGAATTTTAAAGAAACAATCCTTTCAGACATAACACATTTTTCAAAACCCATAGGAATTTACAATGGAAAGAGTAGAACTTGATATATAATTTATCAAAATTCATCTAGGAATAGGGGATTCCAGAATGGAATTCAGAATACAACAAAGTAATCCAACTGTATTATTACAAATACATGAAACAATCTGACCTAACTGGACAGCAGGGAGTGGGAGAAGAGCTGATTTAAGTAACTTTGGAAATGTGTGGAGTCTATAAAATTAGAGGCAAAAGAGATGGAATATAAGCATTACACTTCAGCTGGTAAAGTTTTTTTCATTTTGTTTTGTTTTGTTTTTTTCTCATGGGAGGTTAACAATTTTGATACTCTATGCAAGTACATTAGAATACAGTGATCAGGAAAATGAATGGAAGAAGCCCAGAGCTGTATTTCTCATCGCTGGAGTAGAATTTACACATAAGTGCCAGAGGCTGGACTAATCCATGTGGTCATGGATAAATATCACATCAATATGGCTCACTTTTAGCTTAATATAGATGTAAATGGTTCCACATAGAAATATTAATAAACATGTTTTTACACATAAGTTATTAAACACATATTTTCTTGCTCTGTCAGCAGAAAGGGCCCACCCCCATAGCAATGAACATACGAAATACATACTTCCTGGTTTCTAATACCAATCTTCTAGAAAAGGAAGCAGGGATCCTTTTAAAAACAGGTGATCTAGGAGGGCCAAGGAATGTACAGGATGAACCTGGAGCAACTTGGAGTGCCAAAGAGTAAGGAAGTGTTAAACACAGATACACACAATGGTGGGGATAAGCCAAAGAAACAAATGAACCAACTGGAACCTGCCAGTGATGAAACACTTTGAGAACAAAATAGTAACAGGGCATTGTGTTATAACCCAAAGCATAAAATAAATATCTGGAGTTCATATTGACATAAATAAATAATTGAATAAATGAGCAAATGAAGGACATTAGAAAAATCTCCCATACAGAATTCCAAAAAAAATGCATGTTCAAAGAGTTTGGATAAAATTCTGTAAACTCCTTAAGTTTACCCACACATAGCAACTTCCTTCCACCAAATAGTGTATGGTGGGCCTGGGGGGAGAGAAAGAACAACTTCACAGTAGAGAAGTCTGACAAATGCCACTGAGACCAGTGATCAAGATTAACATGAACAGTGATATGTCATGTCAATAGAAGGTATGCTTGATATCATGTGATGAAAATGACATTTACCTCTATAGTCTTCCTTCAAAAACCACATAATCCTTTTCTAACCTTAAGATAAATGTCAAACAAATCCCAATTGAGGGACATTCTACAAAATATCTTACCAGTACTTCTCAAAACGAAGGTCATCAAAAAGAAGGAAAGTCTGAAAACTGTCATAGTCAAGAGGAGCCTAAGGAGACATGACAACCAGATGTGATACAGTAGTCTATATAAGATCCTGGAACAGCAAATGGACATTAGGGTATTAACAAATGAGATTAACAACAAACAAACAAACAAACAAACAAAACTCAAAAACTATGAACTCTTCTAATAATATTGTAACAATATTATTTCATTAATTGTAACACCTGTAGTTTATTAATGAAGATAGACACAGTGGGAGATACTTAGCGTTGGGTATGTGGGAAGTCTCTGTACTAGCTTCACAATTTTTCTGGAAATTTAAAATGGTTCTAAAATAAAAATATGTGAAAAACAAAATACTGTATTATACTCTTAACTTCTCTAACACTGAAAATATTGAAGTAGAGCCTAGATGATTGTGGGTTGGGCAATTTCCTGAAATCAATACAAACCTGGACTAATTTCCTCACATAAAATGTTGTTTATTGTATTATAAAGTAAGGTCTGTCCTTCATATACTGAGGCTCAGCATTGTTTATTTGACTCAGTGTATAAAATGCTGAAATAGTCTCTATCATTGCCTTCTATGAATTTACAGTATAGAAAAATAAGACATTTAATGAAACTGTGTTCAGTTTTAGACCCATTATAGGGGCATGGCATGCCAAGGCTGTGGTAGAAACAAAGAACAGAGAAGTGAGCCCAGTACATGGTTCTTGGATGTTTTCTGGAGGAGTTGTTTCCTGATTTGACTCTTGAAGATAAGTTGTAATTATTTAGACTAAGAAGGCAGGAAAGGATGTTCCAGAAAAGAATCTGATGGGCAAAACAGAGAGTAATTTAGGGGCATTCAGGCAGCTAGAAGCCCGAGCGTTAAGTGGATTATTAAAACCAAGGATTATTCTGAAGGAATATGTTGGGGTCAGTTCTGCAGTGGGCTCTATCTGTCCTGTTAAATACCTTGCATTTTAACCCTATCTTCAAATTGATCTACTCTTTAATTGTGTGAGTTAACTCTTCCTGTTTGCTAATATAAATTACTTGTATTCTAAAAGTTGGCATAAAAACCAAAATTAGTATTTTTCCCTGTTCTGCTTTGATGCAATTGTTTAGCATGAACATGTTAGGGTAGAGTTTGACTAACACCTGGATATTATTGCAAATTTGCCTTTGGGGATATATTTCAGAATGGCTGCTACAAAGAATAAACATATAACTTTTCTCATTTGAAAGAACACACTAGATTTGGGTATTTTTCCCCAAAGAGAAAAAAAAAAAAGCACAATGGAATTAGGCAGATGTCACTCATTCATTAAACATAGTCTCAACCACTTTTTGTAAAAACAAAGGAATGTGGAAAGTTGTTTTTCATATGTACATTCCACATCCTTTTAAAACTCTTAAAGTAACAGTGCATTTGTACACAGATATTTTAAAAATCTTTCAGGCATTGATTTCTGCTTATGTGCACAGAATGCTAAAGACTTTAAGAAAGTCCTTGAACAATAACTGGAAGACCAGCTGCTGATTTTGTAATCCAGAAAGGGTTACATAGACAATAGGTTCTCATCACACATGCCTGCTTCCCATTACTTTTCTCCCTGTGTTCAAATAAATGTTCGATGCATCGCTCTTTTTCTAATTGTAATTTCTTCATTAAGTTAATAGAGACAAGCAGGGTGGATGTGCATCTCATGGTGTGAAAAAAATATCACCCACCAAGTAACACATCCCCTACTGAGGTGATTAAATTAACAGAACTGTAATTAAATGAACAAGAACTGTCGGTTTCAGAAGCTTTCTCTTGCACAGTATTTCATAAAGTGATTACAGGCTCTTTTAAGCAGACACTTCATCTGCCTTTGTATTGAATAAACTTTATAAACAAAAGTTACTTTGTTAAAGTTTATTTACATAATGGTAACTGCTATGGAAAACTTTTTAGAAGACATCTAAAATTTTACTAAAAAATAAGCCATGTTCAGTGACATCAAAGCCACGCACTTTTACATCACTTGACAGGAACAGTTGTACTATGAACTGTGTAAAATATTTTGGAGTTCTTGAATATTTGACAATAAATGCACCAAAACACCTGTCTTTCATAGTTTGGCAAAATGCTGTGTTTTACTACATAACTCTTTTTGGTAACAACTCGTTGAGGGGAGTTTATAGAGTTGTCTATGTGGGAGTTTATAGAATTGATAGAACTGAGTAAATCATAGTCTTTCCAGTAAATAGAGTAAGTGTGCTCATTGATTGAGAGCATAGATTATTGCAAAAAAAATCTCTGGGTTCAAATATCAGCACTCATAATGTTTTTACCATGTGTACACTCACAGAGAATCTTTTCTACTAAAACCTCACTTGAGATGAACATTGATAAACAACCCCCCAAAGAGTCTTCTAAGAGTACGCTGCTGTCTGTGGTGGCCTTGACCTTCTTAGATTCAAGAGTGTCCCCCAGTCATTTCTCACCATGAGAAGCCAATGGGAATAGAGGTTTCTACTTCTGCATCCACGGCCTCTCCCTGGCCTTCCTGAGTTCCAGAATGTTATTAAAGAGTGTATTTCATATGTGGAACATAAGGATAGCATGGAGGACCACAGGGAAAGGGAGGGAAAACTGAATGGGAAGAAATCAGAGCCGTAGACAAACCATGAGAGACTCTGGACTCTGGGAACCAAACTAAGGGTACAGAAAGGAGGGGGGTGGGGGGATGGGGTAAGCCAGTGATGCGTATTAAGGAGGGCACTTATGGTGATGAGCACTGGGAGTTGTATGAAACTAATGAATCATTGAACACTACATCAAAAACTAATGATGTACTATATGCTGGCTAATTGAACATAATAATAAGATAACAATAAAAATAAAATAAAATCTCCTTTTGATACAAAAAGGGGTGTATTTCATTTGCCACTCTTTGATGGAACAAACTGTGGTAAATCACTTTATCTGTCTGAACCTTGTTTTCTTTGCATGTAAAATTGGATAACAGTTATGTCCTAATTTGAGTATCCTTCCAAAAATCATAGAGGATTTTGCTCAGAAGTTTTATTTAGGAGATCATAGGAAGCGAGTAAAGGAGTAACGAGAGTGAAGTAAGGAATGGAAAACAACCAGTAGAAAATGTTATAAGCAGAGGATGTTTGACTTCATTAAACCTCTTCATAAGCAACTTGCATTGAAAGAAAGAAAGGGAGGGAGGGAAAGAGAGAAAGGAGGGAGGGAAGGAAGGAACGAACAAACGAATGAATGAACGAACTTGTAAGTGCCTCTTAGAATCATCTATTTGTGGAATGGGAAGCTGGACCTTTATCTGCTAGACTTGCCATCCTGTTATTTAAATCCCACTAAGCTGAAAGACATTCAGTATGTGTTTAAGGCAGAAACTATCTGTGTGACTCTGAGCTCCCATGGAACTGCCCAGTGTGGCTTCGGAGGGAGGTAAGGCAGGCACTAGAAATAACTGCTCTGTGCTTCCAACTAAAAGAATTATTTTGAAGATTGAATGTAAAAATACATTACGGTATTTAGAAGAGTCCTGGGGACATGTAACCATCATGTAGTAAGTGGTCTTAGTGTCGTTTTTATTGTCATTATAATGATGCTCATTTTTATTATTCTGTGATGAATTACATGCTTTGAGACAGTTCATCTTCTACTTATTCTCTCACATAAATTAAACATAAAAGATCTTTAATATGCTAGTTTATAACCTATCTCACATATAGACTGCACAGGATATAAAGGAATGGATAGAGTTTAGGTTACTTTCTTATCTCCTTGCTAATGGTCATTAAAAAAATCCTAATTTAATTCCCACTTCTAATTGGCTGTGGTACTCACTTGCATTAAATTAGTCTCATTAAATTGGAATAGCATCATATATTCCGTTTGTCAAAATACTTACATGAAGCCCTTTTTTCACTGAATAAAAGGCTCCTTCCCTCTCTCTCCCTCTCTCTGTCTTCCTATCCCTCTCCCCTCCTTCCTCCTTCCTTTTTCCATTCCTTCCTCCTTCCTTTTTCCACCCCATGTCCTGCACTTGGTAAATTCCATCTTGTGTAATTCCTAACTACACTATCATCACATCAGGGCTATTCTCTATATTCTTACCTTTTCTACTTTCAGTTTTGTGTTGTATCATTTTTCCCTTTTCTCTCTTACATTGTATATAACTCAATCACACGTTCCTTTAATTATGTTATTCTTCCTCTACCTTCTTGCTTCTTTTAATTTCTTTCATTCAAGTGTATTCCACATATGCAAAGTACAGAGTTTTATCCACCAAATATGGAAGACTCAATCTCTCCTTCCTTATGTTTTTTCCTGTTTTTATTTTTTGTTTGTTTTTTGTTTTTTGTTTTTTTGAACAGGGTTCAGATTACTACTAATCTAATTTTTTTGGAAATATATGTGTGTAAAATATAGGAAAGAAAGATTTTAAAAGACAATTATTACAAAGTTTATGTGTTATTGGATTAATAGGTGAGAGTTCTTTACTTACACATATTAATTCCACTGATCTTTTTTTTTTTTAATGCTTCATTGAATTTATTTTTTTCTTCATGGATTTTTTAAATGTTTGTTGACATGTGACTTATACAAAATGAAATCTGAAAGTATACAGCCTGAGGGATTTGTATTTTATATTCATGTTAACACAATTCTGAGTAAGATACTAAACATTTCTCTTCTATTTTGATAATTTTTAAAAATAAATTAGTGTAGTATATAAATATTATGTTTCAACTCAATAATTCTAACGAAATCTTAACTATTTAAAAAATTTGCCCAGAATTTATGCTCTAGATTAGCAGTTTTTCGTATTATATGACCATTTGATTTTAGCCTGACTTCCAACATTAGCAGTCATTTATTCATTTTGCATCATGTTTCCTTTTAGATTATAGGAATGGGAAAGCCCTTTTACAAGTTATTGTCACTGAGAATACTCAATATTATGGTTTTAAATATACCAATTCCAATCACTTTGCAATAAACATTATTCATAGATAAATTATAAAATTTAATTAAAATAGAAGTGGTTGTATTTATTGATCAGAAAATTTTATATATTAGTGTCTTCTCCTGGAGACACTAGTAGGAATGATTTCAGTTATTACATAATGCCACATATAATCTTGCTAGCTTTCATACATGATCTTTCTAAAATTCCTATCTAACCTCATTTTTAACACTTGTAAAATTTTACTGTTACCTCATTACCCACACAATTTAAAAGTCCATTTTTGGCCCAGCATCCAAGATAAATTTTGGTCAGGCCCTCCCTCCAATTAGGCTTTTTGTCTTCTCATATCTGATTCAAACAAATGTACCTAACTTTCCAACTAAAATAAATATTTTGCAATTTTCAGCATATTCTATGTTTTCTTCTTTACATAAGTGTACATTTCATATGCTGCTTCTTTGCCCCAAAATGCCAAGGAGAGGTCACGTGCAATGTATAAGGTAGAGATGAAGAAAAGGAAGTATTCTTAAAAAAATTTTTTTCATCAGTTTTTTTCCATCTGAATGTAAGATCCTGCCTAAAGGTTAAATTATCTGTGAAGCCATCTTTAGACAACTCAATCTGCCCTTTTGTCTGAGTACCATGTCCTATCCCAAAATGTCCAATAGTGTTTTGTAAATTATTTACCTGTCATTCTAAAGATAATACGAGACAACAATGAGGAAGTACAGAATCCTGCACATCTGAATATCCCCAGATGTTGGAATGCAGTCTTTTGTCTGAACAAAGAACAAATGAATACTTCTTTGGGCATTAGTGACTTAGGCCCATGTTTCCCAGTGTTATTTTTTGGGCAGAATTTCCAACATGGAATGTGTTTCTCCTTCTTGATTTTCCACGTAATTTTGAACAAAATGTGTATCTAACCATGAAATTGTTTGTGACAAAAAAAAAAAATCCCTCATCTAAATGGATCATAATAAAAGTCCTTATTTTAAGGATGAAAGAAGCAGATTGGAGCTGCAGCATTTCTTGCAAAGTATTCACTTGTGCACTTGTTTTCTAAGTATTTGAATTAATACGAAATGTCCCAAATGATAGGAGATTAGGTTCTGTACATTAGCTAATCCTTTGTGAAGTAACAGCATGCCCAAATGTCATTTAGTTCAAATCAAAGACCTCAGACAGTTGGTGAAATACAGCAGAAGGAAATCTTCTTTGATATGCTAATGATTCAATGTGTTATTCATGAAGTGTTGCTCACCCTGGACACTGATATCAACTTTAGTAGAGAAAACAGTTATTACACTTTCTTTTATTTAATTTCCATGCTTTACTTGAAAAGTGAATATGAATGAAGAGAATGCTAACCTTTGTTTTTGGAAATGAAATCTCCAGGGAAACAATAGATTTTTTTTTTTTTTCTTAGCTCCGTTTCAGATTTCTAAAGAATATATCATTATTCATAGACGTATTCCTAGCATGATCTTTTTCTCCTACATACTGGCCAATTTTGTTGGATGAATGAGTTCAGTGCTATACTGTAGACCAAATTCTAATAACAACAGATGCAATTTATTGAATGTCTTCTACATTTGGTATTTTGTGTACATTATCTTCAAAAATAAGAACACTTCTTAGAAAACAGACTCAGAGAGTATACACAATTTCCTTAGTCACACACATGAAAATGTGTGGAGGAAGGTGTAAATTCATGTTTGTCTTTTCTAATGGCCATGTGCTTTCAACATCATTGTGTTAGCTGGGATAGGCTCACTTTCACTGCAGATTCAAAAACTGCCTAATCTTAGTAACATAGCAAAAAATAAGTTTTCCTCTTGCTCATGTTACATTGTCCTTTGTGGGTGACCAGAGGGACTCTGGTAAGTGGTATGACAGATTTCCTGCTTCACCATAGCAGTGGGCAGAGAATATGGCACCCTGGTTCTTCAAGTTCTGGCATGTAAGGAGGCCATTTTTCTTTACATGGCATTGACCAAAGCAATTCCCATGACTACCACAAACTCTGAAGAGTGCTGGAGAGTTCAATTTTTCCATTAGGCTGGAAAAACAGAGCTGTAAATATTTGTTAAACAGTATTGATGACTGCTACAAGTTATCTCCCAAATGCATTCAGAAACTTGTTGTACTGATAACATAAATAGCTCAATAGCCAATAGTTCTTATAAACTTGACAGAAATGAAACATCTGATAAGAAATAGGATATGGAAGAAAAAGTATATGAGATATATATTTCCAACACTTCCTAGTAGAGGTCTTTGACAACTCTATACCAATTTTCCTATTTTATCCCCTTTTGCCTTTCCCCCTTCTTTAAAAGTGAAAATTATTTCCTACTCTATGTTCTCCACATTCCAAATAATATTGAAATGTGCCACCACATTAACTACTCTAAAGCTTTGCTTATTCATTTCTGCTCTGATGCACGCGTCTCCTTCATAGTATGACTGGTTTGAGGGAGAACTACTAACCACGCACATAATTAATACTGCCTGATTTTTGCCAAGGTGACACTAGCACCCTGGATATGATTGGTAAATATGTTTTTCAAAATCCTGTTCCCCTGTCCTTTGCCAAGGAGAGGTCACGTGCAATGTGTAAGGTAGAAATGAAGAAAAGGAAGCATTCTTAAACGGCCTTAGAAGTTACACACAGCTCTCTATTCAATGGTCTGTGAGCTCCTGTCACACTCAAGGCTGATTTCACAAAATTCCATTTTTGTGGATTTTTCACATATTTCACATATGTGGAATATTCACATATTTCACTTTGCTGTCCCAAGTGGTTCCCATATGGACCCATATATACTCTCCTGTACTCTGCAGCTTTTCCACCTGCACTAATGTTTGGGGTTGGAATGTTAGTGATAGTTCTCTGAAAACTCTGCCTACACTCTACAAATTTCTGTCACAGTTCCTCCCACATTCCTGTGGAACTCCCTTATCAGACACCTGTAATAAGTGCTTTCCAAACCAAACACAACTTGGTAAAATGGCCACAACTCTTCAGCCTAGCTTGCATGGTCTTCCATACTCAGGAGTAACTATATTATCTACGTTTTTTTAATTTTTTATGCCTCTCCCTACACAGTTACACTCAGAATGGAATGTACAAAAATTATCTTCCTCTACTTTGCATCACAGTTCTGGTTATTGAATCCCTGCCTGGTGTTTTTCTCTATTTCTATTTATAGGAGTCTTACTAATTTTTCATGAGCTATTTTAAATGCTACCTCATTCTTGATATTTCCATAATCACTTCAGATAGAGGTAATGACTCTCTTTAGATATTCATAAGGCATTCCACATACTTTCTTCATCTTTGCATTATCACATTAACCTTGTCCTTAAAGTAATTATATGTATATTTGGTAAGAATAAAAGCAGGCACTGGGATTCAATATTTCCTATTTTAATTCTTTTGCTTTTCAAGTTTTATTATTGTTGGGTTATGATTTTGGTAGTTCTGTTACAGTGATTTAAAATTCTGATAAATGAGAAAAAACTTGGAGGTAAAAGGATAATTTTTACACTATTTGACACTTACAGGATCTATCCCTAACCAAGGAATATACTGTGGTCTCAATAATAGCAATTAGTTGTAAAAATATAGTACACAAACATTAAACACATTCAGACTTTCCGCAAGATCTGGAACAAATTCTAAACTTAATGTTATGTCTCAGAATACACTGAGTCCTCCCTATTTTGTAATGAAAGTGGCACATTACAGATACTAGTTTAGTAGTCTTTCAGTAGTAATCATCATTTATCCATATCCCAGTGGTATCAGATTTATGCTTTGTGTCTGTTCTCCCAACATACAGAATGTGATGACTCAAGTCTCTCTTTTTTTTTTTAAGATTTTATTTATTTATTTGACAGAGAGAGATCACAAGTAGGCAGAGAGGCAGGCAGAGAGAGAGAGAAAGAGAGAGAGAGAGAAAAGGAAGCAGGCTCCCTGCTGAGCAGAAAGCGTGATGTGGGATTCAATCCCATGACCCTGAGATCACTACCCGAGCCGAAGGCAGCAGCTTAACCCACTGAGCCACCCAGGCGCCCCTGACTCAAGTCTCTTGAATGTTATGCAGACACCTTAAATTCAAAAGGTCCATAATGAACCCCAGATGTGGTCCTACTCAGCATTACTTATACTAAGTAGTGTCAACATACATGGTTGTAAAATCCAGTCACACAAAAGAATATGCTTTCTTATCGTTTTTCCTCTTAATGCCCACTCCCCTCAAAGAGCTAATGACTTCCAAAATCTTAATTTTACTTTATATATTTTCCTTGAAACTGTCCATTCTCCCCCTCCTCTAGTAGAAACACCCTAGTTTCTCCTGGAATACCACAATAGTTTCATTCCCCGCCCCCATATCTACCCTTACCTCCTTCCAATACATTCTTCAACAAACGAGACCTTGTGAAAATGCAAATTTAAACAGGCCTAAAATCTATAGATGACTTCTCAATTTTATTGAGGGGGAAATCTGAATTGGTAGCATGAGCTTCCAGTTTATGATCTTTGCTTTCCATAATTTACCTCATCTCTTATCAGCTTTGCATGTCTTCCATTCTCTCACTGCAAATCAATATTATTGTATCAAAGAAAAGCCTTACGTATTTCAGCATCTAATCATTGTTTTCACTATGTTATGAAAACCTACAGATCTTCAACAATGATTTTATGTGTTCACCGAGTAACACCCAAATTAGTAAAAATGTTGTCTTCACTGCAATTTATTTCAAGGCAGCTCTCCTTGACTATCTACCTCCTACTGAGTCAGAACTCTACTTCTCACACTTGTACATATGAAGCATTTTGTATTTTTCTATTTACAGCAATATGATGATTAAAATACTGTGTATTTTATAATAATCTGCATTCTGGACTACACTGCATACACTCTGAGGAGAAATCTTTGCAATCTCATTCATCACTACAGCTCTCATGATGAACATGCTGTCTTCACCTAGTGAGCAGTCACCATATGTGTGCTGAGCACATGTTAAAAGGCAGTGCGATTGTTGTATGTGAATGTGTGCCTTTTTTCCCCTCATTTCCAGATACTTCTAAAGTAGATTGAAAGTTGAAGCTAAGAAGTTTGTAGGGAGTAATCTTAATATATCATTCAAAATTAATTAAAATTAAGTTAATCAACTATCTTAACCAACATTAGTTGCTAGTCATGGAAGACTTTTATTTTTTAACTGATGGCAAACTTCAGGAAAAAGTTCTGAGTTTCTAAGTATAAAATGGACACATTGGTTTTTAAATCACAATACATAGGAGATATCATCTTGTCCAATGTTCTTTCCTGAGTGCTTTCCCCAAAACTGATGAGTCTTAAAAAAAAAAAAAAATTATATTAATATATATATATATATATATATATATATATATATACATACATATATATGTATTTTTTTTCTTGGCAATGATCACATTGTTCATTTTGAAAAATCACTGGAGTTTGAAAACTGTTATTACCAAATGATGATAAAGAGTCCTTTTTGTTTGTTTATATACCAATAGATCATTATCAAAGAGAGACAGGAAAATTATTTACATGATGAAAAGATTTCACAATGTCACTGGAATGAGCAGCTTCACTTCATGCCACTTTAATAATGATTTCAGTCTACATATTTTCTAAATATGTATACATCTCTAAATAAGAAATAATCCTTGTATGTAGAACTACTTTGGTGCCTCCATATTTTAGGAGAAGAACTTTATCTTCAATTTTCACACAAACTGGTTGAATCTCCCCACCCTTTAGAGCCCAATTCAAGAGCTACTACTGTTGTTTGCAACACTTTTCCTTGAGATTTTTCTGGAAGCAAAATACCTCCTTTGGTTACAGTTTCAGCTGCACTCCTTTCAACTAAAACAGTCAAAGAAGAGAAGAAAGTTTCTAAATGCCTGCCCTGTCATGACTCAGGCTACCACAGTTTCTACTATCAATAAAGAGTCCTTTGATGGTTACCCAATTTAAGACATTATTGTTTGAATTGCAATTTGGGTATAAAGAAATAAGCTTCTACAGCCTGACCTACAAACATGAAATAATTATGAAGTATAGGGGACACTTTTAAAAATGTCTGAAATTCCTAAAGTATAAATAAAAATAAGGAAATTTGAAAAGGACTTGAGATTAAAACAAAACAAAACTGCTAAAGGAGGAAAATTTAGTTTGGTGTGTGTGTGTGTGGCTTTATCTATAGATCACCTGTGTTCATGATGCAAGAAAGTAAACTAGGAAGACTCTCTCTTTCTCATTGGAAAGTCTAAGAAAAGAAATCCAAGGCACAAGGGTTACAGAAAAGAAACAGCCAAATCCATAAAGGAGAAATCCAGAGGAAAGGCAGCTCCATACATGATGTATAAATTTTGACCAAGTCTTGGTATTGTCCCTGAACTACATATTCCTGGGACAACAGGAGGATGATTAAAAAAAGAATTGTGCTGCAACCCACTGCATGTGTGACAGTTTCTAGTTAGAATCACATCAAGCTAACCACCTGCTAAGACAAAGCATAAACACTCTTTAGAATAGTATGGTAAAATCCAGAGTACCCACAAAATAATGTTCACAGTATCCAGGAAGCAATCCAAAATTATCCAAAGTTAAAAGAACAAGGATAAAAGTCTTAGCACTAGAATATGAAAAGAAGAAGAAGAAGAAGAAGAAGAAGAACAACAACAACAACAACAAAATAAACCGAAAACACAGAATCTAAGATTTTAAAAAATGTAAAAAAAAAAAAAAGAACCCAGTTCAGATGTGTAGAATAATATTAAAAATTATATGAAATACATAAATTTACAAATAAAAGAAGATCAATTAAATCCAAATATAATAAATATGGAGAAAGTCACACATGGACACATCACAGTAAAACTGTTGTAAACCAAAATAGGTAACTCTGAAGGCAGCCAGAGACAAAATAACCCATTAAACACTGGCAGAAAAGAATGTCTTAGGCCAGGGACTGCTCCTCAGAAACACTGGAGACTAGAATTGATTGGCACATCATACTTAAAATGTAAAAACCAAACAAACAAAACACCAAAACCAAAAGCCAAACCAAAGAAACAAACAAACAAAAACAATCCATAAATACTTACCCATATGCCCAAGATGAATATCTCACAATGAAGGTATAATAAATACATTTCAGATAACAGAAAGTCAGTTTTCCATATCAGACTTGCATTAAAAAATGTTCCTCACGCTGAAGGAAAATAATACCAAAGGTTACTCAGATTTCCAAAAATAAATAAATATTAGAAATGGAAAATATATGATAAATATAAAACACATCTTCCTCTAACTTGATCAAAATGCATTATTACTTTTTAAAGCAAAAATAATAATATTGCTTTGTGTGCTTACAATGTATACAGAATACATTTTATACATTTTATAATTATAAAGCTTGCATTAAGTAAAAACACATATAAGATAGGAGGTTTTCCTATGTTTAAGTGAAGGGGTAGAATACTAACTTTGAATTCACTGTGAACATTTAACTATGTATACTGTAATCTCTACAGCAGCTGCTAAAAATTTAATGATAAGAACCATAACTGAAAAATCCAGTTAATGATTATATACTGAATTATAAAACAATAGTCCAAAAGAATACAGGAAAGAGAAAACAAAGATACAAACAAAAATGTGTACTGGCAGGAAATAAACACTAACATGATAGGGTGAAATCTAATATCAACAATTATACTAAATGTTAATGGGTTAAATATTCAAATTAAAAAGCAAAGGTAATCAGCGTGGGTAAACAAGATCCAACCAGATCTGTCTACTACAAATACACTTTTAATATAAATATACAATAGGGTTTTAAATTAAATATATAGAAAAATTACAATATCATGACAAAGTCGAGGTGACCATATTAATACCAATTATAACAGACATCAAGACAATTACCACAAATAAGGAAGACATGCAATAATGATTGAAAAAAGCCTACTTATCAGTAAAGCATTATAGTCATAAATAAATAACTAATAATATGGTATCAAAATACATGAAGCAAAAAATTGATAAAATTAAAAAAAGCAATAGAGAATTCCATAGTC
Organism: Lontra canadensis; assembly: GCF_010015895.1. Lineage (NCBI taxonomy): Eukaryota > Metazoa > Chordata > Mammalia > Carnivora > Mustelidae > Lontra > Lontra canadensis. The sequence goes on from NW_022631038.1 coordinate 10,262,954, forward strand.
TAAATAGGAGATTTGAAGCATCTCACAACAACTAAATGAAAATAGCCAGTATATTTGTGGAAGATTTAATTATAATAACTAATTACAATTATTAGGTATTATTACTTTATTGATCACCAAGACCTTTTGATATTTTTAAAATTCTGCACTAAAAAAAAATATTATTTTTCTACTTTATAGTCTAAATTCACAAAGATAGGTAATATTCTCTATGGACCATTAAACAAGTCTCACTTATTTTAAAAGGACTAAAATTATACAGAGCATTACCTTTGACCACATCATAATTAAATCACAAATTGATAACAAAAATATATACAGAGAAATTACAAATATACTAAAATTATACAACACATTTCTGTATAATCTAGAGGTAAAAGATAAATCACAAAGGATATATTTCACTTGAATAACATTTAACAAATATATACACATATAAAGATCATTGAAAGGGAGATAAAACTGCTCCTTTGAAAGAAATATATATCATTACAAATGTATATTTGAAAATAAGGTCTAAAATTAATGACCTCTATTTCCATTTCAAAAATAGAGAAAACAACAACAACACAGTTTAGAATTTAAAGGGATAACACATCATAACAAAATAGGATTTGGATGAGCAATTGAATGATATTTTTTAGACCAGCAACTGATTGATACTTCAACATTCAAATATCAATCAAGTTGTTCATCTCTACAAAAATCTTGCTAGCATTTTTTAATAGGATGGCATTAAAATTGGGGGAAAATGAAATACTAAAAATATCAAGTCTTCCTATCCATGAACATGGCTCATCTCTCATTTATTTTTTTCATCAATATTTTTAGTTTCTGCATATAGAGCTTGCATCAAATGTATTAGATTTTTAAATTACTTTCATTTTTTGTTCTATTTTTTCATTTGATTCCAATTGTTTATTAATGACTCACTAGTATATGATTGAATGCTTTATATCAACTTTTCCCCTAGCACCTAAACTCACTTTTGTGTCCTAGGAGTTTGTTATTGTTTTGTAGATTATGTGGTATTTTCTATTTGGGCAAACAAGTCATTTTAAAATAAGGACTGCTTTATTTTTCTTTCTAATATGCATTCCACTTGTTATGTATCATTTATTGCATAAGCAAGGCATTCCATTACACTGTTGCATAGGAGTGGTGATAGAGGTCATTGTCTTCTTGCAGATTTTCGTGGAAAGTATTTAGCCTTTCATAATTAAGTATGGTGTTAGCTGTAGATATTTTGCAGGTACATTTTGTAAGATTGAGGAAATTTCCTTCTGTTACTACTTTGTTGGGAGTTTTTAGCATGAATGTATATTAAATTTTGTTTAAAGCTTAACAGATAATCAAATGTAAAGTGTTGTCTTTGATTGAAGGCTTGCTGGAAATAAAAAGAAAAAATATATCTGGGAGATAACCAGGGACAGCCAAATACTCACTGGGCACTGAACAATGTTGAAAATTATTTTTCAGTTGTTAGGTCTGGTTTTGAGAATCTTTCATAGTTTCCTGGTGATTCATTTATTCTCATATATTTCCCCTAGATATTCTTATGACCTACAAGTGGTTCAGGGAAAGTTATAGCAAAATATTAAAATGGTTATCAAATCTGTGTATATGGGTGTCATTGCATTTTCATGTCGACTTTTATAAATTTTAGTCATTTCATTAGGAAAAATAACAAGTACATTATACTTTACATTATTATTACTATACTTTACATTATCTTGAATGTATATATTTCATTAGTAACTTCTAAATAATGGAACATTTTACTGAGTAAGCATTATGTAGCTACTTGAAATATTACATATTATACCATTCAGTAAGTATTTCTTTACGAAAATATTTTATAGCAAATTTCTGTAGAAACCATTGCTAAGAAATGTTTGAACTTTGAAATATAAACTGTTAATTCTAAACATAAGAGTTACTTTCAATTTTTAGATTTTGATGTTTATGTGTGTATAAATATGCACATAAATAGTTTATGTATGTATAAAATAAATATATAAATACTAATAATTCTATTTGCATCTTTATGCATGTAAGCGATAATAAAAAATACTTGTTGAGGTGAGGTCAACCATGGTGTCTAAATTACAGGTCAGAAAATAAAAATGTACTTGTTAAGTAGAAACTCTGGGGATAAGGAGCCTAGTTCAGTCAAATCATGGTTATATGATGTGAAACCAGAAACATGGTTATATAATGTGAAACCAGAAACAAAAGTTTGGAGGAAATCAGTGTCTTGTCATATCAAGAATTACTTCCTTTCAAAAATATGTTCAAATTACATCAAAGGAAAAGGTTTTAAAATTTGTTTCGGAGATTGTTGCAGGGTTAAAAAACTTCTCAGATTGTATTTATCCAACAAATATGCATCCTTACACAACCTATATTTATTGTATAATGACTTTCATCCTGAAGTGCTTTACAAGTTGATTTACAAACTCTGTGTACTGCAATCATTTTCATTTTCGAAATGCACTTCATCCGTTATGCATACGTATATTTCATTTTATGAATTTCAGGATATGGCATAGTAATCCCCAAATAGCACTTTGAGTTTGAAACACTGTTTTATGGCTTCATGAGAACCACATGACAAATTGCTTACTCTGGTTTCTGTGACAAATCTGTCTTTTCAGTAAGTGGAGCTCTAATTGAAATGTACACTTCAACTTGCAGGCAGCAAAAGACAAAAAATATCAACTGGGGGCTCATGAATGGGTGATGCATTAGTTAGCACAAAATTTATTGAGTTACCACTGTGTACAGAAAACCTATTTAGGTGTTATATGGGGAAAATAAAAAGTGCAGCCTCTGGCCTTGATGATGATACAAATTAATTTGCACAGACAAAACATAACCACATTTAGATTTCAGTATTTCTTTAAGTAGCATACCAACAGATGTGAGTAAACATATGGCTCAAGCTCAATTCACAAGTGCTGAGTTAGTGTAGTAATAATATAATAATCAGAGCAGGACTGACTTAGATTCCTGAAAGGAATACATTTGAACCCAGCTTTTATTAGTAGAAAGGTTAAAATGATCCTAACATTCATTGGTAGATTTATTATTACACCATAGGTATACTTAATTCATTTATTGTAATAGCTTTCTAAAATTCAAGCAATTTCTGTTATTATTGGTTGGCTCATGATGATTCATTATTTCATACATTCATTCATTTGTGTATTCTACCCCCAGCCATACATTCAACCATCATTTATTGAATATTTAACATATGTCAGAAAAACTGATATAAGTCAATGACAAATTAGGGAACAAAACACAACCTAAGACCTTAAGAGGTGATTACTATTCTTAAGATATGTTTTCCACTATCTGATATCACAGGGGTTTTTTGTTTTTTGTTTGTTTGTTTGTTTGTTTTGTTTTTTGACAGAGATGACAAGTAGGCAGCGAGGCAGGCAGAGAAAGAGAGAGGAGGAAGCAGGTTCCCCACTGAGTAGAGAGCTTAAAGCGGGTGTCGATTCCAGGGCTCTGGGATCATGACCTGAGCCGAAGGAAGAGGCTTTAACCCACTGAGCCACCCAGGAGCCCCAGATATCACAGTTTTAAATAACTAATATATACTTAAAATCATAGTAGTTAAAATTTGCATAATACCTCTTTATATTTATGAATGTAAATGGCTGAATTATTTCCCTTCAAATTCCATATGTTGAAGCCCTAACCCCTTGAAGATAAGGTCTTTAAACAGGTACTAAGGTAAAAGTAGGTCAAATGGATAGAGGCTCACCCAGTATGACTTGTGTTATAAGAAGCTGAGATTAAAGACAACACCTAAAACATGTGAGCATACTGGGGGAAAGCAGCCATCATTAAGAGAAGGAGAAAGGACTCTAAAGAAACCAAAGCTATGGACATCTTGGTATGGGATTTTCAACCTCCAGAACTGTGAGAAAATCTGTTGTGTAAGTCAGCTATTCTGTAGTATTTTGTTTTGGCACCTTTGGCAGAATAATAAAATACCAATATCCAAATAAAGTCCAACATGACCACTTTTTCCTGATCCCTACGCATTACATATTTTCCAGAAGCTGACAAAATGTAACAGAATGATTAAAAGATTTTAATTGAATTTCTGAAAAGTGTCTTAGTCACAACACCCCTTTGATATCATGAGAATATTGGTAGGAATTTAATGTAAAATAACTATAGAGGAAATTTTAACTTGATATGCTACACTTCCAAATTGATTTTCATTATGAAACTGGAGATATATTGCTGCAAAAACAAATTTGCTCTCAAAATACAATGAATCACATTTTAAGATGCAGAGAAAGGAAGAAAGCAAGCCCAGAAACAGATAAGAAATGGGAGATATAATGAATATAAAAGGTGAGAAGAAAAAGTTTGTAAAATAAATAACCAAAGAAAGCATTAATAAAGTTTTTATTCATATTTATGATTACTATTCTAAAATAAGCATAGAGAAATATACGGTAGGGGCAAGAAAAAATGAGTTTCTTAAGATACATTTTACTCCCGGGCGCCTGGGTGGCACAGTGGATTGGGCCTCTGCCTTCAGGTCAGGTCATGATCCCAGGCTCCTGGGATCGAGTCCCGCATCGGGCTCTCTGCTCAGCAGGGGGCCTGCTTCCCCCCCCCCGCCCCCGCACCTCTCTCTGCCGGCCTCTCTGTCTACTTGTGATTTCTCTCTGTCAAATAAACAAATAAAATCTTAAAAAAAAAAGATACATTTTACTCCCTAAATGCATTTTTCTTTTATTCTTTCCCTGTTTATAACTATATGTGTATCCTGAAAACTTACCTCCTTTGTTTACAGTTTCCTGAGTATATACAAAATTTTTTCCTTCCACGTAAATGAAAATATTGTTTCAAGTATTATGGGAAAATTGCTGTATGTGCATTAAATTTATGACAGAGATGAAAAGTCAGAAAAATTTGAAGTTGATAGCGTTATATACAACAATAGATTCAGGTAAAACAATGCTAGGCATCACAAAGAAAGAAAAAAAGTACCTATATTACAAAAACACATTTCTCCAAAGAAATAAAGGTAATATATGATTAATTGATATTTGGCACATTTTGAAAAGCAATTATTATTTTTGAAAACCACTCTTTACAAATTGTTATTTTTTTCCTTAAGATTAGGGAGAGCATATTATTTAAATGGTATTTTCTGTTTTCACTCATGAAAGAGATTAACTGAAATAGTACTATATCCCAGAGGTGTCTTACAATTACATATATTTTAACATTTTTAGTAAATAAGACTGGATAAAATGTCAAATTCACACTTGGAAATTACAATGTTGAAATAATGAAAGAATGGAAATATAATTTTCTGAGTTTATTAAAATTAGTCAATGATTAGACAAGACATCTAAACTTGAAAGTGGAGTAATATGTCAATAATTACATTAATATTAAAATAGTTCATTCTAAAAAAATAGTTCATTCTAATAAGCAATAACCAGACTCCATTCACTGTACTTAGCCATTTATAAATTACTCAGGTAATCTCCATTATCATGTAATTAAGAAGATGCTCTTACTGACTATTTAAACATCTTGCTACCTTCAGAGCCTGAAAATCTGCTGCAGGTCACAAAAAAAAACAGAGCCAAAGTTTAAGTGCAAAATTAAATAGATGGATAATTGATACAGAGATATGGAAATATAACTCTAGATTCTATATAACTAGATTTATGTTTTTAGATTTTTCTCCATGTGTATTGAGTTCTTCCTATCTTCTCACTTTTCAATAAAATCAAAAGATGCTTTAACCAAATTTAGAGACTACGAAGTAGTATTAGGAAGGATATCTCTTCTTAGTTATTTCCAAAAGTTCATGCCATATATTTGTTTTTTAATAACAGATAGCTACAAACTATCAGGACTATACCTATAAAAGTGAATTTAATATTTCTAAGCTGTATTTAGAACTTCTCATTATTGAGAACATACTGTGAAAACATAGATGTTTTTAAATATATTTTGTGATAAATATCCTTAATATGAAAAGATTATGTACATCAAAGGACTCATATGTAAGTTGATACTGTACTGGAAAAATTAGGTAAAGAAGACTCCATCAAGCAAAATGGTGGCTTTTTTAATTTATCAAATATTTGTGACTTAACAAAATGTCTTAATTATTGAGTGTTTTAATAAATACAGATGATGAAAATGATTCTTCTAGATTCCTGAGAGGACTTTATCCATATAATATTACATGAAAGTGTATAAAAGTTTTCAATACTTCAAAAATCACATTATTTTAGGGATGTATGAGGGGCTCAGTGGGTTAACTGGCTGCCTTTGGCTCAGATCAGTATCTCAGGGTGCTGAGCCCCATGTTGTACTCCCTGCTCAGTGGGAAGGCTGTTTCTCCCTCTCCCTCTGCTGTTCCCCCTGCTTGTGTTCTCTTGCTTGAGCTCCATCTCTCTAATAAATAAATAAAATCTTTTTAAAAATCACATTATTTTATTTTTCTATTTTCAATGTTGGAGGTGTTTCATGAAAATTTTGCTTTTGAAGGAAGTGGGTGTAGGCATCGTCAAAAAAAAGTGTATTCTTTCTTTCTATGTGTATTTGCATTCCGACCAGAGATCAAATTTTAAAGCTATTAATTTATATATATATATTTTTTTTGAAAATTAACATAAGCCATAAAATACGTTTCATTTGTTTTTTATTCGTGTATTTACTGTCACCTAATCCATAAAAGTGTCTACACTTTGTGAAATGTGTGTAATACCAGGTCATAATATCTTAACCCAACCAGCACATTCATGTTCAAACTTGAACTGTGGGTCATTAATGCTCTGCCAGGAGCTAACTGTCATTTACTAGGGGTAGGCAAATATAGGTTTCTACATGACAACATATATATGACCTTATGTCAGATTATTCAGCTCACACGGGGTACATGAGAAGTAGACCAAAATGCACATTCTCCACAGTCAGAAAAGGAGAGGTATGGCATAAGGCAGGGCCAAATATGTGTTAGAATAAAAGTCAGCCTAATGATTTGCACGGAGCTTCAACTAATTTCTGATGTTTTCAACAGTTGTGTTCTTAGTTTCTCAGCTTTTGCAGACCTTAGCAGGTAAAGGCGTTGACAGGTACAGAATATATGGCACTGTTTTCTTAGTGAAATTCTAATTTATTTTATAGGCACACATAGCCTTCAAGTAATAATAATGTTAGAAGTAATTTATTTGCAAGGGTATCTTTTTGCATGTAATTTTAATTTAAATTTAAGTGTATTTAAAAAATGTGATATTCAGTGCTTCTGAACACAACTGTCATACCACCTGGTTAGAGCCACAGTCAGTTCTGAATTGATCATTGCCCATGCTGTGTCAGATAAAGGATTTGTGTCTGCTGTAGATAAAACATCAAAATATCCATAACATTCATCCAAATGTGATCCTCTACACATGTTGACAATAAAACATAAATATATAACAATATCCATTTTGAACTTCAGATAACAGTGTAATTTATGTAGTATTTCCCTAGTTCATATGTAGGTTTTTTCATGTCTAATATTGCATTCATACATAATAGCAGTGATATTACATATGGCATGTAACAACTGTTTTCTTTTACAAAAGGGATCCCAAGTCTGTGGGAAGTAAAAACAGAAATCTTGGTGTTTCATGTTTGACCTCATGGTATTTCTTAGAGTCAATACTAGTGACATGGAACAGACTCCCTGACAAAGTCTTGTAAAATGGGATACCTGCAATCAATATGAGACAGCTCATACTGAATTAGATTTAATCTAGATGAAAGATGTTCATTTGCTTCAGTTCTTCAGTTGATTTCAATGTACACATTTAACAAAGAACCAACCTATTTTACAGTGCTTTATACGTTATACATATAATCTGTGTTTATATGTCTTTAATAAGTTATTCTTTATTTTGTGAATAAAAGCATTTGATGAACTAAATATCAAATTCAACCACTAATTATACTTCCATTCTCAATAAATAACCCATGTATTTCTTTTGAGAAATTCCACTTATTCATTATTTACTAATAAAGATTTCTCATCTTTCTGAATAGAACACAATACAGAGGTGGTGAGCCAATAATGAATATTAAATGTTATATTTGAATAGTACGTGCTAAGACACCCCATGTTGCTGTAAACACTTTGTTTATATACCCACAAAAGTGTGTATACAAAATACATACATATATATATATACACACACACACACACACACACACACAAACATATACCTTCTACGCATATTCTTTATTTATATATCCTAATTTATCACTATAGGTAGGGAAATAATTCATTTTCAAGATGCTAGCTTGCTGGGACACCTGGGGGGCTCAGTTGGTTAAGCCACTGCCTTCGGCTCAGATCATGATCGCAGGTCCTGAGATTGAGTCCCACGTAGGGCTCCTTGCCCAACAGGGAGCCTGCTTCTCTCTCTGCCTCTGCCTGCCACTCTGCCTGCTCAGGCTCTCTCTCTTTGACAAATAAATAAATAAATAAAATCTTTTTAAAAAAATGTTAGCTTGCACAAAGGTTAAATTAATTTCTTTTTAAAAGAAGTAATTTCACAAGAGAGACAAGTTATATTCACTCACATAACAAGAGAAAACTTATCTCAGATGTACCTCAGGAAGACCAGAGGCTTTTTTAGATTGCAAAAATTAAAAGTTTCCTCAATTTCCTGACAGGCTTATATAACAGATGGTAATTTAAAGGACTGAATGAAAGTGGAGGATGATAGAAAATGTTAGGTGAAGAAGAAATTAAAGAGAAATGGAACTGCAGAGAAATAAAAAACTTAGGAAAAGAGAGTGGATAATTAGAGAGAAGGCAAGTATCAAGACTTGAGTCAAGAAAGGGGAGATAGAATATAAATCTAGACAAAACTTGCTTACAGTGTCATCAATATTAAAGACAACATTCATTGTTCATTTGAGTTTTCCCTGTAAAAAACTAAGTGAGTAGTGTTTTCTTTATGTTACTTCCTTGATGCTACTTAAATCTTCAAATAACTTATGTAAATCCATTAAAATGCAGCTAAAGGAAGAAAGGCTTGTGTTACAAATTTTAATAAATTTAATTCTTACTATTTGTTTACTTTGTTCATTTGATATTAATCCTTATGTGTGTCAAGTTGCTTGCCACTGGCTGGCCAACATAATAATGTGAAAAATAAGGCACAATTGAGGCCCTAGGCATCCATATTTCAGGCTTTGTAAAGTGCTTTGTCTTCACAGCCAGAAATGGAGGAACGAGCTCCATCACTGTGTACAGATGGAAATAAAGAGATAATGATCCATATAATCTACTCACTTCTTTTGAAGTAAGCAAAGAGATATTATACATTATAATTTTCCAAAGTATTTTTCTAGAAGTTATCCTTGAAAACCAAATCAAAGGAATTCCTAAAACCCTTCTGTGAGGGCTTTTCACAAAGTCATAATAGCACAAGCCTACAAAGAGGATTTTCAATCATGACATAGAGGAAACACTGCCTTAATTCATCCTGCAGGAAAAATGGATGAGAGCTGAGTTTTCCTTCAAATAATTTTCAAGAACCTGAGGCTTGAGTGCTTCATCAATTTGAAAAAGTAAAGAGACACTTTTAGAATCAATTTGCAACATCAATAACTGGAGTTTGCTATAAATACTTGAAGAATATCACACAGAAGAGTGATATAAGTGTTTCCCTCCTAAAGTTTCTAGATCATTGTATGCAAAGCTTCAATATATCATTCATCTATTACAGGCAGGTCCTCACTAATGATGTAATTTTTTAAAGTATGAGGCAGTCATTTCCAAGTTATTCCAATCCAGGTAAACTTCTGTCTTAAACTCATAAATCTTTCCAACTAAATTATCTTTTGACAATCAAAGACAATCCACATGGCATGGGAATAAAAAAAAAAAAAGCTGTGCTTAATATTCAAATTTAAGCCAAAAGCTATACCTATATTGTATTATTTTCCCTAGAAGACAGTAAAGTTATAGCATTTCTCATTAATCATATAGTCAGTAATGATGACACAGTTCATCTTAGAAACAGATGAGTTTTTTCCACATTAATTTTTTTTCCACATTAATTTTTTAATGATTATTGATTTAAGAGAGAGAGAGCATGAGTGGGAAAGGCGGAAGGAGAGGGATAGTGAATCTTAAATAGACTCCACACTAAGCACAGAGCCTCATGCAGGGCTTGATCCCAGGACCCTGAGATCATGACCCAAGGTGAAATCAGAAGTTGGACACTTAACCAACTGTGCCACTCAGGTGCCCCTCCACATTAATTTTTGCCAATAATCTTGGCTATCTGTCTAAATTTGAAAGGTATTTTAAAATCCATGCTTTTTTATTTGAATATTTGCAACATAAAAATTGACAACCTTTGTTTGCATTATATTTCATCCAAGTCTGTAGAAAGAGACTAAGGATGAACTAAATGCACTAAATACTTTCTTAAGCATTTCAGTCATCTCCACTGTGTGGATAAAGAATCTAGAGATGAGAAAGGAATATGGAGTAAATACAAAGGTGGGTTAAAATTCCAGCTTTCTGTCCTCAATACTTGTATTCTATTAACTCCATCATATTACATAGTTCTCTTCTCTGATAAGAACAATTAAAATATGTTTTAATTTTTATTAACATTATAAATCTCATTAATATGGCTATTAAATTTAATCAAACACACATAATATTATCTTAATACATAAGTTTCTGAGGTTAAAAGTAATGCATTTCATGTCTCTATTCTCTATATCCACATTCACATAGTCCCTGAAATACACTTTTGCCAATTTTAACTAACTATATGCCTTTATCACTTGTTCCTGATTCAGAAGATTTTTTATCATTCTAATATTTACCCAACTTACATTTACTTCATAATACTGAAAACTTTAATATTTTAATCAGTACCCCAAATTTTCATATGTTTATAAAATATTAAAGCTCTCTGCATCTAGGCCACTTGCAATCAACTGTATTTAGTCGCAGAATTATTTCTTAATCAAATATCACATTCTATTCATAAGTGATATTTTCTCAAATAGGTACTTTTTAATTGTAAGTTCACATGCCTACTGAAAATCTCATATTTGGAAACCCCAAAATCATTGCATCAAATATGTTATTTGAAATAAGGAATGGTGAATGACATGATTTATATAAAAATGATTTATTTATTTATTTTTATTTCAGCTAGGAAGTAGCACAGCATAAAGATCATTCATATAAATATTTGAGAAATTAGGATGTGATAAAGATTTCTCTAGGATCTCATATAAATTTCATTAAAATTGATGCAAAATCTTAGAAGAAATGGAATGATTCACTTTCGTTTGTATGTTTGTTTAAAAAATGTATCATTATCAAACCCCAATAACTCACCATTTTATTGTTAATGTTCATTTTAAGGTAATGGCAAAAAATACACTATTCAGCTAATTTGAGTTTTCACTCTTTTATTATTAGAATATTTCTTAAAATCTTAGTGGATATTCAAAAATGTCTATTAAAATAGATCAGTACCTGAGTAACTATATTTGTCATTCAAACTTAAAATCTATTTATTCTTTGTTATCATAAACCATTGTGCAAACACAGTGAAGTTCTTATGACCTACTAAAATTCTTTCAGCTTTTTTTAAAAGATTTTATTTATTTATTTGACAGCGATCACAAGTAGGCAGAGAGGCAGGCAGAGAGAGAGAGAGGAAGCAAGCTGCCCACTGAGGAGAGAGCCTGATGTGGGGCTTGATCCCAGGACCCTGAGATCATGACCTGAGCTGAAGGCAGAGGTTTTAACCCACTGAGCCACCCAGGCGCCCCTCTTTCAGCCAAGTGAACATCATCAAAGCACCCAAAATAAAATGGAAAATCTAACTATTTAAAATACAATCTTGGAGTGCTTAAACTCTGAGCCTGACATAAACCCCCAGTATATGTTTGAGTCTTAAATTTTGTGATACTGGCACTTTGTGATACTGAACTCATAAACATTATTTTCACTCAATATAGAGTTTTGAACTAATTTTAAAATATTTGCTATTTTCTAAAATAAAGGAAAAAAACAGTAAACTCATCACTTTTTATTAAATTCGACTACAATAAAAAATGAGATACAAATCCCAATGGTTTGCCTTTTACCAGCCATTCCCCAACTCCCCATGCCATCCATCAGATCCTGGAAACAACTAGTCTATTACATACCTGATTTTTTACTTATTCTGAACATTTCATATAAACAAAATATGTAGCTATTTGTGATTGACTTCTTTCACTTAGCATAATGCTTCTATGATTCATCTATGTTATGGCATGTTTAAGAACATATTAGTTTTCATGGTTGGATAAAGTTTCACTATATGAGTATATCATATTTCATTTATCCATTCATCAGCCAAAAACAAGTTTTCCATTCATCTGCAAATAAGCCATAGAGTAGAGTTACTGGACCATACAGTAGTTGTGTTTAACCATTTGAGCAATGGCCTAATTGTATTTTAATTTCTCTACATGTCACCAACACTTAGAGGTGAGATTTCAGAGAAATGGGAACACTTCTATACTGTTGGTGGGAATGTAAAATGGTGTAGCTTCTACAGAAAACAGTACGGAGGTTCATCAAAAAATTAAAAATAGAACTACCAGTGATCCAGCAACCCTACTTTTTGTGTATATACCCAAAAGATGTGAAATCAGGAGAGAGACCTACACTCTTCATGTTTATCGCAACATTGTTCACAATAGCCAAGATATAAAAACAAAATAAATGTCCAAAGACAGAAAAATGGATTACAAAAATATGATATATACATACAATGGAATGATATTCATCCTTCAAAAAGAAGAAACTCCTACCATTTGTGACATCATGAATTTGAGGCAGGTATCTCCAAGAATGGGCACACCTCTGAGCATGCCCTTCTGGTTTACACACTAGGTGTAAAATAACTAATTGTTGTTATTAACAGAACATATTACATTGAACCACACTACAGCCAGAAGAGATACAGGAAATCATTAAGGAAGTCAGCACTACATTAAGAAAATAGCCTACAACCCCAGCACAATAGCATTTGTGCCAGTTTCTGGCTGGAATTGTGACAACATGCTACAGCGAAGTGCTAATATACCTTGGCTTAAAGGATGGAAAATCACCTGTGTAGATAGCAATGCCAGTGGAACCATGCTGCTGGAAGCTCTGGATTGTATCCTGCCACCAACTTACCCAAATGACAAGTCCTTGCACCTGCCCATCTAGGACATCTACAAAATTGGTGGCATTGGTATTATCCCTATGGAACAAGTGGAGATTGTGGTGTTTCTCAAACCTAGCATGGTGATCACCTGTACTCCAACATTACAACTGAAGTAAAGTTCTTGAAACGTACCATAAACTTTCAGTGAAGCTTGTCCTGAGAACAATGTGGGCTTCAATGTCAAGAACATGTCTGTGAAAGGTATTGGTGGTGGCAACATGGCTAGTACCAGCAAAATGACACATTAATGGAAGCAGCTAGTTTTACAACTCCGGTGATTATTCTGAATGACCCAGGCCAAATCAGTGCTGGCTATGCACCTGTGCTGGATTGACATAGAGCTCACACTGTTTGCAACCTTGGTGATCTGAAGGGAAAAAAAAAAAAAAAGATCACTTTTCTAGACAGAAGATAGAAGATAGCTTCAGATTCTTGAAATCTGGTGATGCTATATCACTGATATGGTTCATGGAAAACCCACATGAGCTGAGATTTTCTGACTGGCTATTTTGCTCTGCAGGACATGAGACAGACAGTAACTGTGAGTGTCATCAAAGCAGTTGGCAAGAAGGTTACTGAGGCTAGCAAGGTCACCTACTCTGTCCAGGAAGTTAAGAAGGCCCAATGACTGTTACCGTTAATACCTGCTATCCCAGTCTTAATTAAATGTGGAAGAATAATCTTAGAACTGTTTGTCCCAATTGGCCACAAATGTTTAATAGTAAAATACTTGTCAATGATAATAATGCATCATAAAACCTTCAAAAGAAAAGGAGAGTGTTTTGAGGAATATTTGATGTTGTGTGTGTGTATTATTAGTTTTTTAAATCAGTATTTTTAAGGGAAACAACTTGACCAAAATTATATCAGAAAATATTGAGGCCCATTAAAATAAAGTTTACTAGAAACAAACAAACAAATAATTAAATAATGGAAACCTTTCTCACATACTTCTTTAAAACGTGTTACCAGATGAATATCTGAATATCCCATATTCATGAGCAAAAATTATACTTCTGTGGTCTTATTTTCTTATTCTAATAGCTAGCAAAACACACTACCCTGTGGAAATTTGATAACATATTGTATAGTAACAGGCACATAAACAATTTTACTCTAACATACCACAACAATTACATACACTAAATTATCATGGAATAAAGTAATTGAGAGAGCAAAAGTAGTAGTATAAGTAATAACCCAGTTGGATAAACAGTTGGATTAATGAATAAAAACATGTCCTGCTTTGATTTCCTTATAAGAGATTTTATGGTTGTGTTTTAAAATATAAGGGAGGCCACTTAAGAGCCAATTGCTATAATCTGTTCAAAGATAATGATGATTAGACTAGGATTATGATGGAGAAAATGAAGCAAACATAATATAGGATATATTTTTTAGGTAAAATCAACCCCTTGCAAAAGGTTTGGATCTGGAGAGGTAAGAGTCGAGGATGTCTCTAGAGTTTTGTCTTGGGCAAATAGACAAAATGGAGTTGATAGCTCAAGATAGAGAAGTCTAAAAGAGGAACATACTGAAATGTGTAGAAGAGTTAGATTTTAGAAGTCTGAATTTCAGAGGCTTCGGGTCAGAATTTAGGGAAAAGGTCTGGCATAGTGTTATTTGGTAGGTATAGTATCACAGATGGCTGGATTGTCAAAAGAGATGCACACAGATAATAAATATAACTCATCAATAAACTTTCCTAATGATTAGTGAAAGATATAAGCAAAAAGTAGGACCACTGCAGCCTTACAATATTAGTCTCTCAGATCACCACAAACCCAGCAGATACAGCTTCCATTACAAAATCAAATATAAGCAAAGCAAAACGGAAGAAAAAAAACAAAGCAGAGCAAAGAAAAAATGGACATGTTTCCCACCCTGTGAGTACTGAACTTGGAAAAAGAAAGAGATACTGTGTTCATGGGGCAATTAGGCTCAGAGGAAGTAGTCTTAGTAAAGAGGTCTTGGTTTGTGTACTCCATTAGTCAGTCACATAGTAGATAGGCCACATAGTTAACTTTCATTCTCCAGTCAGCTCTGAGCCATAAATCTCTGCATTCCAGGTTTATTTTCAATAAGAGATATAAACAAATAGTATGCTCTGCTTTAAAAGATTCTTAGGGAAGAACTGCCTCAGATAATTTTGCTACTATAAATCAACTGCAATATTTACAAGTAGATTTTGCTGAGATCAGCATTCCCTCGAGTGCCCAGGAAGGAGGAAATCTTTTCTTAACTCTTTTCTTCCCATAGTCATCAGGATGAAGATAATATATGAAGCAATAAAACTGGATGTACAGTGAGAGCAAAAGTACGTGCAACAGTATTTACTTTCAGCTACTCTTATCCAGGTGCAGGGTAAACAAAGTACTGGATCCAACAAGGCTTGGCATTTTGCAAGGTGAGTACAATGGAAATATATACTATTATTGGTAAAAGGATGAGAAAACAATATCAAACAATAAACAACCTGTTACTAATTTTGTTGACATGCTCATCACATTTCCTGGATGTCTGAGATTCTAATCATATGGGTCTTCAATAAGACATGACTATTGTCTTATTGAATAATAATGATAATTAGATCCTAATTGTGTGGGTCCTCAAAAAGAATGACAGGGGAGCTCAAACAATAAATAATAAAGTGCATTTACACTTTCATTCACATTGAATGGAAATCTCGTTTCATAAGATAGACCTCTAAAGACCACAATTCTCCTGTTCAGTACTACTGACCAAAAGCTTTAATTTATATTCCTTCCAGATTCTAGATGTAGCTTGATTACCAGTGTGGATTTGTAGTAATGCTACAAATTATCTTTTCACATTTAATATTTTACATGTATTATATAGTTATCATATATTATAATTATATAAGATAATATTATATAATATTCAATAATATATGTTATATATATTTAACCACCTAATATGTGTACATGTTTGAGTTATAACACAATAGAATCTACTTCTTAAGACTTCTTTGCTTCTACTTTCAAATAGAAATCCTCCTTTTGAAATTTCACAAGAAAAAATTCTGCTTCAATGAAAATTCGCTCATCTAGATAGAAATATCTTGTCTAACTGTACTTTCTCCATCAGATTTTGTTTATTTTGCTTTTCCCTTACATGTTGCTGAATCTGAAGGCAATATTATGGTCATGTATGCCAAGTCCATTTATCTACATCATATGGAAAGGACATTGGAGTTCATGAAGATTACATTTAAACTAGTTAAGAAAGAAAGCTCTGTTACCCAGGGTTTAGAAAATACTTTATTCAAACACTATATTAGGTATAATCACATGCAACAAATGAGAAATTATATTATAATTAGTATCTGCCAAATGTTCCAGTCCACAGCATCCTTTTGGCATTTGTCTACCTTATGAAGTATGCATTCCCGAGGTACAATCAGAGTGCAATTTCCCAGGATGTCCTCCCATAAGATGAGGCAAAAAGCAGCATACGCTTCCAAAGATGTGAAAGTTGTAGTGCAGGGACAGTGTGCTCTCAGCTCTCTTAGCCATATTCATTGTGGAGGTTATTACTTTTTCTTTGGCAGAGATGCTAGCTATCTGGTACTGGCCTCTGGCTTTTTGACTATCTAGTGCTGGGCAGTGGATCAAATAATTTTTGTTAAAAAAAAAAAAATTGTACCAAGTTCGGACACAAGTAAGTCCTGGCTGTGTATCACCAACTTTGATTCCCTGGAACCTCCAAAAACTGTCAGCCAACAAATAGCCTATATAAGACCCTTTCTGTTTAAGCTAGATGAAGTAGTTGCTGTGACTGAATCTTGGCAAATACATAACAGTCACATACATTCAATTCTGAGCAACTGGCAAAAATACTTAGCCATATGTGGCAAAGGTAATTGTCTTTGTTTTTGCCTGGTATGACTTCATATGCTGTGTCCAGAGAATTAGTGCTGCTAATCTACTCTTGCACATCCTGAACTGTTCCTGTCCTCTGTATGTACCAGAGTGACTCTCTGCTATCATTTTCCCCTCAATTTGTTTTCCTTGAAAAATCTATTAGCAATAAAAATAGTCATTGCCATTCATAACCAATCTTTCCTGATGTTCTGGGTATTTTTTTGTTTGTTTACCTCACTCTTTTGTCTTCTCTTGATTAGGTCACATTTATCAGATTTTATATTGTGGTGGTGTTAAAGGTATTTCACAGATCACGTAATTTTTTAACATGACTGAACAATAGGTTATTTGAAAGCATACTCATCCCTACTATATTTTTCTTGTGATCCATCTCTTTGAAAGATGCTGCTTATATTGTAAAAAAAAAATCCAAAACTTTATTAAGCAAACCATATAATAGGTTGAAAACTAACCTTAGAAACAAATATGTGCA
This sequence comes from Lontra canadensis, assembly GCF_010015895.1. NCBI lineage: Eukaryota > Metazoa > Chordata > Mammalia > Carnivora > Mustelidae > Lontra > Lontra canadensis. Next base: position 10,280,626 of record NW_022631038.1, read on the forward strand.
TTACCTACTATAAAATAAAGATTTTTTTTAATTCTTCGGGTGTGAGAGAAAAATCATCAGTAATCAGGCAAAACTTATGGCTCTCTGGGTCTCCTCAGCTCTACATCATTTCTGGAGAATATTTACCTCGAGTCTTCATCATTTTCTGAACAAATAATGTTTTGAATATATTTGCTAAACTCATATATGACTAATTTTCAGCCCCAGTGAGCTCCAGGCCCCTGATGCTAGGAAAAGAGTTTAATAATCAATGTCAAAGGCAGAATCCTTTCCCAGATAAAGAACGGTCAGTCAATTGTTTCACATCACACTTTTTTTTTGTAATATGCCTGTTTGCTTACACTATTACTGTATATGATATTTTGAGTCAATGGAAAAAACATGATGGAGAAACTCTTTTTAAAATTTTTCTTCTCTGTGCAAAGGATATGGTCTCAACTCTAGTTAAGTATAGACTTTTACTATTTTGAATTATACTTTTGGAGCCATATTTCTCTTTAACAATCACATGGAAGCCTTAATTAATTCATGAATTAATTAATGAATTACCCTCTAACTCTGAAACACATATAATTAAATTATTTGTCTGATTGCCACTAAGGTAAGCCTTCTAGACAGATCAAAGAAGAAATTCCTTTAGGGCTGGTATGTGTATCTATGCATGAAGTCCAGAAATGAAAACAGACATATACGGCCAATTGATTTTTCAACCAAGGTGTCAAGAAAACTCAATGAGAGAAGTATCGTCTTTTCAACAAATGGTTCTGGAACAACTGGGCAGTTTTATGCGAAAGAAATCCTGAACCAGCGCACATATTATGCAACATAAACTATAGACCTAAGTATACAATTGAAATTTGTAAAACAGTAGAAAATACAGGGTAAATCCCTTGTGACTATTGCTTAGGCCACAATTATGCAGGGCATAAAAACATGATTTATAAATCATAACACAAATTCTGATAGATAAACTGAACTTCATAAAAATTTAAAACTTACTTTCCTTGAAAGGGAATATTAATAAAATGAAAATACTAGTTACTTCTGAAGGAAAGTTTGCAGGAAACACAAAGCTGTCATGAATTCTTGCAATTCAAGAAGAAGATAACATTCAGTAAGATTGGATAACTTCACTAAAGAAGATATATGAAAGAAAACCACAGGAAAAAGATACTCAATAGATTTAGTCAGTAAGGGGAAATCAATATAAAACCATGCTGAAGTAACAGTACATAACTAACAGAATGTCCAAAAATTTAAAAACACAACAACAAAAAAACCAGACAATTAAAATGCTGCTAAAGGATTTGCAGAAACTGAAACTCATACTTTACTAATCAGAATGCAAAATGTACCTGTAACTTCAGTTAAAATTTGGGATTTTTATAAAATTACATATACTTAGCATAAAACCAGCTATCCCATTCTTAAATATTTATACAAGAATACATGAAACATGTCTGTCAAAAACCTTTATGTGACATGTTTATAGTCACTCACTCATTAGAGCCAAAACATGGAACCAATCAAATGCCCATCAACTGATAAACTGATAACCCAACTGTGGTATATCCATACTACTCACATGAATTTGCGTACCTGCGTGTGCCTTCCTTCATGTACACATTATAATCATTCTATAAGCTCATGTTCTCAATAAAGGGATAGTTGCCATTTTTCTATTTAAAAATTATTTGTATATCAATTACAATAAGATGACTAGATCCTGTTTGAGATAATAGAGAAATAATAACCATTATAAGTTTTCCCATATACTTTATATTATTCTAAATACTTAATATCAATGTATGATATACACATTTATCTCCAATGACAACTTAGTCTTAAATTTGACTCCCACCTGCTCAGAAAGATATTCTTCTAAAAGAAGTAGAGTGTAAAATACTCCTGCCATAACCAGTGCATATATTTAACACAAGGACAACAGGTTGAGAGCATGGAGTGCACCTGTTGACCGTACATGAACAACAGATGCTGTGAGGTGAGCAGAAGCAACGGGCACAATGGGGGGGAGCCCCTCAACAGGTTAAGTATTTGGTGGCAAACATTTTACAGAGCAAATAAGAGGCAAATCCTAGGTATATAGTTCATAAGGTTTTGACACTTAAAGTGAATGTTAACAAGTAGGCTAAATATCTTCTGGAAAAAAATGTGGAGCTGAGGAGACCCAGAGAACCAAAATTTATGCCTGATTCATGATGATTTTTCTGTCATATCTGAAAAACTTAAAACAAATCTTATTTTCTAGTAGGTAATGCATACATTTGTTTCTAAGCTTGGATTTCAGTTTACTATATAGTTTGCTTAGTAAAATTCCAGATTTTTTTTTTTTACATTGTAAGTAGCATCTTTCAAAGAGAAATGATCACAAAATGAAAAAGATGATGGAGAAGAATATGTCTTCCAGGAACATACTGTCTTACTATGTTAAGAAATAATGTGATCACTCTGTGAATTACCTTTGACACCAGCACACTATAGAATCTTGATAAAGGCGACCTAATCAAGAGACCAAAAAGAGTGAGGTAAAGTAACAAAAACGTACCCAAAATATAAAGAAAGATTGGTTACAAATAGCAATAGTTTATTTTTTAGTTTATTTAGTTTATTTACTGGCAGCAGGTTTTCCAAGTAAATAGTTTCAAATAAATAGTTATTTACGACCAGGTTTTCCAAGCAAGACATCTCAGCACCAGAGTTTGGTCTGGGTTCAAGACTGGTTTTAGTTTTATTCATTCTTGAAACTGCTAATAGTGCTAATATGTGTAGTGGATGCCCTAGTAATATGTTCCACTTATTCCTTCTCTTCTGAGGACCACCTAATAGTGCACTTACACTCGAGGGAATAACTAGGCTCTTCTGGAAGTTACAGCCAATTTTCCAAGCCTTAAGTTTTCCATTTAAAAAAAAATAAATAAAACCAACTTCCGTTATCAGGATTAGGGTAAATTCTCCTAATTTATACCTGTGATGCAGGGTCTATGAGGTTTTCATCATCTACGTAGGGTATTTTTCAAGGGTACCTGCCAATAGCCTACCATAAAGTAATGGTTGAGATGATGAGAAACTGACCAACTCACATCAGAAAAGAAATGGTGAAAAGAGAAGACAATTAATTCTGATTTTGAAAGGCAGGGATCACTCAATCTATACTATCAAAAAAGTCCACTTTGTATCTTAGATCATTATCCAACCTAAAGAAATATTTTAATAGTTAAAGCACAGAGAAAGTAGATAAAGGTTTTCTGAATTATAAACAAATCACCATGTAACTTGAACATTTTGACAGAGTGTGTAATATTTTTCCTAATCAACTTTCCAAATCTGGTATCTGATAATATGCAAACATCTGTAAAAAATGTTTTCCATTTCCTCTAGTGATAGTGCAGTTACACAACAGAAAGTCAAATCTGAAGTGAATTGCATTGCTTTAAGGAATACAATTTCTATTGCACATAATGACATTGTTCTTTTGTGTAGAAGGGAAGAGTAATTATCTTAGACTAATTTTAATGCATGTTGGTTCAATTAACCAGACAATATATGAATTATAGTGTTAATATCCATGGGAAAAGAAAAAGTGAAAAACAATGAACAGTTTCATTGTTGAAAAACCTACAGAAATACCTCTTTGTGACAATGCAGGTGGTATAATACTGCAAACAATCAAATTTTTACTATACAACATTTGGGAACAAAATTGAATTCTGTCACATATGGTAGTTCATTGTATTATGATCTGCTACTCTCTATGGTGTAAACCACATTTCCAGATGGCAGAAGTAAATATGGACTCCCCATGATAAAAAAAACACTAGGCAATTTTAGTTTTGGCATACTATATTATTGCTAAACAATAAACAAAGATGAGAACAAAGAAATTTTTGGAAAGTTTATTGATTGTTTTTATTATTTCCTGACTCAATAAGTAACACATGCTCATGTGGAATATTTTGGGAAATGGAAATATTTGGAAATGCTTGGAAATAATAGACACAAAAGAGAAAATAACAATGGCCTTTAATCACACAATACAGAACATACTGTGAATGCATGCATCTGTGTTTGTGTGTGGTGCCTGTGTTATATATAACTCATTCGTATATATTTATCATAAATTTGGAACTCAATGCATATAAAGTTTTATACTGTAAATGCCTGCTATATATATTATATAGTATTTGAAATGTAAATTAATAGTTGAATACTATATGTTTTCTTATTGGTAAAACATTTGTCAATAATGTAGGTAAAATTATCTCTACTTTATAGATAACAAAACCAGAAAAATAACTTACACAATGTCATACAGCCAGATGGTGAGAGTCTCTCCCCAAAGCGAGTTTTATCAATAACTATGCTAAAATACACCTTGAGTAAAGTTGTATAACTAGGTCAAATGATATAAAAATTGCTGAACTAGGTCCCAAGGAGATGATAAAACTGCATGCACATTCTGTATAACCAATAAAAAAGAAAGTAAAAAATCATTCTTTAAAAAATTGAAGTTTAACATTTTTTAGATCAACTGGTCATTTTTATATTTATTATTTATTCATTTACTATACACTAAACGTGTAGGTTTTCCTCATGACTTTTAGAAGCTACTGATGTAACAGGGATATTCTTTTTATTTTTCTGTTTTGATTGCTATAGGCATTTAATCTTACTATGTACTTTATTTTTTTTAAGATTTTATTTACTTATTTGACAGAGGGAGAGAGAGAGATCACAAGTAGGCAAAGAGGCAGGCAGAGAGCGGTGGGGGTCGGGGAAGCAGGCTCCCTGCTGAGCAGAGAGCCCGACGTGGGGCTCGATCCCAGGACCCTGAGATCCCCACCTGAGCCGAAGGCAGAGGCTTAACCCACTGAACCACCCAGGTGCCCCTTACTATGTACTTTAAATATAAATTTCATTTTGGTGTGTTTCTCAAATAAGAATTTTTAAAAAATTAATTTTTTGGAAAAATTACCAAATTTCCTTCTTGATTTCTCCTGTTGTTTCTATGTTTAAGAAGTCCTTTCACATTTCAAGACATTGTAGGAATCTCCTGTTTTTTATAATCATAATTCAACAATTTGTACCTCAAAAGTATTTAGTTCTGAAGCAAAAGCCTATCTTCGTATTATTCTTAATCAACCAATTGCTTTTACACAATTAATTGAACAATAATTTTACCCACCCAATAATCTCTACCATTAAACTTATATTTTTTCAAATATAATGAGAATTTTTTTCTGAGCCATCTATTGTGCTCTATTGTTTGCCTCTTATTTAACCTGGAAAAGTAGGTCTTTATATATTTTACTGTAAACCATGGGTTGAAAGCCACTTACTCTTCTTTTTTCCTTCTCATTTTCCTTACTATTTACATTCCAAAATTTGTATATAGAATATGCTCATTTCAACCAAGTGCATTTCCTATATATAAATATGCATGTGAGAAACAGAAAATATTACAAAAATGTAGAAAAGAGAAAATAAAATACTCAATGTTCTATCAATGAGCTAACCCCAAAAAATAGGATTTCAGGTGTTGTGAGCAGTATCAGTCTAACAAGTATATTAGGAATTGAGAATAAGACAGGAAAGGGGAAGAAAAAAATATTTGAAGTACTATCTGAGAATTATTCAAACTGGATGAAAATTAGAGCCCACAGATACAAAAGCTCAATGAACACCAATCAAAAGGAAAAGGATTCAGTCTCTGGAATATCAAAATTAAACTGCCATTTCAGGTACCACACTAGGAGGTATATATTAGCCATGTGTCCTCCTATTCTTCCTGAACAGATAAAAATTAAGTATTTTATATGTTATGCAAATAACTTATATATAACTAAACATTCTATAACATGATAATATAAAAACATTCTGCAAGTTGAAAAGGCCTGGTGCGTAAAACTGACAACCACAAAACACCATGGCAGATAGCTCCCTGGGCCTTCTATATGCCTCATACACTCCAGACTTAGAGCTAAAGAAGCCAGAAGCCCAGAAGCACCACTGAGCACAGATAAAAGTATAAAAATTAAAAATAAATTAAAATCTGCTTTCTCTGGTCAAAGAACCACGAAAGGAGAAGTACAGGAAAGCAGAAAACCTTTAGACAAAAACTGTGCCTACTCTAGCCTACACCCCACACAGAAAAAAAGTGCCCCATCCCACCCTTGTCAGTAAAAGCTGTGGCGGGGACCAGCTGTAATGAGGCATACTTCCCTGGTGTGATATCAGACAATTCCAAATGCGAACTGAAAATATCTTCCTATTCAATGGTAGCCAGATCCACACCCCCCACCACTCACATGCTATTACTAGAGACCATTTGAGGATCCTGATTTTCAAACCCAATTAGCAGCAGTAAAACACCTTTCTCACTACTCCTCTGTGTGGTGTCAGAGCAGGCTGGACAGAAGACAGAATTTTCATCACTTTCCAGAGGTAACTAAGCCGTCAATCTCCATGATGTTAATATAAGCCACATGGGGAAAACAGGGTAAAACAGATTTGTGCCCCATTTGTCAGCAATGAGAAAGTACACCCTTCTCCCTGCTGGTGTAGTAGAAGAGGAAACCTTCAAAACAAATACTCAGATAAGAGACACAGTCACATAAAATAATACCTGAGATTTCCAAGATACAATATAAAGGTCACTCATTATACCAAGATCCAGGAAAATATCTACTTGAAGGAGAAAAGAAAATCAGCAGATGTGAGCGCCAGGAGTACACAGATGTTGGAATTATCTGACAAAGATTTTATAGCAGTCATAATAAATGCTTCAATGACCAAGTTTGAACCTTGAACCTTGAAAATGGAAAATAGAAAGTCTTAGCAAATACCTAAGAATAAAGAACCAAATGAAAACTTTAGAAGTGACAAGTACAATTACAGAGAAAAAATAACTCCATGGATGTGCTCGTCAACAGAACAGAGATTCACTGGACTGAAAAATGGAAAAATAGAATAGAACTTCCACAGCTTGCAAAGCAGAGAAAAATCCTGTGTCTTAAAACAAATACCAACATACTGAAACATAAACACAAAACAACTGAAGTCATGAAGAAAGTGTTCTTTTGATCACAATGAGAAAACAAATCCTAGAAATCAAACACAAGAAAGATAACAGAAAAATCTGGAAACTAAAGAACACATTTTTGATAATCAGTTGTCAATGAGAAAGCCTCAAGGGAAATTAAAAAATATATATGCTTTATATGTATATATATATAATATATATGTATATATACACACACACACATATATATATATAATACATTGAATAAAAATAAGATGATAACACATTAAAATTTATTAGGTGCAGCTAATGCAGTGCTGGAAGAGACATTAATAGCACTAAATACATACATTAGAAAAAAGAAAAATGTCCCAAAATAATAATCTAGGCTCTCACTTCAGGAAACTAGAAAAGGAAGAGCAAAATCAACACAAAGCATGCAGGGAGAGGGAATAATAAAAGATAGGAGCAGAAATCAATGAAACTGAATGTAGAAAAACAATAGAGAAAAAAATGAAACAAAGTTCATTCTTCGAAAAGATTGATACAACTGACAGACTTCTAGCAAGACTGACAAAGGGAAAAAAAGAGGAAAGAAAATATTAGGAATGAAACAAGGTATATCACCATAGACCCTAAAGATACCAGAAGGTTAATAAGAGAATACTCTGACAAAAGTATTAAAATACATTTGACAACTCAGATGAAAAGATGAAAAGCTGGTACATTTTTCCTAAAGTACAAGCTACTACAACTCACTTGATACTTTGAATAGCTCTATTTCAATTAAATAAATTGAATTTGAAATTTTTAAAATCCCCCAAAAATAAATATCCAATATTATTTTGATTTCATAAGCAAAGAAGGAACAATAACAAAAAAAGAAATCATGAAATAGTACACTTCATCAATATAGACACAATAATCTTTAACAAAATATTAGCAAATTAAATTCAGTAACACATAAAAATAATTATTCACCATGACCATTTGGGACTTATCCTAAAGATACAAGACTGATTCAATATAAAAAGCCAATCAATGTAATCAACCATAATAATAGCAGGTTAAATAAGAAGAAAATAATATTATTATATCAATTGATGCAGAAAAATAATTAACAGAATTCAATACCCATTCATGATAAAACCATTCATAAAACTAGGAATGGAAGAAAGCTTTCTCAATTTCATAAACAGTACTTACATGAAAACTACAGCTATCATTACACTTCATAGTGAAAAACTTAATTCTTTCCTCTAATAATAGGAATAAGATAAAATATCCATTTTTGTTACTCCAATTTAGCACAATACTGAAATCCTAACTAGAAAATAATATGAGAAAGTAAGAAGATAATAATAATTATTAATAATAATAAATATAAGACTGAAGAGAAAAACTAAAACTCTTCCTATTTGTAAATGACAACCATAAACTTTTAGAAAGAAACATAGGAGAAAATCTTCAAGAACTAGTGGTTGGTGAAAAGCTTTCAGACATTTCATCAAAAATACATAAAAGAAAAAAAATGCACTTCACTGTAATTTAAAATATTTTCTCTGAGACTCTATTAAGAGAATGAAGTAAAACAAGCCACAAATTAAGAAGTAATATTTGCAAGCCATATATTAACACAGAAATCATATCTAGGATATATAGTCTCAAAATCCAACATAAAAAATAAATAGAAAATGAGCAAAAGCTGTGAAGAGACATTTCACAAAAAAAGATAGCTACATGGCAAAATAAAGTACATGGAAAAATGTTTAGAATCATTCTTCCTTAGGAAAATGAAAATTGAATGTATTATGATGGGAATGTAAAATGGTATAGGCACTATGGAAAATAATTTGTCAGTTTCTTTGAAATTTAAATATACAGGTAGTTAGTGCTCATCAGTCACACTCCTAGCCATTTATCTTAGAGAAATGAAATTGAGATCTACAACACAAAAAAAAAAAAAAAAAAAAAAAAAGAAAAGAAAAGAAAAACCTAAGCTAATTGCTGGAAATGAAATGACTTTAAAATGATCAGTTCTGGGGCGCCTGGGTGGCTTAGTGGGTTAAGCCACTGCCTTCGGCTCGGGTCATGATCTCAGGATCCTGGGATCGAGCCTCGCATCGGGCTCTCTGCTCAGCGGGGAGCCTGCTTCCTCCTCTCTCTCTGTCTGCCTCTCTGCCTGCTTGTGATTTCTCTCTGTCAGATAAATAGATAAAATCTTTAAAAAAAAAAAAAAAAAGATCAGTTCTTTTCCTTATGCATCCTGTAGTCATGTGGTAAGGCTGACGTAAATTAAATGATCACTTAAATATATTAATAACTTTGTAGTATATTCTGTGAAGGAGAAATGCAGGATCCATGAAGTAATACAATAGGATGAATTAACAAAACTCAGAAAGTAGGAAAGTTTTTCCTAAGGAATGGGCAATTGAATTGGTATCTGAAGGAGTGTTTGGAGTTATCATGGCAAAGCAGAAGTATCAGTGCAAAATCAGGGAGGGAGGGAGGCGGTATTTCTTGTCTCTGATGAAAGTGTTTAAAATAAGTGTGTGTGTCCGTGTGTGTGTGCGTGTGTGCACACACACACACACACGTACACACACACGCACACTGTATGATATCCCACATGGTAGAGGTGAATTCAGAAAAAAATAATGGTATCTTGGACCAGGTAATGATGGTGGGGATTAATGAGAAAAGCAGATGCATTTCAGAAGACAGGAAGTGAAGAGGAAGAATGTGATTCAGAATCCAAAATTCTCAATGAATGAGGTTGTGAGTTGTGTTGATTTCTTTTCTTTTTCTTTTTTTAAAAAATTTTATTTATTTATTTGACAGAGAGACAGCAAGAGAGGGAACACAAGTAGGGGGAATGGGAGAGGAGAAGCAGGCTTCCTACTGAGCAGGGAGCCTCATGTGGGGCTCGATCCCAGGGTCCTGAGATCATGACCTGAGCCGGAAGGCAGACACTTAACGAATGAGCCACCCAGGCACCCCTAATTTTTTAATATTTAGGATATTCACTGTTTCCTCTGAAGAGAAGGAAGAGAAGGAAACAACAACAGCAATAACAACAACAAAAACCCTAAACGTGCAGAGCACTTTGTACTTCAGGGGACAGTGAAGTAGAAAGGATTTGGGAGTGCTGAAAAATAACTTGAGAACTGTTCATGAAGCAGCTCATATTTAATTTTACTCCCTGTATTTTAGCTTTCTGCCATCCATCTCATCCTAAAAATGAGGCAAAAGTGAGTAGCAATATAACAACTAAAACTACCACTTCCTGCTTAAATTTCTCCCTAGGAACCCAGAGTATTACATATACATTATTGTACCAATCTTCAAGCATTGCATATAAGAGCACTGACATTCCAGGAATACCAGGAAAGATGAGTACTATGTGTGATAATGGTCGACTGAAATTTTAGATTAGTTCTAGTAGCTCCATGAAAGCTCATTACACAGAGGTTTGGTTTAAGAACTATATTTTTCTAACTTTGTTATGAAATTTGAACATTCATATCAATTAATTTAAATGCTCCCTAGTTCCCCTATTTCACTGCCAATTTTAAGAGAAAGTCTCTAATATAGGTCACAATATATCTTAAAGAATGGAGATTTCTTGGGGAAGAAAAAAAGTCATTATTATCCTGTGTTATTTTCTCCCTTTCTGATTTATATTTAAAGATATTTCTAGTTTGATGGAATATTAAGATTGTATTGAGATTACTCATTCTTGGGGATCTGTTCAAAGCATTTTGAAAGCCCAGCAGAACTGGAGACCATCATATGGAAGGCTATGAATTGGAAAACTTAAGCTCATTTTATTCTTTGATTTGTCTTTCACATCTTATTATTTGAGAGAAAATTCAAAGGGCCAACACCAAGGTTTGAGCTTAAGGACCATGAGTGGCCAGATGTCTGGTATAAGCAAAAAGAGCATTCATTAATTATTTATGGCTCAGCCAAGTTCACTAGAGGTAAGAGAATGAACAAGGCTCTAGCACAAAAGTGAAAATGCTCCTGGTATTCTCTTTGTGCAATGATCTGACGCAAGGTGTCTCTATGGTGTCAGTTAAGAATGTATTGGCCCTTTTGAGGAACCTCCACACTGTTTTCCAGAGTAGTTGCACCAGCTTGCATTCCCACCAACAGTGTAGGAGGTTCCCCTTTCTCCGCATCTTCGCCAGCATCTGTCATTTCCTGACTTGTTAATTTTAGCCATTCTGACTGGTGTGTGGTGGTATCTCATTGTGGTTTTGATTTGTATTTCCCTGATGCTGAGTGATATGGAGCACTTTTTCATGTGTCTGTTGGCCATCTGGATGTCTTCTTTGCAAAAATGTTCATGTCCTCTGCCCATTTCTTGATTGGATTCTTTGTTCTTTGGGTGTTGAGTTTGATAAGTTCTTTACAGATTTTTGAATACTAGCCCTTTATCTGATATGTCATTTGCAATTATCTTCTCCCATTCTGTCAGTTGTCTTTTGGTTTTGGTGACTGTTTCCTTTGCTGTGCAGAAGCTTTTGATCTTGATGAAGTTGAAAATAGGGCTACCCTATGACCCAGCAATCACACTACTAGGTATTTACCCTAAAGATACAAATGCAGTGATCCGAAGGGGCATGTGCACCCCAATGTTTATAGCAGCAATGTCTACAACAGTCAAGCTATGGAAAGAACCTAGAATGTCCATCAACAGATGAATGGATAAAAAAGATGTGGCATATATATACAATGGAATACTATGCAGCCAGCCATCAAAAGAAATGAAATCTTGCCATTTGCAACAACATGGATGGAACTAGAGGATATTATGCTTTAGCGAAATAAGTCAACAGAGAAAGACAATTATCATATGATCTCCCTGATAGGAGGAAGTTGAGAGGCAACATGGGGGGTTAGGGAGGTAGGGAAAGAATAAATGAAACAAGATGGGATTGGGAGGGAGACAAACCATAAGAGACTCTTAATCTCACAAAATAAACCGAGGGTAGCCAGCGGGGAGAGGGGTAGGAAGAGGGTGGTTGAGTTATGGACATTGGGGAAGGTATGTACTGTGGTGAGTGCTATTAAGTGTGTAAACCTGGCAATTCACAGACCTGTACCCCTAATAATACATTATATGGTAATAATTTTTTTTTTTTTTTAATGTATTGGTCCTGAGGAGCCTTGGTGACTCAGTAGGCTGAACTACTACTGCTCTTAGTTTGGCTTGGGTTTGTGGTCTCTGAGTAGTGAAACTGAGACCCACATGGTTGGCCCCCGTGCTCAGCGGGGAGTCTGCTTGGGATTTTCTCTCCCTCTGCTCCTCCCCATGCTTGTACCCATGCTCTCTCTCTCTCTAAAAATAAATAAACAAATCTTTAAGGGGAAAAAAAAAAGAAGAAGAATGTATTGGCTCTTTGCTCATAGTCTCAGCACATACATTATCTGATTATCTCAGAAGAATTCATCTTCCAGTCAGAACACAATGCTGTGAGCAACCAGGAAGATCCACACACTTGTCTTAGAACATCTATCTAAGAGAAGAAATGCACTATCATGGTTAAGAGACTAGAAAATAAGCCAAATTTCAAATTCAGTCCTCTCCATTTGCCAGTGATCTGTCTTGAGCAAATTATTTAATTTTTTCCTCAGTCTTTCCATCTATAAAATGGAGATAATTACAGTAGGTATTTTTTTCAGGATTCAATAAGTTAATGTATGCTTAGCACAGAGGTCTTCTTTTTACAAATAGCCATCACTTATAATTAGATTAAAAGCAGGGGCAATGTCATCTGTGTGCATGTGCATGAGTGTGTGTGTATGCATTTGTGTGTATTCTTAGAACACAGCAATGGTTCCTGTATATGGTATAACAAATATTTATTAAATAAATGAAGGAATACTGGAAATTTTAAAAAGTACTTAGAAAATCTTTTGTTGTTCTTAGACACTCTTCCTTTATACTTTGTATATGTCAGTTCAAAGAATAAAATGTTACATTTTTATGTTGGGTATAAAACTCCACATAAGGAATTCAAAGATGATCTCTGTAACAATAGTAATATTGTTATTTACAAATATAGGAAAAAATGAACTGCTTAAAATTGAGACATTAATTTTTAAAATTCTATGATTTTTATTTTTAAACACTCTATGTCACCAGGTGGGCAGATGAGAACATTTCCTTGGGAAAAATTGCTGATGCTCTAAAAGGAGTACTTAGAAAGTCATGAATCCATGTGTGATGCCTTTTAATACACTCAAATAAAGAAAGGTATTTCTCTTTTCCTTTCTTTTCTTTTTTAAGATACCGTTTTGGACAGTATCTTAAACAAAGTGTGTGAGGTAAACAATAGTAACTCTAGCTCAATACTGTAGCATGGTATAAATCTACTTTCAAAGCATTAGAGCGCAAGGCATAAACCTGTTAACCTCAGAATTCTTAATAATTTAAGAAATGCTAAAGGGGACTTTCTTATAATGCCAAAGAAAAACTGTAAGAAAATGTTTAAAATCTATCATGAGGAATGCTACAGATGTGAAATATACATGAGTTTAATTTGAAAAAAAAAAGATAGCAAGAGCTGACTTATAATTAACATCATATTTTCAATATAATTGGTTATAAAAGCAAAGTATACCACTACTGAACAATGTGGTTTATCTTGTTTACAGGAGATGAAACTGTATGAGTTGCTGAAATTCATTCAAAGAACATGATTAGGGAATTGACCCTGCTCTATTTTATACCAAGTCATCAATAAGTATCTGCATAGTACAGGGGAGCCTGGGTGGCTCAGTGGGTTAAAGCCTCTGCCTTTGGCTCAGGTCATGATCCCAAGGTCCTGGGATGGAGCCCTGAATTGGGTTCTCAGCTCAGCGGGAAGCCTGCTTCCTCCTCTCTCTGCCTGCTTCTCTGCCTACTTGTGATCTCCATCTGTCAAATAAATAAATAAAATATTTAAAAAAAAGTATCTTCTTAGTACATGACTGTAAGTAATTCTTTAAAACAAAAAAAATCCACTGAAGAAAACAAGAATGAGCAGGAATGTCATGAGACTGAGAATATATCAACAGTTTGGGCCATGTTAACCTAGAAATCATGGTACCTCAAAGTGTTCCTTATCTGAATTTTCTTTTGTGTTCTATATTTAAAGAGCATTTGCTTTAAGCAAAGATTAAAAATGAAACATCGTGTATTTTTAAAGTATTTAAAATAAATTTAATACATTTCCAAACACTAGAAGCATCAGTTAAAATGCAGTTGGGCCAATTAGATATAATGATGCATTTATTCTTTCATTCATTTGTTCAACAAATAAAATGAGCCACTAGTAGCTGCTATTATTGGCAAACAAAAAGAGATCAATACAGATTCCTTGACTTCATAAGGGCTCACATTTTACTTTAGTGTTAGTTAATAAAAAACAACTAATTGTATAATATATGATGATAAATGCAATGAATAAAAATAAAGCAGAGAAATCAGATTGGAAGTGAGGGGTGACGAGTGCTGTTTTAGAAGGATGGGAGGAAAAGGTCTCTCTAAGGAGGTGATATTAAATCAGGACCAGCATGAAGTGTGGGAGTAAACTAAGAAGATAACCAGGGAATGCAATTCCTAGGCAGAAGGAAAAATAAGTTCAAAGTGATGGAATGGACCATCAAGGGAAAATCTGAAGGAAAGCAAGGAGGCTACTGTGGCTCCAGGGGCTTTACACAGGGGGACTGGTAGGATACATCATCACATCATGTATTTTAAACACATCACGTATTTTAGGTCCATGTAGACCACAGTAAGAACTTCACTTTATTTTGAATGAGGTAAGATTTCTAAGCAAAAGAATAATACGATCAGATGTGTACTTTAAAGTATCCCTTCAACTACTGTGTAGATACCAGACCCTACACAGCAGGGTGAACTCTGACAAGATGAGCGTAGTAAGAGAGGTGAGCAGTTAGTTACAGTATCTTGGGCTGTGTAGTAATGGAGGAGGAAGCATGAAATGATTCCATTTTAGGTGTATTTTAAAGGTAGAGCCAACAGGATTTAGGGACTTGCTGATGGCTTGATAGTAAAGTGTTTGAAAAACAACAACAATTCCAAGTTGTGCCCCCAAAGACAAACTAGAAGAATGTAGTGATCACTTACCAATGCCAAATATCACAGAAAGAACAGTTTTGTGGTGCCTGTGAAATGCCTATTAGGTATTGTGTGGAGTTAAAGGTATATGAGTTGTATGAGTGAGTCTATTTCAAGGGAGGTGACTGACCTGAGGAAAATGACTCAAAATCTAGTGACCTGAGGTCTTTAGCAGATGCATGGTATTAGAATGGGCAGAGATAAAACACTTAGTTCTGCTGTGGGAAATAAGAACATAAACTCAAAATTTAACAAACAATACAACCTTGTAGAACTGCATTTCAGAAACGAAGAGGGATTTGGAAGGAAGTGATTACCCTCCAAAGTTTGAGACTGCCATACTTCAGTTCCTTCACATTTCACAACCCCAGACTTTCTTTTCTATTTGAAGACACCACAAAACTTCTCTGAAAATTGTCTTTGGAAATGCTCAAATAGAAGTGAGCAGACCTTGTATTCATGTTGTATCATGGATTTTACACAAACTATACATTTGAAATTCATTGAACAGCTAAATAGGAAAGAGTTTCAGAGATGTGGTGTAAGGTTTAAAATTATGACAGTATTATTAACATATTATATCCATCTTGATATCTGGTGAAACTGGGAAGGCCCTGAATGGCTTTACCACAGTTCCCCTCCCTACTATGAAAAAAGCCCTCTAGCCAAACCACCTTTCTTAATAATACTCCCTAAATAGCAGGTTTCAATTACCTGTCAACTCTGGGAATTATTCAAACGGGCCAATCTCATATCTTCCCTTGGGAACGAGGGTTCACCTCACTCTCTTAATATGACAAAATCTGCCTCCCTGGTTGTTTCCACTATTGTGGTCCCTGGTTGTTTCCACTATTCTTGAGTACAACCTCCATATGGCCCTGCCTGATGTGGTGTCCTCTCCAGGTTGTGACAACCCAGGATTAATAGACTACAATAGCCTCTCCTTGGACACTGGGGATACGGTCCAAGAACAACAAATGCTTGAAACTGCCAATCGTAGCAAACCCCATATACACTATGCTTTTCCTGTATGTACCTATAATAAAGCCTAGTTTATAAATTAGGCACAGTAAGGGACTAACAATAATAACTACTAATAAAATAAAACAATTATAACAATGTACTGTGGTATAAGTTTTGTCACTGTCATGTCTCTAAATATCCTGTTGCACCGTACTCACCCTTCATCTTGTGATGATGTAAGATAATAAAATGCCCATGCGATGTGATGAAGTGAGGTAAATGATGGAGGCATTGCAACATAGCGTTATTATTGAACATCTGACATTATGTTGTAGAAAATATTATCTGCTTTGAGTCACAGTTGACAGTGAGTAGCCTGAACAATGGATAACTGAATCTGCAGATTAGGGGGGTACTGTACATTTCATCTTTCCAGTTGGGTGTATTGTGTTCCAGCATTCTCAAAACTCTAGGGCAGAAATTCCTTACCAGTGGGTGTGGAAGAGAATGTGATTAAACTAAGAGAACCTATATGTGTGTGTGTATGTGTGTGTGTGTGTGTGTGTATTTTATGGATATAATTTTTTTGGGGGGTGGGTAAATAGCAGTCTTAGGTAGAAGCACTTTAATTCAAAAGTACATAATCACCAGAAAAAAATCCATCATGAAGAAATATACTCCACACCCCTAAAACAAGAAAGAAAATAAGTATAAGGAATTAATATGATACAAAAATGGAGAAAATATAAGAAACTATTCCTGCAAACATAACTTATTTTCTTAAAAGAAAATGCACTCTCAACAACCATATTAAATAAACTTTTAAGAAAGAGTTTGAAAAGAGCTAGTGAAAAAATCAAAGAAGAGATGGACATAAATGATAGAAACACATTAAAATAGAGGGATCAGTCCAAAAGTAATAACTGACATTAAACATTATAGAACAGAAAACTGCATTAAAGACAGCAAGAAGTATAACTGAAAGAGTTAGATATACAACCTTAATAGAGTGGACTGGCTAGAAAAAATGTCACAGAATAATGAGGAAAGGAGCACAGAAAAAGACACATACAATATAGATGTAAGAAAGGATTAACTCCATTTGGTGTCCAGAAGCATATACTAAAATGAGGTTTGTGGGCAGATCATTTATTAAAGAAGCACTTTCAGAGGGAACCAGAGAAGAAAGTGAGTAGAAACCAACCCAGAATGGAGTGACATGATGTCCTAGAGGGCAGCATGAACCTGAACCAAGAGAAGAGCTGTGGAGTATGAATTATGCCTCATGGTTTCTAAGGAAAAGGAAGCACAGTGCAGTCTCAGACATTGGTTAACTGCTGCCCGTGGAGCAGGTGTAGGGAGGAAAGGAGGTGAAAGATATAAATTCCTAGGGATATTAGTTCTCTCTGCTGACTGATGAGATGGCTCCAGGGGCCCAAGGCAGTGCTCCAAAGAGGAGGTACAGATACGGCTTCCTGAAGTTCACTGAAGCACCTCAGAAATGGTAAAATGGTAAAATCTCCATGAATATGGGCAGGGCAATGATACTGTTTGCCACAAATATAACCAAACGGCTTCATGGGCAAGGAAGAACCACCCTGAGAATAATTTATATTTCTGGAGAAGCAAAGAGACAAAATAGAAAAGTAAACCAAAACAGGAGAGAAAAAATACATTGTAAACAGATTACCAAATCTGTAGATACAAAAAACTTATGTTCAAGGAGAAATAAATAGAAATAATTAAGATGGAAATATGCTAATAAATATGCTAATAAGTAACATCTATAAATCTGCAGCAACCCAGCACAAAAAGTATGTCAGCTTCACAGGAAAAGTAAAATAAAATAAAATAAAATAAAATAAAATAAAATAAAATAAAGTAAAATAACATAAAATACATGAAATAAAATAAAATACTTCATACTAACTTCAGAAATCTTAGTAATATTAGGTGATGGACAAAAATGGAATAACGTACCAGATATTATTCACATGTCAAGACAGAATAAAGCATTCTCATCTATCTAAATAATGTAAGAATTTAATATCTATGAAGCAATTTTATTAAAATTTTATTTATTTATTTGTCAGAGAGAGAGAGAGAGCATGAGCACAAGCAAGGGGAGTGGCAGGCAGAGGAGAAGCAGTCTCCACCCCGAGCAAGAAGCCTGATGCAGGACAGGATCCCAGGATCCTGCGATCATTACCTGAGCGGAAGGCAGAGGCTTAACCAATGAGCTACCCAGGCATCCTTCTATGAAATATATATATATATATATATATATATATATATTTTTTTTTTTCTCTTTTTTTTTAAATGCACTTGAAGGGTGCCTGGGTGGCTCAGAGAGTTGGGGGTCTGACTTTGGCTTGGGTCATGATCTCAGGTGCCGAGATCAAACCATACCTCGGGCTCTACACTCAGCAGGAAGTCTGCTTCTCCCTCTCCCTCTGCTCCTCCCAAGTTCATATTCTCTCTCTCTCTCTCTCTCAAATAAATAAAATATTTTTAAAAATGTACTTGAAAATGTAATCCAGCCAGCTGAAAAATAAAACAGAACTTAAGAATCACAAATAGTGGAGTTCTAAAATGAAATGATTGGTGGACTCTGGATTTAGGATTAAGAGAAAAATATATATTGCTTATTGAAAAGTATAAATGTATGAAAAATATAATTGCTAACTGTTATATTTTTCTTTGAAGACCATATAATTAAACACAATTTCATAATAGATTCAAAGATAATGTATAATCTATGAATAACTTGAATCTCTTAATAAACACCATCCCACAAAAACAACTCTCAGACCCAGATGGTTGCACTGCTGAAGCCTAAGAAGCATTTAATGAGAAAATAGTACCAATCATCTGCAAACTTTTCTAGTAAATGGAAAAAGAGGCAACTCTCCTTATTCAAAAATGGGGCAAGTGTATTATAAGAAATAAATGCTAAATGGAGGTTTCCATAATTAATATAGATGTCTCAAGAGGGAGCCTGAAGATGGATTTCTGGATTGGGTTGTTCACATATTTTATGACCACATGGAAGACTTTTTTTCTGGAGTGGAAATGTGACACTAATAATCTGTATCACATGGCACCATCACAATCATCCACATTTACCTCCTAAGAATAAGGCATCTTACCAGGTTACTAAAAAGAAGGGCATTAGAAGGTCAAGTGACCATGGAAAGGAAAGGAACACACACACACACACACACACACACACACACATATGGTGATGTACTTGCAACTCAAAGCACTCCTGGGAAAAAAACAAAACGAAACAAATAAACAAAAAACAATCTTGTAGGGGTTTGTATGTGCTGACCTGAGAGACTCATTGCAGTGAAAGATTAGTCCCAGGACCTGATATTTGAGTCCTGGAGTTGCAAAACCTTATAAGGATGCAACTACTCACGTGTAGTTATTTGTTGCAAGTCAATGGAAATTAACAATTAAATAATGTTTAAGAAGGAAATATTTGGATAGATAAAAAAAAATCTGAGAAATAATTCTTGAATACCCAAGCTTCAGAAATAAATGTCTGCCAATGCAAGCTTTCTTTCAAAGGGAGGGACCTATTATTTTTATGGAAAAAAAAGAAAAAAGAAAAAAAAAGACAAGCACGTTTTGATTGTGGGAGTTGACACTCAAAGGCATATTTATTCTTCTCAAAGCCTGCCACTAACACATCACATTGATTCTAGAACTAAAACACAATCCCAGCAGAGCCAAGAGAAATAGAAATTTCATATTACTAAAGCCATGGTCTCTGAAAACTGCTTTCTATAAATCAAATAAGAATCATAATACTAAGTATAATAGAAAAGTTCCATTTTTTTGCATCTGGCAAAATAGTAATAAACTAGATAACATTAGATTCTTATTTATAAATATCAGCATTAAATATGTAATCATAGCATTTTTTTGTAGTTGCTAAGATTTAATGTGTTAATTCTAAATTCAGAAATTGGGGTTCATAAACAGATTTTTGAATCAAGATAACATTTTTGGTCACTGAAAATAATCAGTATCATTAAAAAAGAAAAAAGAAAGAATGGTAGTTGCAGGTTGCATAGTCTTTCTAAGATGAACATTAGAATGACCAGTAAAGAATGAAAACCATAAAAAAATTGATGAAAATTTTATTTATTATTAGAAGAGAGAAAGTAACTATAGTGATAATAAAAGTCAAAAAGAATTCTATCATTGCTTCTGTTCTATTTTTTTTGTTTGTTTTAGGATTTTATTTATTTATTTGACAGGGAGAGAGAGATCACAAGTAGGCAGAGAGGCAGGCAGAGAGAGGAGGAAGCAGGCTCCCCACTGAGCAGAGAGCCCAATGCGGGGCTTGATCCCAGGACCCTGAAACAATGACCTGAGCTGAAGGCAGAGGCTTAACCCACTGAGCCACCCAGGGGCCCCAAGTTCTGTTCTATTTTTAATCTTGGGTACAATGCAACTATTTTTGGAAGGATTATTCTCCTGTCACATAAACATCTGAAATAACATGTTTTTATACCATGAGATATTCATAAGTACAAGTAAGTACCCATAACGTCTAACTTACAGAAATATTTCCAAATATTAACACAATAAAATTAGTTCATGTTGGAAGAAAAAAAAAAGAAATCTATTATGTATAAATTCTTCCTAGGGAAAAATAATAGTGTTCGGGATGAAGCAGAAATTAGAAAACGAGTCTATGGGACACTGTTTAACCTTATTGCCCTTCCTGCTGTTGGATCTAAAGTTCATATGTTAGGTATCAAAATTCCTGTGTGGATTAAATGGGCAAGAAGATGTTATCTTGATGCTACACGGTTATAGTGCATAACTCTCATCAATGACTCATCAATCAGGGCTGACAAAGACACATTTACATAGAGATGGCATGAAGTTCAAGGACAAAGTTAAGCTGTGCTCTCATGAAAATCAGGGTAAACTGCAGAGCAAAAAGCATATGTAAAAAATAAAAATAAAAATAAAAGTAAAACAAAAAGAACACGTTGCCTCAAAAAAGGTATAAGATAATTTATTTTCTGATGTTATTAATGAATATTTTAACAAATTAAGATTGCTTGGATTTCTAAAATAGTCATGGTTATGTGAATGTAATTTCTTTTCCTTATGTGACTTGGTTCAAATTTATTGCTACTTCTTTATTAAGGAAAAAATTATCGATATATAAACATATATACATAAATATATGTATATAAAATATATACAAATTTATAAAAATATCAAAACTACTGCATGTGTTTGAAATAGGTTATAAGCAGAATATCGCAGATTTTAAGCTAAATACTGCAATGCATACTTTTCCCCCTGTTCCTCTCTTTTTTATAATTTTTATAAAGATTTTATTTATTTATTTGACAGAGAGAGAGAGAGAGAGACAGAGACAGAGCACAATCAGGGGGAGAGGCAGAGGGACAAGCAGGCTCCCCACTGAGCCAGGAGTCCAACAAGGGGACTTAATTCCAGGACCTCTGGATCATGACTTGAACCATAGGCAGTCTCTCAACTTACTGATCCACCCAGAACCCCTATTTCTTTATGAAATTTAAAAATGCTTTTATTTTGGGACGCCTGGGTGGCTCAGTTGGTTAAGCAGCTGCCTTCGGCTCAGGTCATGATCCCAGCGTCCTGGGATCAAGTCCCACATCGGGCTCCTTGCTTGGCGGGGAACCTGCTTCTCCCTCTGCCTCTGCCTGCCATTCTGTCTGCCTGTGCTCGCTCTCTCTCCCTCTCTCTCTCTGACCAAAAAAAAAAAAAAAAAAAAAAAAAAAAATCTGCCTTCCCTTAAAAAAAAAAAAAATGCTTTTATTTTAATTCCAGTTAGTTATAGTAGTCTCAGGTGCACAATAACTGCATAATTTTTTTTAACTCTGTAATTGTTGACACATGAAATAATTCCTCAGGTTTTTGAAATTGGTTGATTTGATTTTTAATCTTTTATGGTGTTTTTATTTAACATTTATTTTACTTTCATTTACCAATAATTTTAGCTGTATTTTCATTTCATTCCAGCTTGGTTTTGATTTAAGCTAAAAATGAAAAAAAAAAAAAAGACAGCAATGTGTTAGTTTACATGGACAACATACCTATTGGATAATTATGCAGGTTTTAGGTTCTTGAATTTTTAATCTCTGGTGGGCAAGAGTGGATGTCTCTTGTGGCTCACATTAAATGACTGTGAGTTTTTGCTACTGGAGTTAAGACGTATCTTTTGAAAACTGAAGGTTATAGGTTTTATAATGAGCTTTCTTTCTGTTGATCATATCTAAATATGTCTAGAGGAGAGCTAGGATGGAATATTTTCCTTGACACATAGTATATTAAGTGGCAGTTCAAAAGTCAGAAAGCTTTTAACACCTGTTAACATTAGGAGTGAGTCTAGCTAATGAAAAATATAGCTAAAAGTTTCATTAATTTAATTTTGACAATAGTGGTTCTATCATAGATTCAAGTCATTAAGGATAAAATCAGGTTAATATTCATCCTAAAATCTCATATGAATGTGTCAGCCTTATCACTGAAACACATTTACCACATTACAATATTTACAAATATAGAGAAATACGTATGTGTGCATAAAGAAGTGGAACTCTGTAATAGACATCTGTATTGACTAGGCAATATGAATTCTATTGCACTATTGCTATTCTATCTAAGAACCATTTATTTGCTTTCATTTTTGTACTGAGTACAAAGTATTTTTGGAAACTTATTTAATCATAGCAACTAGTCCATTTTGCCTTGAAGTTCTTGATTATTGTCATTCACAATGCTTTCAGCCCCTTTTATAAACTTCATGGGTAGATAATTGTTATGTTTAACAGAGAACAGATTCTTGTGTCTTAGAAGTATTGTAAGTAGAACTCATAAAAATATTCTTAAGAACAGGACTTTACAGATCATTATTCTCTAATATTGTTTTATGGTATCTTATTGGACATTTGCATTTATTACTTTTATCTCAACACTCTTACATATTTAAATATAAATACATCTATGGACTGTATGAGGATGTATATTTGTTACTGTTCAATTCATGATCTTAAACTTCTTTTGAACTACTTTAAAAAATCTCATATGCTTATTTCAGATTTATATTTATTATTGCACAATAGGTATAATTTTATAATCATGTGTATGTTTGCTTACTTGGGTGGGTGCTTTATTCACCTTTTGATCATCTTTTTGATTATAGCCAGAATCAAAGAAATAGATAAATAGCTGGGTCTTTTGATGTGGGAATTACATTCCAAAGGCAATTCTATAATTCACACACACACACACAAATCTCATTTCTTTTTCTTTTTTTTTTTTTTATTCTATAAACTATTTAGAATTGACTCTTTAGGTAGTTGAAAATCATTAGATCAGTCTGTATCTGTTTTTGAACTGACCACAGAAACCACAACCATCCAATTACTGACTGATTTATTCAGTCAACAAATAATCATTGTATCTTTGCCATGTTCCAGCACTAGACTCTGGGGAATTCAATGGAAAAGGAAACAAAGTTATTGTCCTTATTGAACTTATAGTTTATGGGTTACAGAAACAAACAAAAAAAAGGTTTATAATATATTAAATAATAAGTGGTATGGTAAAAAATAAAGCAGAAACATGACAGATGTATTCAACTAAAACTTTTTAAAGAAGAGATCACTTGAGGAGGTGACATTTAAAGAGAGACAAGAATTAAGTAAAGAAGTGAGGCATGTAAATGGGGACCAAGAATCCTGAAGCAAGATCATTTTTGAAAAGTTAAATACCACAGTAGAAGGATAAAAGTCAATATACTAATAAAAATTGCATTTCTCTATATCCATAACAAGGGAGAAACTGACATGTAAAACATATCTATATACAAAAGTATGCCTGGACTTTTTTTTTTTTTTAACTATATGCCTGGCATTGTGAATTTTACTTTACTTAGTTCTACACATTTCTGTATTCCTCTTCATATTGTGGAAATTGTTTCTGGTGTACAATTAAAGTATGTGGATATAGTTTGATCCTTTTGAAGCTTATTTTTAAATTTTATTTATTAAGAACAGCCTTAATGTCTAATCTCATCCCAATGAGTCAATGCCATTCTGAAAAATCTATTCAATACCTCATGATTTGTTGTTTTTCTTCTGCAGCTGGTAGGAACAAAGACCACTGCAAGTGCTTGTGGGCTCTGAGGATTATTTCCTCTTCCTCTTTCAGGGGGCTCTTTCCTCTCGAGTAGCCTTCTAGCCTTAGGTGAACACAATGATCTGCACACACTGATCAGAATTCATGGGAAGACTTTAAGAGCCTTCTTGTGCAGCTCTCCGGATCTGTCTTTCTCTGTACTCCTCTGCTGCGTGACTCCAGCATGCAAACTCCAGCTGTCGGGGCATGCCTGAACACCTAACTGTATCATCTCAGATTAGGAAAACTGCCAGGATCACTCTGGTTTCCCCTTTACTGCACTGCATCCTTGAACTCCTCCATCCATCATGGTATAAGGCACATCACATTTTCCCCCTTTCAATGGCAATATCCTTGACAAGGAGGTAAAACAAGTCTCTGTTCTGGAGAGAAGTACAAGTTGCTCATATTTTTTGTTTTTTAAAGATTCACTAACTTTTCCCCAAAGAAAGTATAAAATATCAGAAAGTATCTTAGATCAATCATTTTTGGGTGAGGAGTTATTAAGACAGTCCACCACCCACATGTCAGGAATACAGCAAAGCTAATGAAAAGATTTGAAGATTGTGAACTGGTTGCCTTATGCTTCATCAGGGAGCTACTGTTGTTCAGGTGATATGGTCTTGTGCAGGTCATTTAAACATATCAACAGACTCAGTTTTCTTATCTTAAAATTGGGTATTGATGGAGTGAATGGATTCTATGATCTATTGTATGCCTTCAATTTCAAGTATTTGGTGACTTAAAGAAAAAAAAATGCGCTGGTGTTAGAGACATTAGAATTTATCTATGCTCCCACAACCAAGTGGTATTTTACCTAGTTTATGTAACAGCATATATGTATTTTTACAAAAATATCCCAAGTTATTATTTGTGAAGGGAGGGGCTATACCTATTTCCTTCTTCCCAGAATTTTTGTTAAAAACAAAACAAAACAAAACAAAACCCTGAAAGAACATTTTTGTGCATATGTAAAATAATTTCAGAAATATTTAATAAAATTAAATAAGTAGTAGATAACTGTAATGAAAAATAAATGGTATGTCAGCTTCCTGCAGGCTATCAGAGTGCCAAGTTTAATATTCTCAAACTATCAAGTCAAGTTATGTGAATTAATGCTGTGGGAATTAATTGTGTTTCCTTTATGTAAAGAAATTATTTCCTGAATACCAGTATTGCCTTATCTGCCGCCTTTCTAGTTTCCCTAGGGCATGTTGTAATCACTAGTGGTCTCAGCTAAGGTATTATTAAG
This sequence comes from Lontra canadensis, assembly GCF_010015895.1. Classification (NCBI taxonomy): domain Eukaryota; kingdom Metazoa; phylum Chordata; class Mammalia; order Carnivora; family Mustelidae; genus Lontra; species Lontra canadensis. The sequence continues at coordinate 10,306,213 of NW_022631038.1, forward strand.
TACATGTGACACATGGTCCAGCAGGATCTACTAAAAAGCATATTTGCCAAGATCTGTTATATTAAGTGATAGATCATGCTGTAAACAAAAGGTTGTTTTGGTTTGATAATTTTCTGTTTAGAAAAGTTTAAATTATTTTTTTAAAAATCTGAACCTAAAATAATTATGCATGGTGAGGTGAATCAATCTTTTGCTGATTATTATGGGGTAAATTGTATCCCCCCAAAGAACTCAAATGTTAAACATCTCTCCTGAATGTGACTACATTTAGAGATTGGGCCTTTACTGAGGTAATTAAGGTCAAATGAGGTCATTGGTTTGAAGCCCTAATCCCATGGAACTGAAGTCCTTACAAGAAAAGGAAGAGACACCTGAGTTCTTTCTCCATCTGTGCACATAGGAAAGAGGTCATCACAATGAGAAAGTGTTTATCTACAAACCAAGAAGAGAACAATCACTGGGAAACAAATTCGCCAGCAACCTGATCATGGGCTTCTACCCTCCAGAACTGTGATAAAATAAATGTCTGTTGTTTAAGACTACCAGCCTATACATTGCTTCTTGGCCTTTTGGCTAAGATCAAGTAAAGACAACCAGCCTATAGTAAGTTGTTAGGGTAGCCCAAACTGACTGATAAACTGATGCATGCACTTATTTACATAAACAGTATGATATATAAATGTAATTAAACTGTTGTTCTTTTATAGCTAATTTCTAAATGTGTCCTATTGAAAAGGACTGTAAATCACTGTTGCCTTAGAAAATAGTGTTTGGTAAATGTTCAAAAGTAACACAAAAAAAGATGTGAGCTAGCACACTATGGAGGCTTAAAAATGGATGATAGAACTTCTTGATGAGGACATAAAGAAGGGCTCCAACGACTAGCTGGGATTGCATTTAGACACTACAAACAGGGAGCATTTTGATAGTTGGATATTGTGGTAGGAGGATTTTGACAGAGGGAATGGGGTAAACAAAAGTTTGGCAGTGAGCAAACAGAAAATATGTTCAAAAACAGCAAGGAACATAATTGGCATACCTTGTGTTAACTCTCTTTCACAGCAGTGGACAAATACTTATGTATTTGGCATTTGGTCTTTCTCTGTGTTTTAGCAACAGATAACAAATATTTGTCTAAATATTTCAAAACCAGATTTCGCAAGGCGATATATATGCCCAAACTAATCGATTTGTACACTTAAAATGTGGACTTTTGTTGTAACTGTAATTTTAATGCATTTTAAATTCCCATATACACTTAGATGACTTAGCTTTAGACACATTAAATGAACAGAACATTCACAAGTCTGAAAATTCAAAAGATTAAAAAATAATAAAATAAAAGTGGATTTTTGTTGTATTTTAATCATACCTCCGAAACGTGGAGGGGAGGGGAACATGAAAATGTGTGGATGAATACATACATCAGATAATTTTAGGGATGATTTGTCATAATATAAACAAGCAATTTAAATTATAATCACATGATCTATAAAATTAGTAAACAATGTGTAATTAATAGTTATTTGAATCTATACCTTTGGAATAAATTTTCTATCTTGTTAATTAAGAATATAATTCAAAGTATAGAAACCTGAATAATTTGACCTTCATTTTATAATGAATACAGATTTAAAAATTTAAAATTTGTAAAAATACGATAGTGGATAGAAAATCAATTTACACAACAGTGAAAATGTGAATTCTAAAATTTGGTTAAATCTAGAAAAAAATATAAAGTTAATTTACATATTGTCAGTAGGAATAAGAGAAAAATAACACATAATCTACAAGAATACTGTTGCACTTTTCTGGTTTGATGAGTGGAAGATCTTGTGTATCCTGTATTGTTTTTGCTATTCTCAAATTTATGCACGTTCTCAAATATATAGTACTATAAACTCCACACACATTCATGTTGTTATGAGTATGCTAATAAAAAGAAAAACATGAACTCTGTATAGAATGCCAAAATAAGAGTCTCTCTTATAACTGTTTGTCTTTGTATTGCAGAAGAAAGATGATGCAAACCAAATTATGAGGAATTACATTACATTCATACAAAGTCAAGTGGAAGCTCAGAAGAGAGAGAAAATTATATGGCAAAATGATCAAGAGAAGATTCATGTAGTTTCTTTTTTATATCATCAACATCTTAAAATAGTGATGAGGGGTAACAGAAATAAACCTAAACATTAACTCCCTAAATAATTGGAGCACCAGGTATCTGACTCATATATGAATGTTTACATGTGACCTAGCATGTTGGTCAGGGTGAGAGAACTGTTAGAGGCAATATTCAGAGACTGTTTTGGTGGAGATTATGGAGGCTGCTGAATGCTTTGTTGACATAACTCTATTTAAACTGAAGGACACAATACCTCATGGGAAAGTTCAATAAGGAATGCATATAACTATACTTTTAGGAAAATTAATCTGCTGGCCTGCTTTTCTTTTTGTTTTTGCAGGATAATTTAAAAGGGTAATATCTGAAAGAACTAAAATGGGGGAGTCTGGTATTTGCAAAAGTATGGCGAGAGCTTCTACTGGGACAAGAGACATGTGGATTTAGAGCTCAGGTGAACCAGATACATAAACATATAATTCATCATGCAATAAATGCTAGTGGAATTTTGGGTGTGTAAAATATTAAGAAAATCTAGCAAAGAAGAGACAAAAATTAGAGGCAGAGCCTGGGAATAAATTGAGCCTTAGGAATAATATGGAGGAAAGGGAGCAGAAATGAAGAATGGTAAAGATAGAAATCAAGGCAATACTCCCAAGCATCTTTGTTCCTCATGTTAAATTTGGCATTTGGGAACAACATACAGAATACTAATTTGTTTACTCTTTCTTTAATTAAAAATTAGGAATCCTACTAACTCTAAGGTTGTAGGACTTTTACATCCCTGCAGTCCACAATGTGCATTTCTGATTTATACAATGTCATTCAAGTTTGTAAAGATACATTACTATGCAACAAAATATAACACAAGTACCATGCTTAATTGTAGCTTAATACAAATTATTAAAGCTATTTAAACTGTCTTCTGAAAACAATAAATTTATAGAAGTCATCATCATAACATTAACTTTGATGCATCATAATAGATGCTCAGAGTATGAAATCAGAGTATGAAAAAGTAATATGATTTTGAAAGAGACACTAACATATTTATTGTTTTCACAAAATAAAAGGGAGAGAGTAATCTGACCTAAAATATAGTTGGCTACAACTAACAGTATTTTGATTTAAGTTTTACTATTTTAAAATTTAAAATTGAATCAGAGTCAGTCAAATTTACTCAATTCTGTTTTAGATATTCCAATCTCATAATAATGCAAATTAAGTATCTTGAGCATGCAAATTAATACATTGATATTAATGTATTTTGATGATGATTGCTTCAGATATTTTTGTTTGTAGAATTTTGATGTTAGAGTTATTTCCAGTAGACAAAAAAAAAAAAAAATCAGTCATCATATTCATCCAAACAGGGCCAAAAAATGTTGACAAGATTATATAATGATTAAATGGTGACTAATATACTTTTGGATTTTATGTTATTCTGCAAGGAATTTTTAGAAACTACCTTATTAAATTAGGATATTTAATTATATATATATTTTTAAATATAACAGTATAAGGTATGCATTGGCAATTTCAACTGAATTATTCCAAATGTCTGTATTACAAACCTAAAAACATTTAAGAAGTTTGATGCAGTTAGAAAATTAAAATGAAAATCAGAAAAAACAGAAGGAATACATCATTCATTAAATTAACTATGCACTTTTTTCTCTTGTCTATTGATATCTATAAAAGTCTATGGCATTTTTTGAGATATTGCTGCCTGATAACTACTTGAGTTTTACCTAGCCTACTTGCAATTTTTTGCTCAAAAATTTAGCAAAGTTATTTTATCTTGAGTCAGCATTGATAAAAAAAAAATGTGGTGACTGTATTTCTCTCTATGGTGGCTAAACTAATCAAATGGAAACAGTTTCTATTGAATTAATCCCAAATTATATTTTTTAGAGAAAACTAATTCTTCTAGTCAATATAGTCCTTTTATTCCATTCCAAAAAGATGTTTTCAATTACATCAGTTACAACATTTAAATATCAGTTCATATGCATCTAGTTCCCATCTTGGAAAATGTAGCATTGACCCTGATATCTACTTACCTTTTGACTTTCTTCACTGTTCAATCTCTTACTTTGCCTTTACTCTGTGAAAAAGTTTCAACTTTGTGTTCATTTCACTCCTCTGAATTGTCCCACAGGCAATTTTGTTCTTTGTGTTATCCAATAAGTTGTTCCACTTGAGATTTTTACTTATTTTGTACAATACCTTTGTCTGAGCTTCCTAACTTTGCCTTTAAACCTTGTTGTTTAATTTTCATTTCTTCCATATCTCTTCTATCTTATTAAGATTCAGCAAAGACTATTTCTATTTTTCAGAAAATATATGCTGAAGTGTTTGTTATTAATATTGAAGAAATGATTTCAAATTATTTTTCCATTATTGATAACTGTATCATCAGGAGTATACATCTCCTCTCAATCACTGAATATACTATATTTTTCTTCAGAGTAATGTTTCTTCAAATGCTCCAAATTAATTTTATATTAATTTATATTAGCTCTTAAATATGTGTGTATGTGTGTGTATGCATGTATGTGTATGTATATATGTATTTTTGTAGAAAATCAAGCATATGGTCTTCTCCTGCTTTTACACATTATCCAGATGGAAGCTTATAGAATTGACTCCTAAATCCACAGTGTATAGGACATTGATGCCTGAAAATACTGAATTCCCAAATTGCTCTGAAATATTACCTTTCCCTTTATCAGAGGCAAACAGTACTCCTTGCCTTTAAGCCACATAATCTCACTTCAAGTAAGTGTCCTGTAAATGACCTTTGTTCTCAAAATCCAACTGTTTCCTTTTCTTGCTGCTATATGCCCGCACTTGTAGCTCAGTTTAGCCAAAGCAGAGAAAAGGACATTTGCTCTAGGACAAAATGACCTAGTCAGCAAATGAACTTCAGAAGGCAGAACAGAAGGACGTCATAGGGATTCAGTATTGATAGAAAAGGCACTCACTCGGGTCACCTAGGTGGCACAGTCAGTCATGCCTCTGACTCTTGATTTCACCTCAAGATCTGATCTCAGGCTCTTGAGATCAAGCCCCATACTGGGCTCTGTGCTCAGTGGAGAGACTGCTTCAGATTCTCTCTCTTCCTCTGCCTCTCCCTTTACTCCTGCATATTCGCTCTCTCTCTCAAATAAATCAATCAATCTTAGGAAGGAAGGAAGGATGAAAGAAAGGAAGAAAAAAGAAAAGGCACTCACTTGTGAATATTTTGGCAAAGACACCTGAAGTTGGGACTGATAGAGTCTCAGATGGTTACTTAAAACATGGACTGAACGAATGCCTATTAAATTCAATGGAGAAACCAGAACTTCCTTATATTGGTGTCCAATAACATTTGTAAAAGTGGGAATGTTAGGCCTAATTTATCATATTTGGCCTTATAATATTTACTGGATAGTCCAGTAACCCTATTTTTAGGGTCCCACCATCTGATAATATTTACTTGGATAATCCCACCATCTGATAATATTTACGTGGATAGCCTAGAAAACCCTATTTTTATTAAGGCAAAAAATAATGGACTATTGAGGAAAATGCTGAGATTCCTGAGAAGCTCCGGAATGCCTTTTCCCTACTAACCACATATTCTGCCACAGAGGTAGGCTCTCAAATAACAGTAGGAAAGATGTCATTGGTCATCTCAGAATGACATTGGGGTAAGGGACAGTCTTTAACACTAAGGCTAAGGTGGGCATAATTTCAAAATGACTAGCAAGGCCAGAGTGGGAAGCAGGGTATCTTTACTTGCAACTGTTTATGGCAGTAGCTAATAGATTTTGGAGATTCTAGCACTGAGATAGAAAAATAGCTAATGACAGTGTTGCTTGATTTATTTATATAAGAAAACAAAAATGAAAGTTGGCAAGAGAAGGTGAAAGAATCAGTCACTACAATGAAAAATTATGGCTTCTTGTCCAGGTTCCAGATTTAGTCTGTTGACTGACCCAGGATGAAGAAAAGGCCAGATCAGTTTGAGGTGAGAAGTTGCACATCATAAATATATTCAGTACACATTCCTTCCCAACCAGATTCTCAATCCACTCACCAAAGCAAAATGTCACTGAGAAAAGGAGAGTCCCAATATTTTCAAGGTCTCTTCAATACAAGGATTGATACAGAACTAATACCAAGAGGACTGAAATTCTGTCATGTCTTTATAAGGAGATTGGAAATGAAAAATCTAAGCGATAAACAGAATTTTGGCACAAATCGGTGAATCCAATGGATCCAATGACTTCTCCGGAAGGAAGAATGCTCCCTCCCCAAAGCCCAAGCTCTAATCTCTGCAATCTGTGTATATGTTACCTTACATGAGAGAAGGGGCTTACCTGATGTGATTAGAGTTTCAGATAGTGAGATTATCCTGGATTATTGGTTTGGGCTACATGTAATCCAAAATGTCCTTCTAAGAGAAAAATGAAGCAGGAAAGTCAGAATTAGAGAAAAAAATGGTGATGTTGAGAGTAGTGGTAAACTGATAAAAGGGCCACATGCCAAGGAATGAAGGAAGCTTCTAGAGATTGGAAAGAGAATAAGAGACATTTTCCCCTAAAGCCTCAAAAAAGAACTCACTTGAGGGCAACACCCTAATTTTAGTCTTGTAAGATCCATTCTGAATTCCTGATCTCCAGGAATGTAAGATAATAATTTTGTTCTTGTTTTAAGTCACAAATTAAGTCAAACTATCAATAAGAAATGAATGGAACCTCTTTGCAGCTTGTTTTGTTTTGTTCTCATTTTTAAGGATAATGAAATAGATATACTTGGCAGCTGGTAGAATCGCACTGATTCCCTGGTTGAAAAACAAGGGCAACTACATCACAAAACATCGAGTGAAAGACCATAAAATTGCCCTCCCCCTCCACATACATAGTAAATCAAAAGTAGGGTCACAGAAATTAACGTACCTTCAAATATTTGGAAAATGCAGTGACAGAAGTTCTACCATAGCCCTATTTAATTTACCTCTGTGGACACTGAAAAAACAGATGGATCATGCTCAATGGTTGTGGGCGATGATTATCATAAACAGGTCATACCTCAATTGCAGTTGTCATCTTGGATATTGTATGCTTATCAGAACAGATAAGCATGGCTTCAGACACCTGGCATATAGATTTTGTTTTATTAAATATTTTCTTCTCAGTATACATGAAGAGGACAGATCAAAAGCAAGCTGCCATTACACGGCAAGAAAAGAAGAGTATCTTTCCTGCCTGGACTCAAGGGTATCTTAATTGTTCTACTTTCCATTATAATGTTATATATTTTATATATAATAAATGGTATATGGCATTACATATGGTATAAAGAGATCTTAATCATGGTATAATATGGTATAAAGAAATATTAATGCATATTATAATTGGTACTATAGTTATATTATTGTATGGTATAAAGAGATCCATTATAATATGGTATAAAGAGATCTTAATCACGGTGACCTTCCAAAGAATATCATGCTAGTTAATACATAGATGACAATAAGCTAATAGACCTGGTGAACACGAATGGGCAATAACACACATGCATGCCAGCGGGTAGGAGATAAGACCCATATTTGATGATGGATTCCAGCTTCCTAAGACATGCCAGCATATCTACATTCAAAAGATGCTGTACCTCATACTTTCTACAAATAAATATAAGGCACACAGTTTGGTAGAATTACAAATGTTTTGAATTTCCAAATATTACACTTGGGGAGTTTTGATCCACTCTTCACAGACTCAGGAAACTGCCAATTTCAAATAGGCACCAGGAAAAGAGAAGGCGATGGAATAGCTCCAAGCTGTGGTACCATCTGCACTACTCCTTAGGGTATGTGATCCAAGATATAGAATGATGGTAGATGTATTTGGTATATGGCTCTCGAAAAACCCACTGGAGAATTAACAAAGACTCCCTAGGGTTCTGTTAAATGATCACATCTTCCAAAGAGAGAGCTGTTCTCCTTGAAAACAGCTCAAGACTTCTGGATCCAGCAAAAAAAGGGAAAAATCTAGGGAGTTTTCTCTCCCATTACTAAAACAAGAAACAATTGGAGAAACTGAAAATCAATGTCTTTCCTCTACCAATCAGAGAAAGGAACTGGCCAGACAAATTGCTATCCTGAAGTCTGAGAGTCAGGTGTACCCAAAGAGACCAGCAACTGAAACCTGTTTATCTGGATTGGAAGTCACTGGAGCAATAAATTGATAGGAACACCTAAATAGTAATTTTAATGAACTAATGGAAGCTAAGTGTGGATTAGCATGAAAATAAGAAACTCCTACTAGTTACTGTCTTAGGGGAGCCTCTACAGTTTACTGGGTTTTCCCTCCATGAACCCCACCAGGTTCTCAAGGCATCGATCTGAGAAAGTTCCCTTTGTGGCCTCATAGAGAAAGAAGAAGAAGAATTGTGAAACGTGCCCAGAGACTTCTCTTTAGCAAAAACGTGTACTTTAGGAGAAAAGAATTTGCCAGATTCACCAAAGCATGCTTCTGAAATCTTCCCAGCTAGCTGTAATGAATGTCTCCTCACTCTGGCCTCTTCCAGTCTTCCCATCTCCTCTAAGTGAGGGAGGGAAGGGGACAACAATGATGTATTCAATAGCGGATGAGATTCTAAGAAATAAATTAGGAACACTGTAGTCTGCTAAGAAAGCAGAAGGCAGGGGACACAAACTACAGGAGTGAAGAAAAGACAGAAAAACTTGTAAAGTCCCTAGCACCAAGACACAATCCCCTAAAAGACTCAGTTAATCAGAATATCATAGAACTATAATTCCAGACACTTTATGATCCCATCACAAGGCTCCAGGTCACAACAATGCATTATAGTAAAAGGATTGTGATACACAGACTGTCTCTTAGCAGCAAAATATAGGAACGCCCCAGATAAGAGAGATGAAGTGACAGGGAATTAGAGATGTGGAGCCTCTGTTACCTGTAACTACAACAAACATGAAATATAAGTCGACTCCTAAATTCTCATGCAAAAGTCTTATTTACTCAGTTTCTATTAACTCATGCAACATATCCCATTTTCAACAACAACAACAACAAAAAAACTACAAAACTAACAAAAGACAAGGGAAAAATGAGTATGAGGACACAAAAGTGAACATCAGAACCAGACTCAGATATGACACACATGTTAGAAAGTTTCAGACAGGGAATTTCAAATAATCGTTTTTTAATATGTTAAGCACTGTAAAGAACAAGTAAAAACCATACCAGAACATGTAAGTAATGTATGCAGAAAGAGGTAAACTCCAAGAAAAAATCAAAAGGAACTCCTAGAAATCAAAAACTGGAACCGAAATGAAGACAGTCTTCAATGTGCTCACCAGTGGACATGACATGGCCAAGCAGAGAATCCATGAGTTGGAAGACAGATTACTGAGAAATATCCTAAACTGAAATGTGAAAGGAAAAAAGGCTGAAGAAAAAAAAAAGAACAAAACATTCAAATCCTGGGAAATTTCAGAATGTATAATATACATGTAAGAAATATTAAAAAGGAAAAGAAGGATGAAAAATGGAGCACAATAAGTATTTGAAATAATAATGGCCAAGAACATTCCAAAATTTACTAAAGTATGCAACTGGAAAGCTCTAATAGCATTAAGCAGAACAAATATCACACACACACACACACACACACACACACACACACACACACATTTATAGCATTCCCAAAACAGCATAAAACACATTATTCTCAAGCATACATGGAACATTCATGGAGTGAGATCATATTCTAGGCCATAAAAATATTTTTTAACATTTTTTTAAATTATAAGTATGTTCTTAGGCCATAGTAGAATTACTCTAGAAATCACTAACAGAAAGGTAGCTAGAGAGAAAAACCCTCATATTTGGAAATTAAACAAAAACACTTCTACAAAACACATCATCTCAAATGGCATTATAAAAACAGAGCTGAATTGAAATAAAAATATAACATCAAAATTTGTGAAATGCTGAAAAATATAACATCATAATTTGTGAAATGCTGATAAATGGTACTTAGAGGGAAAACAGCATTAAATGTATATATAATAATAAAAAAAAGAATGCAGTAAAAGCCATCATCTAAGCTTCTATCTTATGAAAAGAAAGAAGAATTACACATAAAGCAAGGAGAAACAAAGGTAATAATAAGCATTACAGTATATAGCAGAAATAAGCCAAATAGAGAAAGACTTACACGTTTTGGTATCACTTATATGGGAAATCTAAAATGAAAGAATGTTAACTTGCAGAAACAGATTATAATGGTGATTTCCAAGGGTTTGAGGAGTAGGAGAAATGGAGAGAGGTTGGGCCTAAGTTTAAGACCGGTGAGTACTGAGGATCTAACATATAGCGAAGTGACTATACCTGAAATTTAAGGGAGTAGCTAAGCATTCTCTGTCATAGACACAAAGGAAACTCTGATGATGGATGTGCTGATTAACTTGATTGTGAGAATCATTTCACAATACCTATGTATATCAAATCATCATGTTGCACACATTAAATATATTACAACCTACTTGTCAATTATAACTCAGAAAAGGCCAATATAAAATTATTATTCCTATACTTAAGAAAAACTGAGTAACAATTGAGAAAAATGACCAAAATCAAAACTGGTTCTTTAAAAATATCAATAAAATTGACTAAACTCTAAGTAGACCAACCAAGAAAAAGAAATTACCAAAATCAGAAAGAGGAGCCAGCGCTACTAACACCATGGACATTAAAGTTAGTGGAAGAGTTTAAGAAAACTTTATGCCTACACATTCGATATTTGATATTTGATGAAATGGACCAATTTCTTGATAGAAACTACCAAAAACCATCAAAGGAGAAATAGAGAATATGAAAAATATATGTATCAGAGAAATGGAAATAATAATTAAATACTTCCAACAAGAGAGATGATTAGCACAGGGCAATGATCCAGGGTAGGGGGCAGCCAGAGTATGAGCCATTAGCAGTCACCACAGACAGCAGTGGGGGCTGTGTTGGGGGCCCTGGACAGGACACAATCACTGCCTCCTACACAGGGAAGCAGGCAGGTGTCACACTTCCAATGTGCTATTCAGGGACTTTTCTTTTCTTTTTCTTTTTTTCTTTTTCCTTTTCTTTTCTTTCTTTCTTTCTTTCTTTCTTTCTTTCTTTCTTTCTTTTTTTTTTTTTTTTAATTCGTGACTGTTTACAGCTCTGTGTGCTCTCACAGGTGAGAGCCCAAGCCATGATAAAACTTTAAAAAGCTCTCCAATACACTATAAAATGAATACACCAAGGAGACCATGGAATAAAAAATCTGGAATTAAGGTAAGTTCAGGGGAAGAAAAGAACAAGGAAAATGCCATACATGTAAGGCAGTGATCAGGCTAGATCAAATTCCTATTGTAACTCCTCGCACCATTTTCTTTCTTACACAAAAAATAAACACAATAATAATTCTAGATACATATTTTCATTTTAAAATTTCTGTGACAAGTTCTTCTATTTTCTTACAAAGTGTGCAACAATTCTGAATGTCGTGCATAGTAGAAGGCAGAGTAAAGCAATCATCAACTATCTAAGCGACAGTGTATCATTTACTATCAGTGAGATAGTGAATACATACACTTCATCTACAATGACAAGGATTTCTGATGGAAGAAAGATGCTCTCAGACAAAATTTTTAAAACATCGGGCCAGAAATCAGGTATCCCAAAATAATGCCAAAATTACAAGGCAAGTTTAAAACAAAAGCACTTACAGAAGATGCATGATGCAAAAATTATATGTATTATTTTGGAAACTGACACACAAATCAATAAATATATACTCACAAAAACCAACTGTAACCCAACACCAGTTAGAATTTAGAATTCATTAATTTCTGGAACATTCTAGTTTATGCCTATTAACCAGATACTATTTTAAAATCTGCAAGAAAGGTGTTTGCTTCACTAACATTACTAAATTATTTATGAATAATGATTCAAAATTGCACTTTAACAGAGCAAACATATTGAGAACATTACTTTGGGGCATCAAGGAATGAAACCCCTGTATATATATTGTACTATGAATGACTAATTTCATTTCCTCAATTTTGCCATGATACGTTTATTGAAATAATGTAGATAAATAAAAAGCTTTGCTAAGAAGAGCAATAATTTGGCACTTGGGTGGCTGTTGGTTAAGCAACTGCCTTTGGCTCAGGTCATGCTCCTGGAGTCCTGGGATCGAGTCCCACATTGGGCACCCAGATCCACTGGGAGTCTGCTTCTCCCTCTGACCTTCTCCCCTCTCATGCTCTCACTCTCTCTCTTGCAAATAAATCAATGAAATCTTAAAAAAAAAAGAGGAGCAATAATTAAAAATCTAGATGAAATAAGCAAGAATATCTTTTGAAAGATGATTATTAACAAAATTACATCACTCATATTAATCAACTTGAGTTTATTTTTACATTTGAATTGTTTCCACAATACATGGTAAGAGAAAGGAGGGTCCAAACCTGTGATAGCTGTGCCCCAAATATAAACTTGATTGGGCACCTGGGTGGCTCAGTTGGTTAAGAGTCTGCCTTCGATTCAGGTCGTGATCTCAGGGTCCTGGGATAGAGCCCTGCATCAGTCTCTCTGTTCAGCAGGGTGTCTGCTTCTCCCCCTCCCCCTGTGATCTATCTCTCTCTCTCTCTCTCTCTCTTAATTAAAAAAAAAAAAAAGAACAAATATATAAACTTGATGTTTTTCTTCACCTTTATCAGCTACCAACTAGCTCCAGATGGGTAAATTGACTAGAGCTTGTATTATTTGTTCATCTAAGAATTTCCAAACTCTGTATTAGTTTTTATTAACTATTTTTTCCTGCTTACTAATCCAGTTACATTTATTCAGGACCACAGAATGTTCTTCAAAGATTTCAAATTTATTAGGAGATAATAAAGAATATGAAATCCCCAGTTTCGTTTCTAACTAGGTAAGCACTCAATGAACAGAAGAATAAATATCAAAGAGAATCTTTTTTTTTTTTTTTAAGGGACTCTTAATTACAGGAACAGAGCTAGGAAAGCAAGCACATGGTACTGTTGGAAAAGACGAGTGAGTCATCCTCATGATCAAGCAACCAGTAATCATGGACACATTCAAGTACACCTGGGGTTCTCCAAAAATGAAAATAAAATGAAACAAAACAAACAAAAAAACTTCAGTCTTTTATTCAAGATGAGAAGTATGGATTTGCCTCCAGTTAAATTTTAGTTATAACAAGTACTGAAAATATATGCCATTGTTCAGGTAACAGGAATTTTTTTTTTCTTTCTTTCTTTTTTTTTTTTTTTAAGTAAGAGCTTATGTGCATTTAAACCCACAGGATATAAACAAATTTTCTAAAAGAAGTGATATCTTTAGCATTGTAACTGGGGGGCAAATCCACCCTCATCAGTTTATGCTAACAATTATGAGAATATGTATATATACAAATGCAAAAATTTTACCCAATTTGAATGAACCAAAGCATTTTGCTCTTCATAGGTATACGAGGAAGAAAGCGGAAGAAGTAGCATTTTCTTCAAGTCTTCATATTTTTGTTTTGTTTTGTTTTGTTTCATGTGTGTGCTATTTCTGTGTTTGAGAAGATTCTAGCATTTACTCATTATTTTGCCCTATAAATGTCTTCTACATTATTACCTGGTACGTGAGAGCACTCTGTGTACAAGATAGTCAAAAGTCCCACAGTGTGAAGAAAAAATATTTAATGAATATTCAAATAAAGTGAGAAAGTTTTACCCACTAGGGAAAAGGTAAATATAATTAAAGAGGAGAGAAACTAAAATATATATATATATATATATATATATATATATATATATATATATATATATTAGACTATCTTCTGAGTTGTTCTGAATGTTTTTCCCCCCAACGGAAATATAAAAACAAATTTTGAATCAGTTACATATTGTCTGAAATTGTGTTCTCATGCAAAGTGAGTTTTAAGAAGATATATAAATTTTTTTTCATTTTTTTTATTTTTTATAAACATATAATATATTTTTATCCCCAGGGGTACAGGTCTGTGAATCGCCAGGTTTACACATTTCACAGCACTCACCATAGCACATACCCTCCCCAATGTCCATAACCACAACCCCCTTCTCCCAACTCCCCTCCCCCCAGTAACCCTCAGTTTTTTGTGAGATTAAGAGTAACTTATGGTTTGTCTCCCTCCCAATCCCATCTTGTTTCATTTATCCTTCTCCTACCCCCTTAACCCCCCATGTTGCATCTCCACTTCCTCATATCAGGGAGATCATATGATGGTTGTCTTTCTCCAATTGACTTATTTCGCTAAGCATGATACCCTCTAGTTCCATCCACCTCGTCACAAATGGCAAGATTTCATTTCTTTTGATGGCTTCATAGAATTCCATGGTGTATATATACCACATCTTCTTTATCCATTCATCTGTTGATGGACATCTAGGTTCTTTCCATAGTTTGGCTATTGTAGACATTGATGCTATAAACATTCGGGTGCACGTGCCCCTTCGGATCACTACGTTTGTATCTTTGGGGTAAATACCCAGTAGTGCAATTGCTGGGTCATAGGGTAGTTCTATTTTCAACATTTTGAGGAACCTCCATGCTGTTTTCCAGAGTGGTTGCACCAGTTTGCATTACCACCAACAGTGTAGGAGGGTTCCCCTTTCTCCACATCCTCACCAGCATCTGTCGTATCATGACTTGTTAATTTTAGCCATTCTGACTGGTGTGAGGTGATATCTCATTGTGGTTTTGATTTGTATTTCCCTGATGCCGAGTGATGTGGAGCACTTTTTCAAGTGTCTGTTGGCCATCTGGATGTCTTCTTTGCAGAAATGTCTGTTCATGTCTTCTGCCCATTTCTTGATTGGATTATTTGTTCTTTGGGTGTTGAGTTTGCTAAGTTCTTTATAGATTTTGGACACTAGCCCTTTATCTGATATGTCGTTTGCAAATATCTTCTCCCATTCTGTCAGTTGTCTTTTGGTTTTGTTCACTGTTTCCTTTGCTGTGCAAAAGCTTTTGATCTTGATAAAATCCCAATAGTTCATTTTTGCCCTTGCTTCCCTTGCCTTTGGCGATGTTCCTAGGAAGATGTTGCTGCGGCTGAGGTCGAAGAGGTTGCTGCCTGTGTTCTCCTCAAGGATTTTGATGGATTTCTTTCTCACATTGAGGTCCTTCATCCATTTTGAGTCTATTTTCGTGTGTGGTGTAAGGAAATGATCCAATTTCATTTTTCTGCATGTGGCTGTCCAATTTTCCCAACACCATTTATTGAAGAGGCTGTCTTTTTTCCATTGGACATTCTTTCCTGCTTTGTCGAAGATTAGTTGACCATAGAGTTGAGGGTCTATTTCTGGGCTCTCTATTCTGTTCCATTGATCTATGTGTCTGTCTTTGTGCCAGTACCATGGTGTCTTGATGATGACAGCTGTGTAATAGAGCTTGAAGTCCGGAATTGTGATGCCACAAACTTTGGCTTTCTTTTTCAATATCCCTTTGGCTATTTGAGGTCTTTTCTGGTTCCATATAAATTTTAGGATTATTTGTTCCATTTCTTTGAAAAAAAAATGGATGGTATTTTGATAGGAATTGCATTAAATGTGTAGATTGCTTTAGGTAGCATAGACATTTTCACAATATTTATTCTTCCAATCCAGGAGCATGAATATTTTTCCATTTCTTTGTGTCTTCCTCCATTTCTTTCATGAGTACTTTATAGTTTTCTGAGTATAGATTCTTAGCCTCTTTGGTTAGGTTTATTCCTAGGTATCTTATAGTTTTGGGTGCAATTGTAAATGGGATTGACTCCTTAATTTCTCTTTCTTCTGTCTTGTTGTTGATGTAGAGAAATGCAACTGATTTCTGTGCATTGGTTTTATATCCTGACACTTTACTGAATTCCTGTACCAGTTCCAGCAGTTTTGGAGTGGAGTCTTTTGGGTTTTCCACATAGAATATCATATCATCTGCAAAGAGTGACAATTTGACTGCGTGTTTGCCGATTTGGATGCCTTTAATTTCTTTTTGTTGTCTGATTGCTGAGGCTAGGACTTCTAGTACTATGTTGAATAGCAGTGGTGATAACGGACATCCCTGCCATGTTCCTGACCATAGCAGAAAAGCTTTCAGATTTTCTCTATTGAGAATGATATTTGTGGTGGGTTTTTCATAGATGGCTTTGATAATATTGAGGTATGTGCCCTCTATCCCTACACTTTGAAGAGTTCTGATCAGGAAGGGATGCTGTACTTTGTCAAATGCTTTTTCAGCATCTATGGAGAGTATCATATGGTTCTTGTTCTTTCTTTTATTAATGTGTTGTATCACATTGATTGATTTGCGGATGTTGAACCAAGCTAGCAACCCTGGAATAAATCCCGCTTGGTGATGGTGAATAATCCTTTTAATGTACTGTTGAAGCCTACTGGCTAGTATTTTGGTGAGAATTTTTGCAACTGTGTTCATCAAGGATATTGGTCTGTAGTTCTCTTTTTTGATGGGATCCTTGTCTGGTTTTGGGATCAAGGTGATGCTGGCCTCATACAATGAGTTTGGAAGTTTTCCTTCCATTTCTATTTTTTGGAACAGTTTCAGGAGAATAGGAATTAGTTCTTCTTTAAATGTTTGGTAGAATTCCCCCAGGAAGCCATCTGGCCCTGGGCTTTTGTTTGAAGATTTTGATTGACTGTTTCAATCTCCTTACTGGTTATGGGTCTGTTCAGGTTTTCTATTTCTTCCTGGTTCAGTTGTGGTAGTTTATATGTGTCTAGGAATGCATCCATTTCTTCCAGATTGTCAAATTTGTTGGCGTAGAGTTGCTCATAGTATGTTCTTATAATTGTCTGTATTTCTTGGGTGTTAGTTGTGATCTCTCCTCTTTCATTCATGATTTTATTTATTTGGGTCCTTTCTCTTTTCTTTTTGAGAAGTCTGGCCAGGGGTTTATCAACCTTATTAATTCTTTCAAAGAACCACCTCCTAGTGTTGTTGATTTGCTCTATTGTTTTTTTGGTTTTTATTTCATTGATTTCTGCTCTGATCTTTATGATTTCTCTTCTGTTGGGTTTAGGGTTTCTTTCTTGTTCTATCTCCAGCTCCTTTAGGTGTAGGGTTAGGTTGTGTACCTGAGACCTTTCTTGTTTCTTGAGAAAGGCTTGTACCGCTATATATTTTCCTCTCAGGACTGCCTTTGTTGTGTCCCACAGATTTTGAACCATTGTGTTTTCATTATGATTTGTTTCCATGAATTTTTTCAATTCTTCTTTAATTTCCTGGTTGACCCATTCATTCTTTAGAAGGATGCTGTTTAGTCGCCATGTATTTGGGTTCTTTCCAAATTTCCTCTTGTGATAGAGTTCTAGCTTCAGAGTATTGTGGTCTGAAAATATGCAGGGAATGATCCCAATCTTTTGATACCAGTTGAGACCTGATTTAGGATCGAGGATGTGATCTATTCTGGAGAATGTTCCATGTGCACTAGAGAAGAATGTGTATTCTGTTGCTTTGGGATGAAATGTTCTGAATATATCTGTGATGTCCATCTGGTCCAGTGTGTCATTTAAAGCCTTTATTTCCTTGTTGATCTTTTGCTTGGATGATCTGTCCATTTCAATGAGGGGAGTGTTAAAGTCCCCTACTATTATTGTATTATTGTTGATGTGTTTCTTTGATTTTGTTATTAATTGGTTTATATAGTTGGCTGCTCCCACGTTAGGGGCATAGATATTTATAATTGTTAGATCTTCTTGTTGGACAGATCCTTTGAGTATGATATAGTGTCCTTCCTCATCTCTTATTATAGTCTTTGGCTTAAAATCTAATTGATCTGATATAAGGACTGCCACTCCTGCTTTCTTCTGATGTCCATTAGCATGGTAAATTGTTTTCCACCCCCTCACTTTAAATCTGGAGGTGTCTTCGGGTTTAAAATGAGTTTCTTGAAGGCAACATATAGATGGGTATTGTTTTTTTTTATCCATTCTGATACCCTGTGTCTTTTGATTGGGGCATTTAACCCATTAACATTCAGGGTTACTATTGAGAGATATGAAATTTAGTGCCATTGTATTGCCTGTAAGGTGACTGTTACTGTATATTGTCTCTGTTCCTTTCTGATCTACTACTTTTAGGCTCTCTCTTTGCTTAGAGGACCCCTTCAATATTTCCTGTAGAGCTGGTTTGGTGTTTGCAAATTCTTTTAGTTTTTGTTTGTCCGGAAGCTTTTAATCTCTCCTTCTATTTTCAATGATAGCCTAGCTGGATATAGTATTCTTGGCTGCATGTTTTTCTCGTTTAGTGCTCTGAATATATCATGCCAGCTCTTTCTGGCCTGCCAGGTCTCTGTGGATAAGTCTGCTGCCAATCTAATATTTTTACCATTGAATGTTACAGACTTCTTTTCCCGGGCTGCTTTCAGGATTTTCTCTTTGTCACTAAGACTTGTAAATTTTACTATTAGGTGACAGGGTGTGTACCTATTCTTGTTGATTTTGAGGGGGGTTCTCTGCACCTCCTGGATTTTGATGCTTGTTCCTTTTGCCATATTAGGGAAATTCTCTCCAATAATTCTCTCCAATATACCTTCTGCTCCCCTCTCTCTTTCTTCTTCTTCTGGAATCCCAATTATTCTAATGTTGTTTCATCTTATGGTGTCACTTATCTCTCGAATTCACCCCTCGTGGTCCAGTAGCTGTTTGTCCCTCTTTTGCTCAGCTTCCTTATTCTCTGTCATTTGGTCTTCTATAGCGCTAATTCTTTCTTCTGCCTCATTTATCCTAGCAGTGAGAGCCTCCATTTTTGATTGCACCTCATTAATAGCTTTTTTGATTTCAACTTGGTTAGATTTTAGTTCTTTTATTTCTCCAGAAAGGGCTTTTATATCTCCAGAGAGGGTTTCTCTAATATCTTCCATGCCTTTTTCGAGCCTGGCTATAACCTTGAGAATCGTCATTCTGAATTCTAGATCTGACATATTACCAATGTCTGTATTGATTAGGTCCCTAGCCTTCGGTACTGCCTCTTGTTCTTTTTTTTGTGGTGAATTTTTCTGCCTTGTCATTTTGTCCAGATAAGAGTATATGAAGGAGCAAGTAAAATACTAAAAGGGTGGCAAAGACCCCAGGAAAATATGCTTTAAGCAAATCAGAAGAGATCCCAAATTGTCGGGGGGAGGGGAAGGGGATAAAAAGAGGTTAGAAAGAAAGAAAAAAAAAAAAGAAAAGAAACAATTAAAAGTAGAAAATGAATAAAGAAAAATATAAAAAAAGAAAAAATACATATATATTAGATAAACTAGTTAAAAACATTAAAAAGAAAAGGGTAAAAGTTAAAAAAATTTAGCAGAAGAAGGGAAAAAAATTGAAAAAGAAAAAAAAATTAAATTAACTGCAAGACTAAAGAATCATGGGGAGAAAGCCATGAGTTCTGTGCTTTGCTTTCTCCTCCTCTGGAACTCTGCTGCTCTCTTTGGTATTGAAACTGCACTCCTTGGTAGGTGAACTTGATCCTGGCTGGATTTCTTGTTGATCTTCTGGGGGAGGGGCCTGTTGTAGTGATTCTCAAGTGTCTTTGCCCCAGGTGGAATTGCACCGCCCTCACCAGGGGCCGGGGTGAGTAATCTGCTTGGGTTTGCTTTCGGGAGCTTTTGTCCCCTGAGCGCTTTCTGTAGAGTTCCAGAGGATGGGAATGAAAATGGCGGCCTCCCAGTCTCCGGCCTAGAAGAGCCGAGAGCTCAGGGCCCCACTCCTCAGTGCGCCTCAGAGAATAGCACCCAATTACTCCCGTCTCCCTGGCCTCCGGCCGCGCTCGGTTCAAGGTAACCCCAAGCTGAGAGCTCACTCCTCGGCTCTGTCTCTTGGCCGGCTTCCCCGTTCTAATACCTGCAAGCTCCATGATACTCAGACACCCCCGATCCTTCTGTGACCCTGCGGGACCTGAGGCCACACTGACCCCATGTGGGCTTCACCCCGGTTTAGCCTCTGGAGCGATGTCCCTCAGCGGAACAGACTTTTAAAAGTCTTAATTTTGTGCTCTGTTGCTCCGCCGCTTGCCGGAAGCCGGCCCCACCCCCGTAGTCTATCTTCCCGCAGCTTTGGGAGTCACTTCTCCGCCAGTCCTACCTTTCAGAAAGTGGTCGATTTTCTGTTTCTAGAATTGCTGTTCTTCTTCTCTTCGATCTCCCGTTGGATTTGTAGGTGTTTGCAAACTTTAGATAAGCTATCTAGCTGATCTCCCGCTACCTGAAGTAGTCTCAGCCTGATACTTCTCCGCCATCTTGACTCCTTCCCCAAGAAGATATATAAATTTAAACTTAGAGAAGACAAACAAAAATCCATTGTGCATTTCTTTGACCCAAATAATTCACCTCTGTATGGCTAACCCCAAACTTTCTGCATCAGAACTCTTGCTAAGTGTTAAAGTTTCAGTGAAAAGAAAATTATCCTTAGGCTTGACTGACTCTGATGTGGAATGCCTCTGCCTTTCTGAAAATCCATCACACCTCCCAACAAATGACACCCACCCTGCCTCTTTTATAATCTCTCGTGTCTTTTCTCCCTCTCTCCTTTGGCTAGTCAATAAATGCCATTATATTAATTCTTATATGCAAATCTGCACTTATTTCCTTTGAAATTGTTGTCTCTTACATGTATAAGCTTATTTTAATAATGCACTTTGAAAGACCATGAAAATTTCCTCGGTATTTAGGGTTGCCATAAAATGCAACACAATTTCCCCTTTAAATTAATGAGATTATTTTAATTTTCTTCTATTTTTTTTTTCAAGTAGGCTCCATGCCCAGTGTGGAGCCCAATGTAGGGTTTGAACTAACAACCCTAAGATCAAGACCTAGGCTGAGATTAAGAGTCTGATGCTTAACTAACTGAGCCACTTAAGTGCCCCTTTTTCTTCTAACAAAGACCTTTTCATTTTGTGTCAAGATTTTGAGGAATGAATTAAAGTCTTAAAGTGAAAGATAGGTGTAAAAATAACTCAGCCAGACATATTCTAAAAGTGAGAACAAGATTTAAATATGGATATCTTGTTAAACAGAGAGTGGTGAACATGTCTGATACAAAGATCAAGGGTTAAGGACTGCAAGGAAACCAGAAAGGAGAAAAGGGGGGAGGACTGAGGTTAGCAGAATGATGCCAGGATGCCCCTGTGCAAACTGAACGGTAAGAGGTGTGTGCCCTGTCACACAGATCCACACCAGAAACTACCAGATGACTATGGTGAAATTCCGAGGTTAAGTATTCTTAACCTTTTACAAACTACCTGCTCAGTTATCAAGGAAAAGAGATGGGGTTATGTGCCAAGAACTGGAGTTTAATTTGTAACTCTGTAATTTATCAAAGTGTCTATAACAGGTTGGCTTTATGACCTCATCTGGGCTCACCTAAACTCTACTTCCAAAAATGACGATACTCTGCAGGATCAAACCCACTGGGCTTTACTATTTGGTAGAGAACACATTTTTGATGGTTTTACTTCTTCTTCTTCATTTTTTTTTCAAAGATTTTAGTTATTTATTTGACAGAGAGAGAGATATCAAGTAGGCAGAGAGGCAGGCAGAGAGAGGGGGGGTAAGCAGTTCCCTGCTGAGCAGAGAGCTCGATGCGGGGCTTGATCCCAGGACCCTGAGATCATGACCTGAGCCAAAAGCAGAGGCTTAACCCACTGAGCCACCCAGGTGCCCCTTGATGGTTTTACTTCTCATGTTGCAATTATATTCAACATTTCTCCCCAAATACATACATGAGCATTTTTAAAAATTGTTTTTTACGTTGCTCGGTTGTCTAAGAGGATCTGGATTAAGGATTTTTATGGTTATTCTCCTTTTAGTCTGGTATTATAACTGGGAATAAATGTTATGTTATTCCTTGGGGTTGATCATATATTCTCTTCTATGCCCAGGCACATAAACCTTCTATAATTAGCATCACTATAATTTTCATGAATATAATAAAATTATATGCACATTTTATATATACATGCATACACATATTTGAATATATAAATCCAAGTAACATTAACTTAGCAACTGTACAGAAGTTCTCTCTCTCACTTTATTTCCTCGCTGCCCTCTTTTATGTAAAAGTATTTCCAGTTTCCCAAGCCTTTCTCTGAGATTTATCTCTTGACCTTGTATAAATCTTCTGGCCATTCAACAATCACCAGGTGCATTCAGATATTTGAATGTCACTTTGTAGGGTTGAATTACTCATGGTATGCCAGGAAACTTAGTCTTATATTTTCCCTGTTATCATTTTTATGTTCCTTTCCTTCTATCAAATTTTTATTCATTTTTATTTTATTTAGTAGCAGTCAAGCATCTCATTATTGATCCCTTAATGCAAAATAATTCCATGTTGTCTCAAAGGGGTCTTCATTCTGTTTGTGCTTGATTAAATAAATAACAAAATCTTTAAAAGAGAACAGATGATTTTCATAATAGCACAGGAATACATAACCTAATATCTGTTGGGAGAATGCTCTTGGTAAAAAGCAACGTCTCAGACTCTCACATGTATGTATCTATCACCCAGACATCAAGGCTAAAGCTTATCAAGTTTTTATTCACAGTTATAACTATTCACCCTCACACCGAGTATTTATTTGAAAGTATGTTCCAGATAAGGGGAGGGAGGTCATGGAACTTCCAGGAGAGGAGAAATTGAAGAGTGGGCTTATCTGTCTAACCAGTGCCCCTCAGCAGCATGGTGCAGAGTCTCTGGGTCTGAGCCCTCCCAAATATGGTATCCTTTAGAGCCTTTGAACTACAAAACATTATTTTATTAGTGGATCACAGATAACTGGGTAACATTTCCCATTATATGAAAAGTATGCAGGTTCTAAGTATCTAAACATTTGCTTGTTTGGGTGATTTTTAAAATAATCTGATATATAAAAACTGGAGTATCTCCCACATAGACTTTTGAGCTACAAGGTCTCAGTCAGCCATGAAGAAATAAACCCAGGAGCCAACATATACAGAGCAGTCTTTGGCTCACTTATATAACAACAATGAATACTTGCTGGTGATTTATTATTTAAGTAGCCATGTGTTATAAATACATTTTGTTTTACAAGTAGGTTTTAATTACCAATTTTCTGATGGTATTATTTAATCTTCTTTTGTTTGTTGACCTGTTTTTTTCAGTATGTGGTCTCCATTTGCACATGATGTTTTCTGGTTACAAATTACTAATACCATCCAAAATATGCCAATATTTTAGATACTAAGTATTTCTAATATCAAATTTATCTATAATTTAAAAAAAAAGTTATCTGGGGGCACCTGGGTAGCTCAGTTGGTTAAGCTCTGACTTCAGTTCAGGTGGTGATCTCAGAGTCCTGGGATCCAGATCCCCAACAGGCTCCCTGCTCAACACAGTCCACTTGTCCCTCTCTGCTCCCCTAGCCCTGACTTATGCGCGCACACACACTCTTTTTCTCTCAAATAGTAAATTCTTTTTAAAAAGTTATCTGTATTACATGAAGACCAAAGTCAGTCATCCACACTAGAGATTTTATATACACGTAGTCACATATGTGCATATACATATAGAAAAAGAGAAAGAGGGAGAGATATATATGCATAACAACACACACACACATATAAAAGTATATGGAATAGTCATTGCTTTCCAATCTGTGTGGAGTTTATTCTGCTTTCTTTAGAAAATAAATGCACAAAATTTGGTAATTTTATCACTTTGGGAGGTTAGTGGACCTATCTGTAAAACTTATATTTTCTAAAAATTCTTAAGCAGATTTCCTATAATGAGCATCTTCACCATTTCAATTTTTGTTTTTCCTTATACAGAGTTTGAGTTTTGTTTCAATAACATGGTAGATAGAGTAAAAACACTAACAACAGCAGAGGATAAGGTCTGAGCAGTTACCGAGAAAATTTACATTATAGGATTTGCAACTTCAGAAAATCTAAAGAGCAAGTTCTTCTCTGAGAGTATGTCCTTCAATGCTGAATAAAGTTGATAAACTAGAATGATTCCAAAACTGAAATAAATTTAATGGTCAAGATGCTTTGTTTGGCCTCTGTACTTCATGTAACTCATATTCTTCCAGGCTTGTTGCTTTAAAATTTTGCTTTAAGTGTTATAGAAAGTCAATCTTTTGCTTAGTAGCAACATGTTAGAAATTTGCTGTGAATCTCATTTATGAGAGTAAGACATACCAAGGATAGAAGAATATAGGAAATGGACAAATCTTTTAAGAAACCTCTTATTTCCACTGAAAATTTTCTGTAGGAAACAAAATATTTGATAACTTTCACATATAAGACACATGATAGCCCTTAATATGCAATCTCCTGTTTCCACAAGACAAAGAACTGGATACGATAATCAATACTCAAATCTTAGTCAAGATAATCTTCCTGGAAAGGATAGCAGATATTTTTTATAATAGAAATTCAAGTTACCCATTTAACTCATAGGACCAATATCCTCCTTCCATAGAACTTTCAGACAGGGGCGCCTGGGTGGCTCAATGAGTTAAGCCTCTGCCTTCAGCTCAGGTCATGATCTTGGGGTCCTGGGATCAAGCCCCACATTCACATCCGGCTCTCTGCTCAGCAGGAAGCCTTCTTCCCTCTCTCTCTGCCTGCCTCTCTGCCTACTTGTGATCTCTTTCTTATAATAATTTATTTATTGTAAATAAATAAAATCTTTAAAAAAAATCAGACAGTTTAGCTTTGTTTCAAGATTGTGATTTAAAGAGGAAAGCTTATGTATGTTAAATGGGCCATATAAATAAAGTTGTTGTTTACAAATACCAACAGAGGTACTTGGAAAAAAAACAAACAAACAAACAGAATTTACAAAAGCATGCTATCATTCATTAATGTACAAGAAAGAAATTAAAACAGAAACAAAATGGTATTGCAAATATTTAATTTCTGACATATAAAAATGTTTTCATTTACCAAACTTAAGAACTAATGAGGTGTCACCAAAGCATATTTGTGATGCATTTTGCAGAAAAATTCAGTAAACAGAAAACATTTATCAGGTTGAGGCTAAAAAAGACTGACAGATGAGAATGTGCTAGCCAGAAGCTAATGAATGATTTTAACAATTACAAGTTAAGAAAGAACAGAACAAATAGGTTTCCTAAGCTGTTTCCAAACGTCTTCATATCGTATCATAACCTACAACTCATCAAGTAGAGATAAATTCCTATAGCTTCTCAGAGAAAAGACTGCCTATGGTCACTGACTGGGTTCCCAATCACAAATGTGAACTGTCAATTTGCTTCACATCTCCACTTTTTTGTTTGTAAAATACTATGGTAGGTAATTACAAAACATATATACATTTGGAATGACAACCCTGAATATGTATATTGCTAATTTTCATGACATTGCCCTTATACTGCTAACATCAGGAATGCTGAACTGCTAAAATACTTGTCAGGTTTAGAATTTCAAACTAGAGGACATTTTACATTTTTAAGATTATCTCCAGCAATCCATAGAAAAGATTAATGGATAGTGATTAACTTCCTATTATAGGGGTCAGTATTTTCAATTTTGTAAATGGAATTCAAGAGTTATTTTTAAAATTATATGAGTTATATTTTTAATGTGTTTGGCTTTCTCTATTCTTCTAAAGAAAATTATTCATGTGATTTATAGCTGTAAATATCATCTTATCAATGTTTTCATGGTTAATAGTCAGAGAAATGAAATGACTTATTTTCTACATGACCCGAACACTAATTACATACTGAATACTTTGGGAAAATATGCATGTTAATAGTCATATTTAATTGATTACTGGAAGAATTTTCTATTGTCTTATATATGCTCAGAAAATGTACTCAAGAGAAAACTCTATCAGAAGCTACTACATCACAGTATTGGGAGGTATTTTTTTAAATAAAATAAGTTATATTCTATATTGAGATAACAAATCTCTGTTGAAAACTACATGATACATATAGACATTCTTTTAAAAAGCTAAGTATTTACAAACTTAATATATGAGGAAAAAGTAACATAAAAAATGATTTTTCTATAAAATAAACAATGGGAATATTTGTGGTTTCTAGATACGTTTGAAGAAGGGACTTGCCACCCTCCATGTAAAGTTTCCATGATTTAGGCCCACAGGTGAGACCTCAGACAATCTTCAGGCTGTCCACAGGCTCCTACACTAAAGAATCAAAAGCCAAACCAACTGGTTTGTATTCAGTCACACAAACAAATCCAGAAACATATTTTGATTTAATTAAAATAAAATAAATGTCAGTAAAATATTAATTCACTCGTTAAGCATGTTAATTAACTAAAATACTGTTTTAATATAAATAAAACAGTGTGTAGTGGTAGAACTTATACACATTAATTCATTTAATTTTCTAAACCAGTCTGAGAGGCACTTCTATTAGAGGAAACAGATTGGAGGCATCTTGTCCAATACCACACGTCAACTGAGTTTCAGAGGATGAAAGTGGTCCTACGTGATCTGGATCTTGAGACAATGTCACTGAACATCATGTTTCCATCTGGCTTCTCAGCTTCTACTTCTGCAATAATTTCTGGGAGTTCTGAGTCCCTAGGACTATAATGTAAACATAATTCTCAGCTACTGTCTTTTGTGAGACAAAAAGCTGCCTGCTGATTATGTTCCTTAAGATGTAGAAGCCGTGGGAGGGCTTAAAGGATGGATACCTGAGAGCCCAATTAAAAAAAAAAAAAAAAAAGGTAATATAGTGTTTTAAAAATATAGTTTGGAGACTGTTTAAGAATTTCCAAGGATACTTACTAAAAACCAGGATACTGAACTCTATCCAAGACTGACTGAATTTATTGAAATCTCTAGCGTATTCAAGTCCACACAAACTTTGAGAATCACCACTGTATCTACATCACTGATCTGCCTATGGCTGATTCTGCAGACAAACTCAGTGAAATGTAGCATCAGCTCCACTTCATCTGAGAGCCATATAATTAACAACAAAATTACTTCGATCAGTTTGGGAGGAAAAATTGCCAGACACCATTGCTACCTTACACTACTAGTTTCTCCCCAAGGGGGCAGATATCCCAATGCTTGCTGCCGTTCTCTTCATTTCCAGAGAATAAATCAGATTACTGGAGGAGGTGGGGGAAGGAATATGGGAAAGCAGAGTGATTAGATGAAGTGTATGGGGAAGCATGTTTTCAAATATATATTAGATGTATTTTCAAGTACATGGAGAGGGATAAAGAAGTTTGAAACACTTGTATAGGACTTATAAAACAGGAATATGTGAAATTGTGAAAGACAAGGGAATTTAAAATACAATGTCTACTTTCTAAACAACATGATTTAATTTTGTACCTATACCTAATCTATTTATACACAAATTAAACATAACACTTACTATTTTATTTTTAGAATATTTTATAAGAATGTCTGCTATGAACTGTACTGTATCAATTAGATTTCTTTTTCAAGTGGCACTTAATATAGAGCGAGGCTTTGTCTTTACGAAAATTCTTCACTAAAACATTACAACAATAACTGTGTATCAAATAAATTAAAATCATACTGGACTAGTTAGCTAGAGATTTTTAAGTACTGATGAGGGTAAGCTGAGAGTCATTCTCACCACTATACTGTATCTTTTTAAATAAAACATATTTGAATTCTTTGCTGAGGTTATTTTCAGTATATAAACTCACTCAAAATCTTGTGATTGTGGTTGTTGCTTAATAATTGAAAAATGCTTATAAATTTCCTGGACATTATACAGAACAGCAATATGGGAAAATTTTGCATTCTAAATCTTTAGAAATGAAATAGCTAAGGAAAAGATGGTACACTTATTCATACCAGAAGGTGAGATGAGTGGAGGTAAAAAACACTGAATGGAAGTATTCAAAGAGCAGATACCAATCCTGGTTCAACCCCAGTGTTGATGGGATTTTATTCTTTGAGGGTCGGGTTTTTTCTTGTACCAGTCTACATGACTTCTAAATTCAGATTTATTATTTTCCCATGGTTCAGTGTCATTATGGTAAAAAAAATAAAATAATAGTAACTGAAGTATGCAGGATATATTTTTCAATCACTAGATGGCAGTAAATGTGCAACTCTGAGGCGCCTCTACTCTTCCGCATACTCAAGGAGAGCTCAAAGCACAGGCAAGACTATCACTGCTTGACAGTTTGCCGTCAAAGGTTAGCTAGAGGAGAATATATCCTATCATAAGAAATCACTACAGAGTATAAGAATAAAATATCGTTGCTCAATAACATAGTAAGAAATATCTTCAAATAGTAATTTAAAATACTTTATCTGAGGAAAACAGTTTCTACCTTCCCATTTAAAACTACAAAGTAGGAATAAATAAAAGCTGTGGATCTGGACTTGTAAAAAAAAAAGGATCAAAAAGCATATATCTTACCACACACATCAGACGTTTCTGCTCCATCTATAGTAAATTATAAAGTACGTATGCATGTGTGTATATATGGTAGGAAATATCAAGAATGGTATATCCAGTTATCAAGTAAAACTGAATTATCTCATTGAGAGTAATGGTAAAAGGAATCCCATTCCATTACTTTTAATGTGATTGTGTCTATATATTCCATACCAATACATTCTTCATAAATATAACAAGCTTCCCAGCACATCCACATAAAGAATGAGAAAAGGAAATGAGAGTCCTGTTAAATGAATATCTAATCCCATTTCTTGTAAATTCTGCTTGTCATTAGCCACTTATCACTTATCGCATAAGTATATTATTTCAACAATATTGTAAATTTCCAAAGTAGAATAAATTTTAAAATAACTTTGAAGTACTATGTATGCTATTTAAAAAATAGAGATTAATACGGGGCGCCTGGGTGGCTCAGTGGGTTAAGCCTCTGCCTTCAGCTCAGGTCATGATCCCAGGGTCCTGGGATCAAGCCCCGCATCAGGCTCTCTGCTCGGCAGGGAGCCTGCTTCCTCCTCTCTCTCTCTCTCTCTCTGTGCCTACTTGTGATCTCTGTCTGTCCAATAAATAAATAAATAATCTTTTAAAAAAAATAGAGATTAATAGATGGATAGATACATAGACATTTCTAAATCTCTCTAACTGCTCAGGGATTGATACTTATCACACACTCTTTGAGCATCATTGACAATGGTAGCTTTCAAACAGTAAACTGCATTCTTCACAGGAATTGTGTGTTTGTCTACAATTTTTGGCAGGCCAAAAATGTACAGAAGAAAAGAGGTCACAGTGACATAGCCTCCATTAAGCATCATATTTGGCTTGAAGAAAATGGTTGTCTAAATAAAGTTTTCTGTCATTTATATAAGCCCTAGCGATAGGAAGAGGGAACATTTTACATTTGCTAATTTGGAACCTTACTTCAACGCTATACTGACAAACATTTGTATAGAAAAGAATCAAACTGAATGACTCATTCACAAAAATTCTGACACGATTAATAAAGTTGTTTTTTTTTTTCCTTCTAATTAGAAATAAATAATTCCCCTCCAATGTTAATTCCTATGATCTCAGTGGGTTGGAAAAATGTTTTGAGGCACTGTTACAAACACTTGGTGAGCTTTTTCATAATGTCCAGACCTTAGTCCTTGAAATATTTTCAAAGTTTTCTGAGAGGGAATGTAGGGGAGGAAAAACAAAGAGGATAGTGAAACATGTGGCTTAATGGGCTTTCCCATTCAAGCTGGTTGAAATCAATACCCTTCCTCTAATTTATGATTTATAAAAATCATCATATCTCTCTAGGCCTCAATTTATTTAAATGTTTTGTCTATAAACAAGTTCCACATAATTGTACCAAGGCCTAAATGAGATAATATTTACAAAATACATCCATAGTGCCATAGAAATGCTAAATAATTGGATCAAGAAATCAAACCACTATTCTTCTCACAGTGATCATTTCTTGTAGGATATAGCTAATGGATGCGTGGAAGAATTTTATCTGCATTAGATTAAGCATCACCAGTAAAGCATGTGGTGCTAATCTGGAAATGTTTTTGGACTCTGACTGTGCTCAGTGAAGAAGGAGAACTGATTCCCTGAGGACAAGAAACCCAACAGGTTTCTTAATGACCAGAAAAGAACTAGACATAAATTTAGCCCAATAATGAAGAATGGTGTCCAGATTCACTCAGAATTAATTCATTCACCATTATGTCGATGTGTCACTTACTGATTCCTTAATACAAGTCAGACTTTGGGGCACATGGGTGGCTCACTTGGTTACCCATCTGCCTTTGGCTCAGGTCGTGATCCTGGGACTCTGGGATCCAGCCTGCCTTGGTTGGGCTCCCTGCTCCATGGAGAATCTGCATCTCCCTCTCTTTGCTCCTCCCCCAAACTCACGCTCTCTCTTGTGCTCTCTCTCAAATAAATAAAATCTTAAAAAAATATATGTGTATATAAATATATGTGTATATGTATACATACATATATGTATACACACACACACACACACACACACATACCAGACTTTGTATAGCCTATTTAATCCTCACAATAACCATGTACATTTTGAGTGATTAGTCTTATTCATTTGGAAAAAAAGAATACTGAGGCTTACAACATTTAAGTAACTTGATTACATCATTCTAAAGCTAATTCAGCGGCAGAGCCAATCGTTTCTGTTTTGATAATTACAGATCAGTGTATTGAACACAAGGAAAGAGTTAATGTGCCCAGATATATGAGGGAAGGCTTATTGGGCTGAGAAAGGAAAAGCTTCCTGGAAGAGGAAATTTGTAGCCTAAAGCTTGAAAATAAGTAGGCCTAGGTCAAATGAAGATACTGGGGTTGAGACACGGTGGAAGGCAGCTCATGGACAGAAACAAAAAAGGAATGTGAAACGAACAAACCTAAAATATCAACT
Source organism: Lontra canadensis (assembly GCF_010015895.1). NCBI lineage: Eukaryota > Metazoa > Chordata > Mammalia > Carnivora > Mustelidae > Lontra > Lontra canadensis. The sequence continues at coordinate 10,337,288 of NW_022631038.1, forward strand.
GGGTTGGAGTGCACACAGAAGTTAGAGAGTGACTGAGAAAGAGCCAGATTAACTGTCCTCGAAATATTTTCAGTATAGTCAAGATGTTATTAAAAGGTTTTATACAAGAGGTTTTATACATAGTATCACGACATGGATAAAAGTTTCAGAGCATGCATTTGAGAGGAAAATGCTGTAAGGAGAAAGAATGTGGCATGTTTTTGCATGTTGTTAGAGTTCAAATAAGAGATTACGATGTTCTAAACTAAGACCGAAAAATAGAAATTATACAACAAATAAAATTCTAGAAAAAAAAGTTAAAAGCAAAAGACTCTGTAATAGATTTTATTTGAGGCATTAAGCAAGTTAGAAAAACACAATTCACAGAATGATAATGAGTTAAATTTCAGGCACGATAATATCTAAGGCATTAAGTGAAAACTGGCCAATTATATGCATTAAATTTGAGTTTACGTTTCTGAAACCCAGGAGTGAGATTTGAGTTTAAAATATATATTTAGAAATCAACATTATTCAAATTATATCTGCAATTGATAAATTTCTTGAAATTACTGAACAAAAAAATGAACAGTATTTTAAGGTCCAAAGTCATGAGGGCTTTGAAACCCCCTTTTATCAAATTAGGAATAAAAAGGCAATTAGGATTTATATCAAGTGGCTTCTCAATTGCAGAAGAGAGAGATTTGGGGGAATAGCTTAAGAAGAGATAGGGCGAGCATGAGGTTGTATAAGACTTAGGAAATACACATAATAGAAAATAAGTCCGTAACATGAATGTTCAAATATCATTCTTTGCCACCAAGGGAAATAGAATTATTTTATGAGGAAGACCAGGTCCATTCATCATTCTTGACTTCCTACAAAGAAGGAATCAAGGCTTCTGGGAAAAATTAAATGTTTTCCATTAATTCACTATGTGTACCAATTCAAAATATTGCTTCTGATAAGTATACTCCCTAATTTAACAGAAACATGTTTAATGCTCACATCAAATTATAATGGCAGCCTTTCCAGTTTTCAGTTGCTCTCAAACATCCTCAGTAAAATAGATGTTCCTCACTAACTTTGCTGGAGGCAATGCATAACTTATTCTTTATCTACCACCATCTGGAAACTGATTAACCCCTTCTTAAAACATCATATAACTTCTTATGGGGCACCTGGGTGGCTCTGTGGGTTAAGCCTCTGCTTTCAGCTCAGGTCATGATCTCAGGGGTCCTGGGATCCAGCCCCGCATTGGGCTCTCTGCTCAGCGGGGGGCCTGCTTCCCTTCCTCTCTCTCTGCCTACCTCTCTGCCTACTTGTGATCTCTCTGTCAAATAAATAAATAAAATCTTTAAAAAAAAGTCATATAACCTTTCATTTCTTCCAATAAGACATGCTTTCCTGGTGGTAGTCACTAAACCTTGACTAGCTTGGCTTATTAATCCTAAGATAATTTTGAGCCATTTTATTTTGAGAAAAAAGAATAGTGCTTGCTACACAGCAGGTGTTTAATAAATATGTGTTAACTTTTTATATGTAACATCAACTATGAACTTATATTAATATTGTGCTAACTATTAATGTGTTATTATTATTCACTAATATACAAATCAATAATCTATTTATTGACTGTAAAATGTATAGTCATTTTTAAATATTCTTATTTGGTCCTTATAATCATATAATGATGTGCATCCCTTTTATCAGTGAGGAAAACTAGACTTAGGTTAAATCACATGCCCAAGGTCAAGGGCTGTTTGATGCAATAGGCGGGATTCACCAAACTCTGCCTAGTATTATCCTGTGTCAATGTTACTCCAGGTGTGGCCCCTTACGTGACTTGAAGCAGAATCCTTGATATACTTACAAAGCACACATAAGAATGTATACATTTGATAAACTTCCAGATTGATTGATTGATTGATTTTTTTGGTGTAGACCAATGTGAAAAAACCACCTCAAAGGAGAGACAAACACATCATCAGAGGAGTTAAAACCTGTGGACTCCCTGAGCCTCATCATCTTAATGGTAGTTCATTAAATACTTGTTCTTCAGTTTCATAGTTCATTATTTAGCAAATCTTAAATGAGAGGTCTCTTTATGCACGGTACAATATCATGTAATTAATATTATTCTCCTGCCTACTGGGTTGACTGTCTCACTAAAACTTGGGGCACATTTACGTGAAGAGCGTAGGCTGATTTCAACTGTTGCTAAAAGTATCAAAGCATGCTCTTTCTTGGGTTAGTATTATGTGAACGCATTCATTCTTTGTATGACCCAGTTCAAAGAAAAAATACTTAGTATTATATTATTGCTGTTATATGATCTATTTAGAATTATTAGGTATTTTGAAAATTCCATTGACTTTACAGGGAAGAAGGGGCAAACAACACTGATAAAGTTTTCTTATGGCTCTTAAATTTAGACATCCAACATGCAAATCACACTTGTTCACAAAGTCAAGTGGTTTTCTCTTGGGTTAGATAATACAACTCACCCAAAAAAAAAAAAAAAATGTTTAAGGCAGTCACTTCCTCTAGGTAGGATTTGCTAAAGCTATTTTCCCTTCACTGGGCTCTCTGCTTGATAGCAAATAGCATTTTGCTTTTCATGCAGATTTGTTTTTGTATTAGTCATTAAGAAACTAGTAATCAAAGTAGCCTTCTTATTTTGTACTATTATCCAGGATTGAGGACATTGGAGAATGCCACATTCTATACCTAGTGGGGTGACATATTTATTGACAATCACTAGCACTTTCATTCGATGAGGCTTACATAGGCAAAGCAAACACAAATGATCAAAAAGACTGTATCCCTTGGGTGCGAGATTAATAAAAGCTTTTGAGTTGGGGGGAAGAAAAATCAAAACAAAGTAAAACCATTGCCTTACTGAGCCCATGTTCTCTTAGGATTACAGGTTCAAAACCATCATGTGTTTTAAGATATGTAAGTCTGAACAACACATTTCTGAAAAGAAAGCCCCTTAGTAATACTATGCAATTACACAAATATTAGAAGTGTTGAGTCATAGATTTTATTAAATCATTTGTGAAGTTAAGAGCCCACAGTCCTGAGAATTTCTGCTTTTCTAAAGACAGCTTCATGCCCTACCTTCTTCTCAGTGTGCCATTTTTTTTTGAAGTTCAAGATGAAAGACTTCTTTAATGTTACTATCAATCATATTTGAAGACTTTTAGATAACACTCTTCAGTTATGCCAACCTTAAATCATGGGCAACCTTTAAAATTAACATAGTCTCTAAACCTAGTTTTGATTCCTGGTTTTCTTTGTTAAATTAAGATAATTTTAGTAAGCATTTAGTAAGCATTCACATGTACATGTGAAAATACAATTCCTTCCTCATGATATGTACTATATAATTACAGTTTTTTCATGTGTAAAGAATAATAACTAGAAATGAATTTAAAGAGTCTTACTATATTTAAACACTCTTCTTCTTATTTAAGTAAAAGAACCAAAAAGGTTTCATCTGCCCATTCGTTATTTATGCATAGTCACAACTCTGAGAATTTTTTTTACAAAATTGATTGCTATATACATTGGTTCAGGAATCCCAAAATCACAGAACTTTTTGCATTTTCTATAAATAAATCTTGAGTTAGCATGTAAAAAAAAGGAAGAAGTATTGACATTATTGAATACTTAACTTTTGCTAACAGCCACATCAAATACTCTCACATATATAATTTGTATTCCTCCTAACAACCTTGTGAGTTAAATAACATTGTCTTAGTTTTACTTACAGGGAAACAAAATCATAAGATTTAGCTAACTTGAAATAAAATATAATTAATAATCTTTAAATCAAAACTGAATTAATCTCTGTCACTTTCCATATGATCTGATCACATACATTTACATAAATTCATTTCTATAAATTATAATTACATAAACTCCAAGATCAAGAGAAATTTGGGGTGCCTGGATGGCTTAGTCAGTAGAGCATGCGACACTTGATCTTGGGGTCATCAGCTCAAGCCCCACATTGGGCACTGAGTTTATTTAATTAAAAACATTTTTTAAAGATTTTATTTATTTATTTGACAGAGAGAGACACAGTGAGAGAGGGAACACAAGCAGGGGGAGTGGGAGAGGGTTAGGGTTAGGGTTAAGGAGCCCGATGTGGGGCTCGATCCCAGCTTCCTGGGATCATGATCTGAGCTGAAGGCAGATGCTTAATGACTGAGCCACCCAGGCGCCCTATAAAAAAATTTTTTTTAAATAAAATCAAGAGCGATTTTAGCAACATGGGCTATTGGAAGCAGCCCTTGAATTTGTTAAATATATGTTGTGTATGCACATAACTACAAAGATGTGAAATTAAGTATAAAATGAAACATGTTAGTGCATGTGGCATTCCACATTTCCTGTGGCTGTATTTGGTGAAGGTGGGAGTGGGAACCACAAGACCTCAGGCTGAACAGAGTTTGCGATTATGAAAATGTGGACATTCAGATTATGGGAATGGAGTGAACATCTCCTAGGCAGTGACCTTGCATCTTTAACAGTACTGTCACCTAGAAGTCTACATATGGGATTTAAATATTCACTTGCTTAATGTACTGAAGGGCACCTAGATAATAAGGACTTGCTTCTGTGCAGACTAGTTTTACAGAACTCAGAAACCAGCACCATTACAAGTCAGAAAACTCTATCTTCTAACAGATCACCAAGGTGAGAGATAAACTTGATGCACTCAAGAGTAATAATAATTCAAGTCATAGTAAGTAAGAAGCTCATGAGGAGAGCATTAGTGACATCACCAAGCAATACTACTGCAGGGCCTCAGCCAGGACATGGTGGATGGAAGAGATAAGGCATCGTCTTTTCTGTTAAACCATCTTCACATTTTCTCTTTTTCTAGATGATACTCTGTTTTAGCCTTACTGCCTTTGAATTTGCTATCTCATCCATCTGATACCCCTTCCTTTGGATATTGATGTGACTCAGCCCTCTCAGCTCAATGGTTTGTGTATGAAGCTTTTCAAAATTTTCTCATATATCATGTGGCCTCCCCAAATCATGTACTGTTCTCCATGTAGAATAATATTAATAATTAATGATTAATATAATATGTAATAAAGAATGATATTAATTATGAAATTATTTACGTATGTATTAGTTTTTTGTCTGCTTTCCCCAAACTTGACTCTATATTCCAGGGGAGTGGTTTTTGTGAGTTTTGCTCATTTTGTGACCACAGTGCCTAGAGCAGTTCTGAGACAGAGCTGGCATTCAGATAATGGTAATTGCTCTTATATGCATAGTAACACAAATGTAGATTCACTCTTTGGGGTGAGAAGGGACTGGGCTTAGACTAATGTCCTTGCTTTATAGTGACAGGGCTCTGGATAACAAGAGAAAGAGTCCAAATGCAGGTTTGGCTGTTTCCTGACCAGGATGGTCTGGAGACATGCGTGAAATAACATGGTCCATGGCAGCAGTTAGCCAGGTGCCAATTTGAGGGGCAGATAACAAGAAAAACTAGGATATGAGGAAGAAGCTCAGCTGAAAAAAAATTCTGGGATTTGGGGCACACGGTGACTCAGTTGGTTAAATGTCCGACTCTTGATTTCACCTCAGGTCATTATCTCAGGGTTCTGGAACCAACCCTGCATGGGGCTCCTTGCTCAGTGGGGAGCCTGCTTGTCTTCATCTCCCTCTGCCCCACCACTGCCCACTTGAGTTTGCTCACTCTCTCTTTAAAATAAATGAATGGGGGTGTCTGGGTGGCTCAGTGGATTAAAGCCTCTGCCTTCGGCTCAGGTCATGATCCCAGGGTCCTGGGATCGAGACCCACGTCAGGCTCTCTGCTCAGCGGGGAGCCTGCTTCCCCCCTCTCTCTCTGCCTGCCTCTCTGCCTACCTGTGATCTCTGTCTGCCAAATAAATAAATAAATTCATAAAATAAAATAAAATAAAACAAATGAATCTTAAAAAAAATCACTGGGAGTTATTAAGAAAATGAAATTCTGCAGATAGAAATTGCCATTCAGTAGATATGAGAAAAAAAAAAAACACAAGCAGGCTAAAACTGACTCAGAGAACCAGTCTACAAAGTAACAAATTCTTTCCTTGGTAAATTGTGAACTGCGTTTATTCAATAATTACTCTTATTCACTGAACTCTCATTAAAAGATAAAGTACTATATGCTGGCTAACTGAACATAATTAAAAAAAACAAAACAAAACTAAGGTATGTCAAAATAATGTCATTAGGTACATCATTAGATCCCAATCTAGTGTGATCTACAGATCTTACACACACATAAGTCTTTATGTAAAAGTCATGTGAAATTTATATTTCCTGATTATATTCCTGATACATGATCCATTGAGGATATAGTTTATATCAAATTTTATAGAGATCTCATTTGAAGGGAAATTGAGGAAAAGAGAAGGTCACAGATATACCAGGACACTGCTGTCTTTAAAATCTCTAACTATCCTGAGTTCCATCTACCCACAGTATGTGAAGACTCTACACATTCCAGGCAGAAGGCAAGAAAACAATTAGAATGCATGTGTGCATACTCCTTAAAATACTGAATTTCTTTTTTTTTTTTTTTTTTAAGTCAAGTTGTTCAGAAGGACTGGAGATAAACATCTAATTCTAAGCAGGTTTTGAATAGAATAGTCCCCATTTTTTATTCCTTTATTAGTTATTCCTTACTACACCAAGAAATTATTGTACACCTGAAAGGTGCGGGTATTGCACTAAGTTGTCTGTAGTCATTGCATGTGGAGCAAGAGTGAAGGAACTATTTTCTATTCCCTAAAGCAGTACTGATAATCAACAGAGGGAGTTAAGGTATTTGTACAAATTACTGTTAAACTCTGCAGAAAATGCCTGTATTATAGAAAAGAATAGCACCGGCACATGTAAAGATACACAGAAAGGGCATCCAGGAAGCCTCTAGAGAAAAAGAAACATAGAACTTGAGCACTTGGAAGGGAGAACCAGCATTAATAAGAATGTGGAAAATCTAGTCTCAAGGTAACAGAAACTCCTCTGTATCAACCACACCTCTGTATCAAGTTCAGGATAAAAGGAAGCAGGAAGGGAAAAAAAAAAAAGGTGAAAGAAGCATTGAAGGTTATATTTAATATTGTATTAAAAGCTAAAACATTTCTTAATAGATGTTTGTTGATTTTCAAGCATATGTAACTCATCTAACAAATCCTTTCTCTACTTTTTTTTTTGCCTTTTTGTATATTTTCTTTGAATTTCTCCATCTAGATGTAAAAAAAAAAAAAAAAAAAAAAAAAAAAACACACATCCAAATAGCAAATTAAAAAACAAAAGACACTCCAGATGACATCTGGCTGGTGATGCATCATTTGTCAATTAGTGCCAAGACTTCCATTCTCTCCTTGAAAATACATTCAAAGGGCCTTTCTCCTCACTAACATCCATAGCAATCTGCCAGGATTTCCCTAAGCCTTTCATTATGCTAATGTCATCATGATGATGCATTTGATACTGAAAGGAACTTAATGACAAAGAAGTTGGGTAGTAATTCTGTGCATAACAATTTAAACTATAAAATTTCTTTCCATACCTTCTTTGTGGCAAACATTTAGGAGGAGATTAACACATGTAATGTATGAGTTTGGGAACTTGACATTGTTGAAAAAGCCGAACATATTTCACTTCCTTTAAAGTTTAGGCCACAAACATATTCTGGGCCAGCGGCTCTCACTAAACATTAGAATCCAGAGTAATAGTTTTGGGAGCTCATGAAAAACTGTTTTCTAGGTCCTACTCCCAGAAACAAGATTTTCAGTATGACCAAGGGAAGGTGAGGGATCTTAAAAAAAATACCTCATGTAATTTTCAGCAGTTAGTCATGTTCCACTTTTTGAGAAATAGTTGTAATCAATTACATACATTGTGAAAGTACCAGATAGGTTATTAGTGGAACTTACCCAAGAAGTGAGTTATTCTCAAGATCAAAAGCAGAAAGAGCAAAATTTAGAAATCTGTTAATATTTTATCAATACTTAAAAATCAAACTTTAATTTTAAAATGATATTAAATTTAATAAGGAATCAAGATACAGAAGACAGTATTCTGTCTGTAGCTAAAGAAAATATGAGTCAGAGAAAAATTAGTTTGTAAGCATCACTGTTGAGGGATGAAGGTTTATCACACATTTCTAGTATGATGGTCAAGCATATCCCTCTAGTAGACAACTATTTGAAGAGATGACAATGGCCATAAAATCACCCAACTAATTCTCTCTATCTGGATTATGTTTTTTCCAAAACAACTACTTCATACTTTATTCCCATGTAATTTTTCTTTTCTATTTAGTGACCAGGACTTGTTTTATTGTTGGTCTAGTTTCCATATGAAATTGATATGATAGTTTTGATTTCTGTGTCACTCTCCTATGAAGAAAATAGGGTGAGTTAAGTACATAAATTGGATCAAAATAGATGTAGTAACAAACTCTACTTTCTGTTTCTACAGATCTCTGATCTCTGCCCCTGGATTTCACAGTTCTAAAAAGGCCCAACAATCTTCTAAGCTAAGTAAACTGTGTTCTCCAGCTCATACTGCTAATGCAAGTTATGAGACTTAAAACAATCATTTATATAATTTTCAAATAGCTTATTTCCCTATAATTTGACTTACATTTGTGCTTCATAACACAGAAGCATGGTCTCTTTTCTCTTTAAATCAGAATAAATGTGGAAAATCATTTCAAATAATTCGATCAATTTAGAATTGCTTGGCTTACCCTACACCTAGTAACAATGCGGGATTGTTCTGTAGTCTCCCAAGCTGTCTGATGTGTTTTGTTCAGTGAAGTTTAAATTGTGGAGGGGATCTTAAGACTTCGTCTTCCAGTTTAAACTAATTTTTTGACAAATGATAGCATTCATCATGGAGGTAAAGAGCAGCCTCCAGAATCTAAAAAAGAGAGAGAGAGAGAAAGAAAGAAAAAGAAGGGAAGGGAGGGAGGGAGGGAGGAGGGAAGAAAGGAAGAAAGAAGGAAAGGCAAGGCAATCACCTGATCTTTCTGATTCTAAACAACACTGTGGCTTGGTTAGCCTCAGATGCAGAGCTCTCCTGCTCAGGGGAATAACCTACGACTGCAGGCTTTCTCAGGGCTCTCTACTCACTGAAGCTATGACAGGGACAAGGTGCCATTTTCCACGCTTGTCTGGATGTTTCATCTCAATGTCCATTTGTGCAAGGATTGATGGCTCTGTAAGCGAGTGGAAAGATCAAGCTGCTTTATAATGCTGTGTCAGTCAAATCTCAAACTTCAGTAACATTTCACCGTGAGATTGTGCCCTTGGACGAGTGCCCCTTTAGAAATACAAGGAGAAGAAAAACACAGTTCAACATGCGGCCTTACAGTACTCAGAGTGTAAAAGAAACAGACACGGACTTAACGTGCAGTGCAAACGCACCGATTATCGTTGAACAACTAAGACATTTAAGGATGACATAACTCCTGAAACATTAGATTAGTTGAAAGGATTTGTTCCATTAATTCTTAGACAGTTAACATTTCATATAGAAAAAGGGGTAATTAGCACTAAAATTGTCTTCAATCCCATGAGAAGTTTTTGGCCTTAATACCGCCTAAAGCTGTACTACACAAAGGTTACCGTTATTTATTGCCATGCCTCCCATCTTTAATAGGAGTCTATTCAATAAAAATTACCAAGAAGACGTTTCTGCTGCTTTCTTTAACATCCTGAAATCAATGACTTGAAATAAGTCCATCTGTTAAAGGCTAAAATGTCTTTTTCACAGATATACTTGTACTCAAGATACAAATTGCTTTTTTTTTTTTTTTTTTTAAGAAAGAATGGTGGTGAATAATGATTTTATTTTAAGGGAGAATGTGTTTTAGGACTAAGGATAGGATAAGTATAGAGAGTTCATCCCACTTAGAGGGAAAATACTATATATTAAACAATTGAAATAGAGTTGGAACTCTTTATATGTTGTAAGCTTTGTGACCAATTGTTACTAACAATATACTCAGTAGTCCATTCAATTTTCATTTGTATGCCTAAGACTACAAACAACACCACAATATTCATATTTTAACTATATTAAGCAATTATGCCTTTGTCTTCTTTTTTTGAGATACTTGAAGACAAAAATTATTTGCCATTACATCATTCTATTATGAACAACTTGATTAATTCTACAAATTATTTATATCTACCATGTGCTATTCCAAGCATATGCCATAGTAAATACATAATACTTTTAACTTCCATAACTTTCTAACAGGATATATAAATAAAATCTGTTAAAAATAGATAAGAAATGTGAAATGCTCCATACAACAACAGCCTTGGCAGACTTTTTAGAAAACAAGTACACATATCAAATTCTTCCATGAAAAAACAAAGTTGTACCGTGTCATTTCTGACATTTAAAAGTGAAATGCAGGGGCGCCTGGGAGGCTCAGTGGGTTAGAGCCTCTGCCTTCGGCTCAGGTCATGATCCCAGGGCCCTGGGATCGAGCCCCGCATCGGGCTCTCTGCTTAGGGGGGAACCTGCTTCCTCCTCTCCCTCCTGCCTACCTCTCTGACTACTTGTGATCTCTGTCTATCAAATTAAAAAAAAAAAAAGTGAAATGCAGTGCAACAGTAATGGCCAACTACATTACAAATATTAACTTGACAGTTTTTGTTCTTTAATAATTGTACATAATTTGCAGGTTTTAAAACTATTAGAACAGCTTGTTTTATTTTGGTGTTTTGGGTAATGTTGTGCTCCTTAAGGAGAATTTAACTTTAACTGAAAAAAATTAAATTGTTTTACCATATTTAGATTTATGTCTGATACAGTTCTTCTTCACTACAATCAGCTCATTCTTTTCTACCCAACACAACTTAGGAAAAGGACCTATTCCCATCTCTAACAGGTGGTTATTACAATAGTGATTCAACAATCATAGGCGGAATTTAAAGTATAGGTTTTTATCCAGGATATGACCCTTGATGTATACAATACTGTAGTTGGAGACACTTTATAGATTATTCATTGTTCAGATTATTAAATTGCAAACTGAAGGCTTATAAAATTTGCTCATGGTCACCCGTGAGGAATCCCCATCCCTTCTACATAATGTTCTTGAGATTCATCATTGTTTTTTGGTGCATAATTTGCTTATTCTTCTTTTAGCTGAACAGTATCCCATGTAACACTGTTTATCCTTTTAGTTGTAGAGCAGCATTCTGATTGTTTCCAGTTTGGGTTCTATGCACAGTTTTTATGTATTCGTTGGCCAAGGCTGCTATAACAAGGTACCACAAACAGGGCAGTCGAAATCCATAGAAATCAGAGTCCCAAAATCTAAAATGAAGGTGTTGGCAACGCAAAGCTCCCTCTGCAGTCTCTGGGAGAGAATCCTTTCTTGCTTCTTCCAATTTTTGGTGTCCTCAGACATTTTGTGGCTTTCAGATCACTCCAATCACTCTCTGTCTTCACATTCCAGTGTCCCCATGCATCTGTGTCCTAACCTGATATCTTTCTTGTCTTATAAGGACACCAGTCATACTGGATTAGGATCCACACTAATGACCTCATCTTAATTTGATTGCATCTGCAAGGACCCGATTTCCAAGTGAGGTCACATTCATAGGTATCAGAGGTTAGGACTTCAACTAATTGTAACAACTAAAACAAAACAAAACAAAACAAAACCTATCATGTACAAGGCTTTATATGACAGGTGCTTTCATTTTTCCTGTTCAAATTCCTAAAAGTAGAATTGCTACATTATATGCAAGTATATATTATAGGTGGTCTAGCCATTTTTTATGCCACTTTACCACTATTAAATTATGACAGCCAGTTGAACAATGTCTTCTTGAAAACACTCAGCATGGGGCGCCTGGGTGGCTCAGTGGTTTAAAGCCTCTGCCTTTGGCTTGGGTCATGATCCCAGGGTCCTGGGATTGAGCTCCGCATCGGGCTCTGTGCTCAAGAGGGAGCCTGCTTCTCCTCTCTCTCTGCCTACTTGTGATCACTGTCTGTCAAATAAATAAATACTTTAAAAAATCTTAAAAAAAAAAAAAAACAAGAAAACACTCAGCATTACTAGTCAATTTTTTGAGACATTTTAGTGAGGGGAGAGTGGGATCACCTTGTGATTTTTAATTTGAGAACAAAAATGTTGAACAATTTGCATATGTTTAATGGTTACTCATGTATTTTCCTGTGTGGAATTTCTGTTAAAGTATTGATGATTTTTTTGTTTTACCTTATTATAAAATTTTAGAGGTATTTACAATTTTTATATTATATATTAATATTTCTCCCAGCCTGTGTTTTGACAATTTTCTTAACACTATCAGACTAAGAGGATTTCATATCAGTGACATTTACTTTATCTAGCTTTTTCTTTATTTGTAAATTTTGTTTCCTAAGAAATCTTTGCTTACCCTATTTATTCTCACCAGTGAGAGGATTCTCATTAAGGTATCCTTTCAGATTTTTCTATTTTTAGTTAATATGCTTATTTTTATCTGTATATGGCATAAGATAAGAGGGAATACTGGTGTTTGTTTGTTTTTTTTTTTTCCTCCACAGATAATCTGTTGTTCTAGTGCATTTCTTGTACATTTCTTTTCCAATTAAATTATACTGACATCTTTACCAGCAAATATTTCACTATGCGCTTGGGGGTAAATGTTTCATAATGCATTCTGTACCATTGATCTATACCACACCATCTTGAGTATGATAGCTTTATACTACATATTGAAATCATTCACTTATATCCTCTGCCTTTTTTCTCTTTTTCCAAATTACTCTCTCTACCCTAGGTCATTTGCTTTGATTTTATCAGACTTGCCCTGAATTTATAAAACAATGTGAGAAGAATAATAGTCTTAACAATATTATATTGTATTGATCCATTAAAATTGAATATTTCATTATTTTTATAATTTTATAATGTTCAATGCATAAGCTCTATTGTTCAATGCATGACTACATTGTTAAGTAAGTTGTTCACACTTGATAATGTATTTGATTTCTTTAGATTGCATTTTATTAAAGTAAAATTCACATAAAATTCATAAATGTTTATTATTCTAAAACATTCAATTCTGTGGCTGTTAGTGCATTCACAATATTCTGCAACCCTCAATATTATTTAGTTCCAGAAAATTTTTATCATCTCAAAAGGAAATATCATATTCATTAAGTACCTCTACCCATTTCTCCTCCTCAGGACCCTAACTAACACTAATCTTTTTTCTGTCTTTACGGTTTAATATATTTTGGTCACTTCTGTAAAAGGAATGATATGATGTGGCTTTCAGGTCTGGCTTCTTTCACATAACACTGAATTTAAAAAGTCCATTCATACTGTAACATGCATCATGACTTCAATCACTTTTAACTGTCTATTTCATAAACTACATTTTGTTTATCCATTCATTTGTTGATAGACATTAGGGTTGTTTCCACCCTTTGAATACTGTGAATCCCAACATATTTGGAAACTAACATAATTCTAAATAACCAATGAATACAAGAATAAATCACAGGGGAAATTAGAAAGTATTATGAATTGAATTAGAATGATTATAGACTTCATGTTTTAAACAAAGGGAGAAAGATTGGAAGACAACATGAAAAGGAACGAAAATGGAAAGGGGAATAGGGAGAAAGACGACATTAAACACCTTGATTACTAGACAATATTTAGATCAGGGGCACCTGGGTGGCTCATTCAGTTAAGCGTCTGCCTTCAGCTTAGGTCAGGATCCTAGAGTCCAGGGGTTAAGGTCTTCATGGGGATCCCGGCTCAGGAAGGAGTCTGCTTCTCCCTCTGCCCCTCACCCTACTTGTGTTCTCTCCCTCTCACTCTCTCTGTCTCTCTCTCCTAAATAAATAAACAAAATCTTTGTAAAAAAAAGTTCTCTACAGCAAAATAGCAACTTACTGTGAGCATCAAATAGCTAATAACTATGTTCACAATATAATATCCAGACTCTTTATCACCAATTGTGCTTTATGATTCTATATAGCTAATAAGATCCCATAACTTTCAAGCACATCAATTTCTTTGATGTGAAGCTCCATCTCAAACTTCCCAATCCCTTTTTTATTCCTCTGAATGAGAGCTTAAAAGAAATATTAGTATCTTAGTTATCGACTCAGTCTCATATTTGCCATTTTGACTAGCAGACAAAGCCTTTTGAAGGGCTTGAATTTTTCACTTTTCAAAAATTTCATTTTCTATTAATTTCTTAAAATGAAAATATAAAAAATTAAAATGTGGAAATTATAAAATAAGTGTTTAGTATATAAAAGACAAATTTTTTGTTACTTTCCAGTTGCAGGCCAGTTTTTTATTTTACATAATTTTTTTGTTGTTGTTGTTAAGGGTATCTCTTTCTATATCTATTAAAGCAAATTAATAATTCATAATGCTGTGCTCATCAGTTTTTTATTTTTGACAGTTACACTACAGAGCACATAGCAAAGATTATCTAATTCTGGTTACTAATGCTAACCATTAAACTATTTTTTAAAATTATAGGACAAATAATCATGGTATCATGAAATGTACAAATTCCAAAATATTAGTTTTTATGTACAACTTCTGAAGATATTCAACATTAATATTTTAATTACATGTTGTTTTTCTAATCCAAAAGAAATATAGTTGTTAGATTGTCCCTTCTTTATAAATTCTTTTTTGAAATAAAGTTATCTAGAAGCAGCAAAGATCTTTCCCCAGACAGATTGCAACTTTTCACCCAATCCCCACTAGCATAGAAAATAGTAACATCTGCATTTAAATTACTTATTTATTCAACTCGTTTATATAAAAGTGTACTAAGCCTAAAATTCAGTTCTGGAACACTGCTCTGAACCTAGAGGACATCTCATTTCATAATAGTAACTTGTCTCTAGTAACTGTCAAACCAATAATCTATACAGTGTTGTACTGCAGCATCATTGAAATGCAGCATCTTGGAAAGCTTAATAAGAAAGTAGACCATAAAGTAGACCTTTCTAAAATGGAAAAAGAAAAAAAAAACCCTATTACTATTTGAGACTATCTGCCACCCTTTCAAAACATCTTAGCTAAACTGGTTCCCTCTAGCTCCAATGATTGTTTCATACCATCTGTTCATTAAAAAGGGTGCTAATCATTAACATTTAGTAGCCATTTTGGAAACAATTTCAAAATATATTTTCTACAAATTTGAACACATTCAATCACACTTATTCAATTGGGAAGCCTCTGTAATAAATATACCATATCTTCATGTATAAAAATTGTTAATTACCAATCTAGTTACACTAAGCAAATATTGAGAGTCTACTATGTGTGCAGAACACGTTAAGACAAGAAAGATGCAAAAAAAAAAAAAAGAGTTGTATCTTTATTAAAGAAACTTGCAAGACATAGATTATGGACAGAATTATAATCAACAAGAAGGAAGAATGTCTAGGAGAGATCATTAAGTTATTGCTATATTTTAGAGAAAAGGTGGATTTATTGGTCTTCAGGAATCAAAGAAAACTTCATAGAGAAAAGAGCATTTTAGTTGACATGGGACCAAAAGTATTTTAATAGTTAGTTTATAGGAAATAAACATTTAAACTTAAGAAAACAATAACAGTGTGGAAATAGGTATCAAAAAAATGAATTCAGAAAGTAATGGTCACATATATGTAAGAGTAAGGTATTCGGGGAACAATGTTGTAAAAAAGTCTGAACAGATTATTTGAGTTAGTTAATGGAGGGATATAAAAGCTACACTAAAGGGGCACATGTATTCTGTAGAAAAATGTTAAATACTCAGGTTACTGAGGTTATACAACCCTTATTTTCAATGTAACTTTTGGTAGGTGAGAGAAGAAATGAAAGGAAAACAAGTAACTGAGGGAGGAAGACTAGAACTAGTGAGATAAAATGAAAGTCTCAGTTAAGATTGAGATGGCTGGGTGCCTGGGTGGCTCAGTGGGTTAAGCCGCTGCCTTCGGCTCAGGTCATGATCTCAGGGTCCTGGGATCGAGTCCCGCATCGGGCTCTTTGCTCAGCAGGGAGCCTGCTTCCCTCTCTCTGTCTCTGCCTGCCTCTCTGCCTACTTGTGATCTGTGTCTGTCAAATAAATAAATAAAAAAAAAAAAAAAAAAAAAAAAAAAGATTGAGATGGCTGGGGCACCTGGGTGGCTTGGTGGGTTAAAGCCTCTGCTTTCGACTCAGGTCATGATCCCAGTGTCCTGGGATTGAGCCCCGCATTGGGCTCTCTGCTCAGCAGGGAGCTTGCTTCCCCCTCTATCTCTGCCATTCTCTCTGCCTACTTGTGATCTCTCTCTCTGTGTCAAATAAATAAATAAAATCTTAAAAAAAAAAAAAGATTGAGATGGCTGTGGGAAGACATCATACAGGCATTCTATTTATGTGTGTGTGCATGTGTACACCTGTATATGCACACATATGTGCATGCATGTGCATGTGTGTGTACATGAAAATGGTAATACTCAGAAGTATCTGTATGTACCATAAGCACCCCTTTTAGCCAAAAGTATTATAGGACTGCTCTTTTTTCTTTCCTGCAGGAAGTTTCCTTTCTTTTATGTCTAAAAGGCATGAAAGACTTAGAGTTTCATGTCTTTATGATTTATGTATGAATGGGTCCTCAACATCTTTAAGTCAAACTCCTTATCGCTTTAGGTCAAACTCCTTATCAGTATTTCCATGGGGTGCCTGGGTGGGTCAGTGGGTTAAGTCTCTGCCTTCGGCTCAGGTCATGATCTCAGGGTCCTGGGATCCAGTCCTGCATCAGGCTCTCTGCTTGGCAGGGAGCTTGCTTCCTCCTCTCTCTCTCTCTCTCTGCCTGCCTCTCTGCCTACTTGTGATCTCTCTCTGTCAAACAAATAAATAAAATCTTTAAAAAAAAAAGTAATTTCCAGAATGTAATTATCTCTTGATCAACGATACTGAGAACTTAGAGCTCATAATTATATAACCATATAATTTTCTTCATTCAGTCTTCCATTTTATTGCAAAGTCCAATCAATTTTTCTGTAAAAATATCTTAAATATACTTTTTTTTTTTTTTCATTTCAGGCACCCTAATTCATGTCATCAGTAATTTGATATTTTTCCTATTTCTTTTTCTTACTTCCACAAAAACACACCTTACTCAGTGTTAACCATATTAATTTTCCAAAGGGGAAAGTATGTTGCAGGGGCAGAGTGGCACTGTGATTTACGTTGGTAAACGTAGGAGTCAGGGAGAGCAACCTAGTTCCAAGTTTAAGTCGGCTGCATTTTCACTGCAACGGGGATCTAGTTGATTGTTTTGTTTCTTCTTTATCAGCAGAAACATGATAGTTTATCTTTGCATCTATCAACATCAGAGTGCCATAAAAATGCTACATGACAAATGACGTTAATAATCACTGTTATACCTCATGGGCAGTTATACCTTACTGATGGTGCCTTCAGAATATCAACATTCTAGCTATTACATTAAGAGTGTCTGAAAACTAAACATTTAGCCAGGCCTGCTATATATGTGCTTTGTACTGGTTTTCTATTGGTATCCTAACAAGCCAAAAAAAATTTAGGGGCTTAAAACAGCATAAAGTTGTTATCTTAAAGTTTTGTAGATTAGAAATCTTGTACTGGTCTTCAAGGAATAAAATAAAAGTGTTGGTAGGCTGTGTGTCTCTCTAGTGGAAAAGTATGATTCTTGATCAGATTATTGGCAATATAATTCCTTGTAGTTTTAGGACTGAGGTCCCGTTTCTTCTTAGTTATGTGCTGTGAACATATTAAGCCAAACAGTAATGGAAAGAAGAAATATAACCCCCCCCATAAAAATACAGCAGGAAAAGTGGACATTTGCTAACCAATTATATATTTGATCATACTTTTTGGAACAGTTAGCAAATAGCAAAGACTTAGCATTTTATCTGATGTATAGTTGACACTTTATTGGAATATTCGTCAGAATTCTCCAGAGAAAAAGAATAGGGTGTATGCATATCATATATACACTGTAAAGAAAAAAAATTCCTGCTTCTCCCTCTACTCTCAAAACTTGCCTTCTGACACACCTGACATGGGGGTAGCCCCCTACCCCCATCTCACATCCATCAATTCTCAGATACTAGCAAACGTCCTACTATTTAACTCAATTCTGATACTATCTACCTGGAGATAACATCAGATTTGACAGGCTAAGGGCACAGTCCCACAAGACTACCCTCATTACAGATGGTAATCACAAGACTACGTGGTCACCTATGCTTCCTTCTGACCAAACGCATATAGATCAGAGGTCCCCATGACCCCTTCTTCAGGTTCAATTATTTGTTAGAACCGTTACAGAAAAACTACTAAGAAAAACAATTTACTTACTGGATTATCAGTTTATTGCAAAGGCTATGAGTCAACAGCCAGGTGAAAAGATTCATAGGATGAGGTCTAGTAGGGTCCTGACCACAACAGACTAGGTCCCCACAGAGTTTACTGGAGTTCACCACTCTCCCAACACCAACTCAGAAGCTGTCCAAACTCTGTTTTCTTGTTTTTTTATAGAGGCTTCATTACACAGGCGTGACTGAGTAACCATTGGCAATTGGTGATTAATTTAACCCTAACACCTCTCCCCTCCCCGAGGTAGGAGAGAACAGGGACAAATGATTCAATTCTCAAACAACAAGGTTGGTACCCTTGGCAACCAGCCACTATCCTGTCATTCTCTAGCAGCTTTCCAAAAATCACCTCATTAATAGCAACTTGGGTGTGGCTGAAAGGGGCTTATCAAGAATAACAAAGGACCCCACTTCACCTTTCTCTCTCAGAAGCTATTGCAAAGATAAAATTGTTTCCATAGCTTCGGCACTACTTATTGGATAATATGTTATTCCATATATAGAGAGATATTTCAAACCAAATGTTGCCTTGGCAATAACTCCAAGATAGGTTCCAAGCAAAATGTGGAGGTTTAAGGTCACAAGTTTCCAAAGTTTGTTTGTGTTTTGACCCTGTTGTGTAGGAGGCTGTCCACAAAGTTTTTTTTTTTTTTTGATCCTATAAATCGTATTTATTATGCCCAAATAACAAAGGCTTCATCCTTCTTTCATCCAGAACAGCTTCTCAGGATCATTTTATGCTGCTGGAAATTTTGAAAATAAAATAACAATGCAGAAATGGAATCGAGGTCTTGCGTGTACCTGGCTGCTCTCCCAGCAGAGAAAAAGGTATGCTTACCACTTGCTCTTAAGTGGTAAGGTGCAAATTTCTGAATGCAAATTCCGTAAGTGTTAGGTTCCTCAGCTGTGACATTGCTGACTGCACACCAAACATCCATCTAGGTTCATTCCATTGCCCCATGAAATGGGACTCAAGCACAAATATTCTGAAGCTCCTGCTGCTTGCTATGTTATGACCAATACATTTTTATCTCTGACATAGGAATCTCTTATATTTTGTCAGCATCCATGGAACTGTGGGAGGTTAACTTATTAGTGTACGGGTTTTTTGGTGTGTGTATTGCTTCTAGAATCCCTACACAATGTCAAATTTACATAAGTAAGGTAACATCCGCAGAGCAGGTCATATATATAACACATTGTTACAAAATATTTTTGAAAAATTAACCTACTTTGTTTTGTAAAATAGATCTAGGTGACTGAACACAGTATTGTATTAAGGGTGAAGACCAGAATTCTTATCCCTACTTGCCAGTAACTAGCTATTAGATCTTGAAAAGGAAATGTGATTAATATTCATTGAGTATTTATTAGGTATATGTCATTTTCCTGTTAATAGATCATTTAATAGTTACACATTATACTCAATTGAAAGATTAGAAACTGTGGTAGATTAAGTGATAGGCTGTTTTCCCTAGCTACAGGACTAATAAGAAGCAGATAAAAAAAACAAAAAACAAAAAACAAAAACAAAAACAAAAAACCCTGGATTCAGGCCATTCAGCTCCAGAGCTATATTCCAACTTTTTTTTTTCTTTTTTGTGTAATGAAAAGATTATGAATGTTGGAAATAGACATACCTGTACTAATATCTGGGTCTAACTCTATTGTGTCTATGGATCTAGGCAAATTACATAAGCTTCTAAACCTCGTTTCCTACAATCTAGTGGTGGAACAATGAACCTACTCTGAAGGGTGTTTATGTGAATTAAACCAGATCATGGAGGTGGTATCTCCTTGCACAGTGTTTGGCATCTTATTGGCTTTCAGTAAATTTTAATGTCCTTCTTTCTCCCAGTGCTTCTGAAATATGTATGTGCCTTCAACTGTTTTATGTTTAACCTTGTAGATCTTTCTTTAAAGTGTTAAGTTTATGTTCTCATTTTGTATAACAGCTTTTTCAAAATGATTTTACATTTCAAAAACTCATTTTTCCCACTACCTAGTTTCAGGATAAAAGTGGAAAAGTCTTGTATTACCATATTCTGTGCTTTTTGAAATAACTCTCCAAATAGAGGATTAAATGAAAATTCCCTGACTCTCAGATGTACCTAAAAATAAATGGTAGATGTGGTCATATAATTTAATGTTTGAAAAATAATACTTTCTGCAATAATTTACTTAGGAGGTCAGCTAATTCTTAGAAGATAGTTATTGTAACTTTTCATCACCGATGATTATAAATTCTACTTTATAACACATATATAAAATCCTGACTTCATAATACTTTTTCCATCAGTTAACAATGTGTTTGTTATAAAAGAAAGCTATAATGTCTTGATGAAAATAGTGAATAGTTCATAAAATCTATGCAGCTCAAATTGGTCTTATAATCTGTTTGCAGTTAGGGAACAAAGTGGTTTATGTTATTGCATGCATTATTACTGATTCTGATCATTTAATTATCAGTTAAGTTTAATCCAAATATTAACTTTGATAGCTCATACATATTTTAGAACAAATACAAACAAAAAGACACCTTAGGGAATGGTTTATTATATTGATATAATTAAAATGCAGGCTGCCAATTAAGAACACATGTATTATTGTGAATTTCTAAGCTTAAAGACAAAGAAAATCACATAAATTCAAAGAAAATTGCCTAACTGAAAATTAAAAGAAAAAAAATTTAAGTGATTTTTATAAACAGATTTTTATAATCATGTTATTTCTAAGCGAATGACAGGATTCAATTTTTTTCCCACAAGGAAAGAATGTTGTCTTGGACTATCACAAGATAAATAATTATTCATTATTAACTAATAAAATGTTCTCCTTTAGAATTTTGCACTAATTTCAGTGTGATGACGAACTGTAAATTTGAGAGTACTAAGCATAAAGATAGCTCATCAACTTCTTTTGTGCACATTAAGGGCATATTTCAGATACAGAATTCCTTCTTTTAGCTGCCTGGTTTCACAGAAGTTATGGAAGGATATGACTGCAGGAGTTCAAGGCACACTATGAAGTACAGATAGTCTTATTTTTCTTTCTTTATGACAACTTCCAAACCATAGCCTTTTTGCCAAGAATCCCAATATTCAGTATAGAGGATTCCTTTAATGAAATAACTTGATTGTTTCATCTATTTTTAAAATTGCCTAACTTGTATTACTAAATGTGTTAATTCCTATCTGAAGAATTTACTATGTATTTAATTTTGTCTTCATCTTATTAAAGTTTAGCTTTCTTATAATTTGTCTTTTGGGGCTGAGTATCCTTATAATGCTACACACACACATACATCACATTTTTAAGTTGTTTAACTTCATCAGGATACAGAGTGTCTTTAAGGATTAATTTCACATGTTTTTTGTGGTTTGGATTAAATTATTCAATGAGCTATTTGGCATAGTGAAAAACCAACTGAAACTCAACCTAAATAGTACTTATTTATGGAACTACATATTTAGTTGTTTCAGTATTTTCAAAGTCCTGGCCTAATGTCTGGCAAGGAGTTGGCAGATTCCTTAACAATAGAGATTTGCCAGATGCCAAAGGTCACATGATTTGCTCTAATAGAGTACATCGACAAGAGGATTTATGATTGGAGACACCGAGTGATCCCATTTGTAAAAATCTTTGTTTGTAAATAAAGATTTTATTTATTTATTAGAGAGAAAGAAAGAGAGTGCACTAGGGGGAGGAGCAGAGGAAGAGGGAGAATCCATACACACTCCACGCTGAGCACGGAGTCCCATGCAGGGCTCAAACTCATGACCCTGAGATCATGACCTGAACTGGAATCAAGAGTTGGAGGCTGAACTAACTGGGCCACTCAAGCACCCTTCCCATTGTCAAAATCTTAGATGGCTGTTTTTCATCAGCAGGCAGGCTACTTTTACAGTGACAAAATAGAAATATCCACCCGTGTTCTTTTTTTTTTTTTTTAAACACTACTGATTTATTTTTTCTTCAAATTTTTTATTTAAATTCTAGTTAGTTAACATATAATAATGATTTCAGGAGTAGAACTTAGTGATTCATCACTTACATATAATACCCCGTGCTCAACACAACAGGTGCTCTCCTTAATACCATCACCCATTTAGCCCATCCCTTCCCATCATCCCTTCATCAACCCTCAGTTTGTTCTCTGTAATTAAGAGTCTCTTATGTTTTGCTTCCTCTCTTTTTTTCCACTTCTCCTATTTGCACCAGTTTTGTTTCTTATATTCCACATATGGGTGAAATCATATGATATTTGTCTTTCTCTGCCTGACTTAATTCGCTTAGCATAATACACTCTAATTCTACCTACATCACTGTAAATGTCAGGACGTAATTCTTTTTGATGGCTGAGTAATATTCCATTATAGCTACCTCTTATCTATATCTATATCTATATCTATATAACACTTCTTTCTTTATCCATTCATCAACGAATGGACATTTGGGCTTCTTACATAATTTGGCTATTGTTGATACTGCTACTATCTTTAGAGAATTTTATGGCAACCCTAATCTGTGCCATATCCTCATAGATGCCACTTAGCTTATTAGTTTACTAGGAAAAGAGAATCACA
This sequence comes from Lontra canadensis, assembly GCF_010015895.1. Taxonomy (NCBI): domain Eukaryota; kingdom Metazoa; phylum Chordata; class Mammalia; order Carnivora; family Mustelidae; genus Lontra; species Lontra canadensis. Next base: position 10,360,285 of record NW_022631038.1, read on the forward strand.
AAGACTTCTACCTGAACTTTCCCTCTCAGGCCCTCATGTAGTATAAAAGGAAGAGAACACTTCTTTCAACAAGCTGCTAAATTCTACTTCAACTGGGATTCCAGGACTAGGAATATAACAAAGGCTGTATTTGCATGCCTACAATGCACATTGTGAAAGGGACTTGGGACAAAGTTTATATATCCTGTTACTATACTAGTATTTTCACTTGGAACTCAGGAAAATCACTCTTTTCCCCCCAATATATCCTTCTCCATTTGTCTCTGCATCATGTTCTTCCCTAAAGAGATTCTGCACACCACACTACTTACTTATTGCTAGATGGCAGGTGGACACAGGAAAAGACAATTCTTGTTCTCATTTTTATTGGTAATTATTTGATATTTTGTTTTCTTCATGATGTAACTAGCTCAGTTTAACTAGTGATTATTGTCAGCCTCTCTCCTCTCTACTTCTCAGGCTTCTATTGAGGTATTTGTTTTCTGCCAGCATCTCTGGTCACTACATACCTCATTAAGAAGTCCCTACACCTTGGCTGTCAAGACTACTCACTTCCATATTAATTTATTTTTTATTCGCTTTTTTTCCCCCATAGCAGATTTGAGGCTATTTGTGTCATCTGAGCTCTACCTTCCATTCTGGATTTAGACAAGCCTGTGACTAGCAGAGTTCAAGTGTCCCTCACCATCAGGCCCTTTTCTTTTTTGTCTCAGTGTGTATCTACATGTGTTGCATGTGTGTGTAGACTTCTAAATGTTCAAATTCTACTTTGCTTCCTGTTTTTCAAATTCCCTCCCTTTTAGCCAGCTTGGAGCATTTTACCTAGGTTAAAGAAAAAGCAAGTATGTGAAGACATAGTCTCCATTTGTCCCCATTTCAAATCTATCCTGCTTATCAACCAAATGGTGGCTGTGGAGCACAGAATTAGTCTTTGTTTTCTAATGTGGATTCTTGCTGGTTTGCTCATTCACCTAGCTGTTAATGGTTGTTCAAATGGTAGGTAGGAAGGAAAACATTAATTAGTATTTTTATATATTATGCCGTCAGAATCAATACTTTATTTACCATCCCTCTACCTATAATTTGCTTTCTTAAACTATTTCTAAGTTTATTTTCCAGATTTATGATTATATGACTAAAGCTTCCTCAAGAAGAGCTGTCACTGAAATCTTTAACTATCACTTCAACTACGACAATTTACATTGAAATCTAGAAGTTCTCAAGAGCATGCTTTTGTGTTTTCTTTGTCAATTAGATATTACACATTTTGGAAGGGGGGTGCTTTTTAGGATGAACCAGTGATAAAATTTTTCTCAGATAAGCATTTCTTATATATTTCCAAATACAAAGACATTTTGATCTTATTAAATATTACATAATTTACTCATACTGATAGACTGAATGAGTTTGATGTCCTACATACCCATGTAATTCTCTCTCTTCCACATATGCCTAGTTTTCACTACATTTTTATGACCGGAAGTGACTGTGCTTTCGGAAAAATTAAAACTATGTCAGGAAAAAACACTCTAATCAAAAGACTTGAGCATTAATACACATTCTACTGTGTCACCACATAAGAGTTTGGACAAGTTACTGACCCACCTGAGTAATTTTTTCATGTTCTAAAAGAAGTATAAAATACCAAAATTTATATTTATGAATTCTTTTCTAGAAAACTACTCTAATATATATTTATATTAAAAAGTATATACAACTGCACAAAACTTACAATCAAAACTACATTATTCAGATATACATGATATACAGATTGAAACAACATTAATACTGTATTATAAATAACCAGTGGTGGTGAAATCATAATGGATACATTACATTGCATTTTTCATTTTTATTATATGACAATTCATTTCATTACAATTTTATAAAACAGGACAATAAAAAAAGAGGACAATAATATTGGTTAATGAGTCAAGGTGAAAAGATGCAAGTGCATACACTTCTATGAGATTTAAATATTGATATAAATATATAGCATTATAGGAAATGAACATTCAATTCACCAATAGAAAAGCTGAATAAGTTAATAAGCTAATAAAATAATAAGCTAATAAAATAAAATAAGGACACATACTGTGTCCTACGGTCAAAGGTAGCGAATTTAAGTTGATTAAAAACCTTAAAAAATATGTAGGTAAAAGTTAGCAATGTATGCTGTTTTCATTTTATTCTATACCTTTGCATATATATTCCATTAAAATGTTTTACATTATGTGGATACAACATGGACACATAGTTAAAGATTGTGGTCTTTTACTTCATTCAAAGACAGAGGTATTTACTTTAAGTGTTTAAATTAACTACAGAGGATCTGCTAATAAATGTTATCCCAGAGAAATGAATGCAAGAGCAACTATGGGGGAACGGGAGGAGAAAAGGTAACAAACTCGTTGGGTGTGACGTTGATAACTGCTGTATGGAACAGAACATACTATAGTCGGTGTTAGAAGATAATTAAGCTCTTCTTTCTCACAAGCATGTCTGTGAAAATTGTACATTTATCAGTAGTTTGTTCATATGTCATTACACTGTTCACCAAAGAAAAGTTTCTGTATTTTAGCATTATTTTAGATTAAATGATTTTGTTAGTATATGATACTAAAATACTTATCAAAATTGTGTCACTATTAATCTTCTTTTTGACTACTATAAATATATTCTCAAAGAAATTCTAAAATTTAAAAAAAAAAAGAAATTAAACACCTATGCGGATATTTCAGAAAAAAGGATCATTTTAAGATTTTAAAAAAGATTTATTTATCTATTTCAGAGAAAGAGACAGGTGAGGGGGAGGAACAGAGGGAGAGAGACAAGCAGACTCCACACTGGTGTTGAGTCCAGTTCGGGGCTTGATCTCACAACCTTGAGATCGTGACCTGAGCCAAAATCAAGAGTCATTTGCTTAACTGACTAAGCTACCCAAACACCCTGAGAAAGCATCATTTTAATGGAACAAAGATGAGAAAGATGCTATAAAACTACAGTCCCTTTAAAACGAGTATCCTAGTATATTTCTTCATTATTTGAACACATTGACTTTTATAGTTACATAAAAATTGGTTATTGGTTATTTCTTTTAGAGACAAGCAATTAATAATCATTTGTGTTTACCCAAATGTTTTAGTGATAATTATAATACTTTATTAAGCTAAATTATTTTATATATGCAACATTTATTTCTTCTACTAAAACGTTTGGTTCAATTCATAAGACATTTTATCATAACTTTATTTATAAACATATGAAATGTCAATATTTGATTGCTTCCCTTTTTGTTATTATATTTAAATGTACATGTCTGGATATTACAAGGGCATGTATTAGTCCCCAGTTGACATGTGTCATTTATCAAAAGAAAAAAACAGATTATACTAATAAAATGGTGGTTGAATCAGTTTTGAATTATGGAGCCACTGTGAAATGTTTATACGTAGAACAAGAAAATTTTATAATTTTTTAAAAGAATTTCCTATTCACTTCCAAGTCTTTAAAACAGCATCCATTTAGGCATTAATTTTTTAAAAGAAAATTTATCTACCTATTTATGTAATTACAAATTACATATTCTTTACTTTCTCAAAATTGAGGTCTGGTGCCATAGGATCTAAAATGCACCCTATAGGAGTGCCTGGGTGGCTCAGCTGGTTAAGCGTCTGCCTTCAGCTCAGATCATGATCCCAGAGTGCTGGGACCGAGCCCCACATTGGGCTCCCTACTCAGTGGGGAGCCTACTTCTCACTCTGCCTGCTGCTCTCCCTGCTTGTGCGCTCTCTCTCTCTCTCTCTCAAATAAATAAATAAATAAAATCTTAAAAAAAAATGCACTCTACAGTATCTTTGAAACAGTGATGGAGGCACTCAATGGAATTACTTATTATTCAAAATTTTAAGACATCTGAAGTTAGAACCAAAATTTCAGTTCTGAACTATGTTACAAGAATTGTACAACTTAGCTCCATATTTTAAAATTTATTTTAAATGATAAAATTCTAAAGCTTATTAATAATCCTAAAATTATAGATCCTGTCTTTTTGTGTTAATTTTGAATAATTTCCCTGCAAGAACATAATTGGTTAAACAAATCTGAACAAAGCCAGGTAAAACTCAGGTTTAATTTGCATACATTTATCTAAGTCCTTCAAATTCTGTAGTCATTACACAGTGATAGACTAAATATGAATGTAACTAATTGGTAAAAAATCTCTTAATTAACAGAAGTTTTAGTTCAAACATATGCAAAAACAAAGGTCAGTGTGTCCAACTGGTGAAAGATGTTAATCCATGATATTTGCAAAAGCAAAGTGCAATAGAATTAAAGGCCTAGAAACAGATCTGTGGAAGAAGAAAGTGTCCTAATGCATCACTTATTCTACCACTAAACAGCTGACCAGCTTTAGTCAATTTCTCTAAGCCACATACCTATATTCTTCTGAAGGAATTAAATAAAATAAATGTATGGCTTTAATTTTCTATAGAAATACATTTACAAAAATATAAATAAAAATAAGAGTGTGCTTGGAGTGTACTGAAAACTTATTTCCATGATAATGTAAGAGTGCAAATGACAGGGTTTAAAAAAAGTGACAATAAAATGTCAAGAAGACTGAATCAGAACTGTTGGTGTCAAAATCTGGCCTTGTCAATAGTATTCATATATTTACAGTAGGAAAATCCTTCGATTAAGCTAACTAAAAAGTTTCTGTAATTAGGCATGTTTGAAATGCATTAATGGTATTGAAACTGATTCTTAAAAGGAGCAGACCTGCATGTGTGTGCACATACAAACATACATATACACAAGCTACATGAAATATCAGACACACATATCAGCAACTCACTTCACTGATAATCGTGACAGTATTTAAAGAGTAAGAGGTCAGGGCCCCTGGGTGGCTCAGTTGTTAAGCATCTGCCTTTGGCTCAAGTCATGATCCCAGGGTCCTAGGATCCAGCCCTGTGATCCAGCCTGTGATAGAGCCCCACATAAGTCACCCTGCTGGGCTGGAAGCCTGCTTCTCCCTCTCCCACTCCCCCTGCTTTTGCTCCCTCTCTCGCTGTCAAATAAATAAATAAATAAAATCTTTAAATTTAAAAAAAAAAAAAAAATAGGGGCACCTGGGTGGCTCAGTGGGTTGAGCCTCTGCCTTCAGCTCAGGTCATGATCCCGGTGTCCTGGGATCGAGCCCTGCATCGGGCTCCCTGCTCAGCGGGGAGCCTGCTTCCTCCTCTCTCTCTGCTGCCTGCCTCCCTTGCCTACTTGTGACCTCTGTCTGTCAAATAAATAAAATCTTTAAAAAAAATAAAAATAAAAAGGAAGAGGCCTTTATTTTTTATGTGGAGATAGCAGAATAATGGGAAACTAAGCAGAGAACATATTCACAGAACCTGATATTTTCCTTTGTAGATTCTGATAAGACATTTTTTTCCCCTTAAACTTTACCAACCTAAACTTTTGACTTTGGAAAAGAGTAGATGTCACCTAACTGGAGGTTTAAAATTGAGAAACTTCTAAAGTAAAACCTATTTTTTGATTTCATATTATAGGTGGATCAAGGGAAACAGTACTTAACCTGATTTATATGACAAGATCCGAGGCTGCAGTAACAGGATGAGTCTTTTTCAAGGTTTTAGGGAGGGTGACTGTATTTGCCTCTGTAAGTAATGTAGTTAACTTGTGGCCAGAGAGTAAACTGAGGTAGATTAAAGATGGCCCCTATTTTTTCTACTCCTTTCACCAGGGGTTAGAATAAAATTCTCTTATATTCACTAGGGCCAGCCTGAGTGACTTACTTAACCATCAGAATGGGGAGAGTGATAATATAGGACTTCTGAGACTAAGGTATAAGAACACCTGCAGCTTCTACTCAGACCTCTTGGAACATTCATCCTCAGAACCCAACCATCATTCCACTGGAAGAAGCCCAAGCCCAAGCAGCTCAGCTGAAAGCTCCAGAAGGAAACAAAAATGAATCATAGAGCTGATATCCCCAGCTGGGTCACTGTTCAATGATCAGCATCAATGTGCCCTGTGTGAGTCACAGTAGATCTTGCAGCCCCACTGGAGCCACCTTGGCGGTCACTATGTGAAGTAGAGAAGAGCTACCATCTGAGCATTTCCCAAATTGCAGATTTGTGAATGGAATAATTAATGTTGTTTTAAGTTATAACTTTGCCCAAAACAGCAGATAACCAGAAGAGTCATGTATCATGCTATATCCACATTAAAATATTCACATATCTTTATATTCTCTGGCTATAGATCTTAAGCATTCACTTGATATTCTCCTAATCCTGTCTCCAAATCTTATCCAGGTCTATTGGCACATTTCCAGATATGTTCATGTTCCTACTGAGGGTTTGGGAAACTCTGAGAACCCCTCAGGCCCATTGTTTACAACTTCAGCTCAGTCACTGCTGTTGCAAGGCACGTGGATCTCTCTAGGACAATCTTCCTAGAGGCTATCCTTCCTAGAGGCTATCCTTAGAAGGTAGGCAATAAGTTTTGTATTCTGAAATTTCAAAACATAAATAGATGATTCTTTTTTTTTCTTTTTTTTTTCCCCTTCTCCTTCCTAACAGAAGTGCTAAAGTCTTTGTGCCCACATTTAAGTTCATGTTAAATTCCCTCCAATTCTCATTGACTGGATGATATTTAATCATCTTTTAACATGGGATTTCTTCCTTTACATAACCCTGCATTATCCCTTTTTCTATCTTCTGAATTTCTGTGTATGTTTTTTTTTTTTCAAAATTCTCAACCCATAGGATTAAAATAATTATTTGAAAAAATTAGATCTTGGAATTGAAGTCTCTTTTTACATGGAGCTTTTCTTTCATGCATTGTGATATTCTATTTCAAAGCTCAGTATTAAAAAACAGATTCTTTATTTCAATCATATCATTCTTCTCTAGACACTATATATAGAAATTTTTAACTGATGAATCAGTAGTTAGGCAGTATCATAAGCACAAGGTAGATCAACCTTGATTTTCACTCAAAATACTTTTTGTTATTATTATTATTATCATTATCATTACTATTAACAATGCCTGCCTTCATAAACGAAGTTAAAATAGAAAGGTTATTTTATTTTATTTTTCAGACAGGAAGAAATATTTTGCTTTAATGCTATTAAGCCTAATAATCAAGTCTCCAGGAATACTTAGAGCCTCAAAATTTCTTTATCTATTTAATTCTCATTCTTATTCCAAATGTCACTAGCTTTTTGGTAAAAGTGCAATTACAGGAAATTGCTCTAGCAGAAAGATTTTGGCAACCACAGTAAACCAATCAATACTACATCCAACTTATAGTGGTGTAAACTTTAAGGGAAGGAGTGAACATATTTGCTATAAATGCTTCTCACCAGAAATGTTGGCAATTGTACAAAATATTTAAACCTCAGTTGTCAAATGAGCAGCAATGGGGGAAATTTATAAGTACGACTAATAGATTTAAGCCATCAAGTCTAAGTATATAGCAATATTCAGAATGATATTTTGTGAAAATAAACATTTCTATAGTCTATATATTCTATATAATCTTCTCCTTTCAATAATTTTGTTTAAAAGTTCTTGGCCTCAGTAAATAGTAAAACTGAAACTTAATGTTTTCCTATAATTTGGGAGGCATCTAACAAATGGAGGTGCTCCCTGGAGTTCTTCCAGAGATAATGATTAACTAAGACCAGTAAAAAGACCACCCCAAAGATGAGAGCTCATCTACAGAATTTTAAAGATTTCCTTTGATTCACTGTCTCTTTCCTGATTTACCTTAATCCTTATGTTTTCTGTAACCCCCTTAAAATATCTAATCTCTGGTGCTGATATAACTAAGCATGATTAATATCAAATTCTAACACTGAAATGTGAATTACCAATTGTTTGGGATACCAAGATAAATGTTTCTAGAAAAGGGAATTCTAATGCATGTGATGTATTGAGGATACATTTGTTTGGGTGAATTTTCTGCTTCTCGTTGGCAACTAATGGTCACTATCCCAGAAATGAGAAAGAGAGAGAGGAAATATATGAATGTCCTGTGTTCTAATATTTGCTGATACTCAGATGTTTGAAATTTAGAACACATTTTTTATAGAAATAATATTATCTATAGACGTTTGAAAGCCCATATATTCTCAGTTTGCCAGGAGGAGCATTCAATATGAACTACTAGACCAGTGATTTCTAAGCACTAAATAATAGCAGGGTGCCTTAGAATCAGTGGATAGACACTTGGCTACAACCGACTACAGTTCTTCAATACAGAATATCTTTATAAGACTTCTTAAAAATACATGTTTCAAATCAATGGCCAACATGATACTCACTGATGAAGTCTTTCGACTAAAATAAGAATTCATAAATATAATATCCACTCTACTATTATTTATGAAAGACTGATTATTTCTCCAAGTTGAACTGAGATAAAATGTCTATTTATTCCAGAATATTTACATGTGTCAAGACTTACCCTAGAAGCTATAAATACAACTGTGAATGGTGAAGAAAAGGAATCTGCCTTAACAATGGTTACACTTTAGTTGGGAACCAACAAATAAAAACAGATAATTTCAGATTTGGGCAGGAAATGTCTCCCAGGAAAGTAATCGTTATGCTGGATGTTTACTGCTGGTAAGGCACTATCCACACGACTATGCTGAAAAAATAATATTCCAGAAAGAATGAACATCTTGCTTGTTTGAAGGTATTCATTTGGGAATAAGTTTAGTGTGTTCAAGGACAGAAAAGAAAGTGTTACTGAGACACAATGAAGAAGAGTACCTAGGGTACAAAAAACATTAGTAGAATGAGTCTTAGTCATGTAGGGTTCTAAAGGTCAATGCCAGCAGTTTAGATTTTAACATAAATATAGTCACTGGGAGATTTTTAAAGATTTCTTTTTCTTTTCTTTTTTTTTTTAATTTTATTTATTTATTTGAGAGACAGTGCACAAACAGGGTAGGAGGGTAGAGATGGGGAGAAGCAGGAGACTGAGGCAGGGACCAAATCCCAGAACCCTGCTATCATGACCAGAGCTGAAGGCAGGTCCTCAACCAACTGAGCCACCCAGATGCCCCAAGAGATTTTTTTTATTAAAAGGCAATACAATCAAATGAGAATTCACTGCAACATACATGAGAACTGAGAAAAACAGAATAAAAAGTCATTATCCCAAAATGTATAGTACATACAGATATAGAGATAGATTTGTTAAATAATTTAAAGGAAAAAAAAATCCAGTCAAAATGCCAACAATATCAGACTTGGGATGAAATGGAAAGTAAGTTACATTAATTGCAAAGATAGAGAACATACAATATTTATGGCATCATAATACAGGAATAGCTTTGTACGCAAGAACAATGAAAAGAAAAGTTAAAAGCAAAAAAGTCATGATCTCATCACGGACATAGTAATTATTAACAACAGGAATATGAGTCCATGTTAGAACCAAAGTAATTTCAGTAATTTTCTCATGCAATTGGGTGTATTACAGTAGACTGCTTTACAATGTCATGTTAGGTGTCTTAGTCTTTGAGTAGTTAGGGCCTTATTGTTTCTTTTGTTTTTCACCTGATGAAAGAAATAATCCTACTTGTATCATTCAAGGGAAGATTTCCAAGTCAGTGCACCAGCAAATACTTCTGTGATGAAATTTGGCTCATTTAAATCATTGAGTATTTTCACACACACAAAGTTATGATTTTATTAGTTCATATTAGTAAAACAGACTTTAGGAAACTCATTCTACTGGTGGCATCCTTCCACGCTTACACACCTTTCCAGAAATGAAACTGATGGTCTGATCTACTTTCCCAAAGATTGTAGATTTGAGATCAGATGATTAAAGAAAGTTATCTAATTTTAACCTTTATTTCTTAAGACTTTCTGGTTCACTTTTCTCAATTATTATCGAGTGTGAATGAAAAGCTACTGGTGGAAACTATTAAAATACAGTGTAAAAGGATATTTTTAAAAAATTATGTTTTAGTTCACAGAGAACAGGAAAGACATCACTCCCCCATCCCTTAAAAGACTGCACATTATAGATTTCTTATAAGCCCATAAGAAAACTGAGAACCAAAGGCAAACTGCCCTACCAAAATCAAAAGCTGGACCTGAGACTTCAGTGAGACTCAAAAATTGAGCATTTGCTTACCTCAGCAAAAGTGCCAAAGGCCATAAAGTCTGAGGGATGCTACAAAAAACTGGACAGAAGTGCTGACACATTGCTAGAGGCAGAGTTTGGGCAAGCAATGTCATCTGGCCACACAAGCAGAGGGAAGTCCCCACCTCTTTACTGTATTTTCCTCCAGGAACCCATCAGGCTCTCAGTTAGAAAAATCCTGAAGAATCAGGAGAAAGTCCATCCCTTCCCTGATTGCCAACCCCCACCCCCAGTTGTAAAAGCTGGTAGATGGGAAGTGCGGTCACTGTAAAGTCACCCAGACACATTTGTCCTATGCCCTTAGACTATTAAATTAAAAGGCAATAAATTTAAATGAAGAGAATTACATAATATGCATTCTCAGAATTAAATTAGACATTAATAATATCTGGAAAATTTGCAAATATTTAGAAATTTAACAATATGTTTAGAAGCAACTATGGAACTAAGAGGAAGTATCAGGTAAACAATAAAAAATAAACTTTTGAACTAAATTTAAAATAAAAAAATCAAAATTTCTAGGGTTCAGCTAAGGCAGGGCTTAAAGGTAATTCTTTTTCACAAATGCACATAGTAAAGAAGAAGAAGACTTAAAATGAAAAACCTAAGCTCCCACCTTAGGAAACTAAAGAAAAAAAAAATATATATATACATACATAAATACACATATATACACGCACACACTAAATCTAAAGGCAGCTGAAGAATTAAAATAACAAAAATCAGATTTTCTAAGCATGACAAATAAATAAGATCAGACATTAAAATAACAAAAATCAGAGCAGGAAACAATAAAATTTAAAATAGGAAAGTAGTAGAGCAAATAGGAGAAGCAAAAGCTGGTTCTTTGAAAATATAAATAAAATTGATTGAAAACATGAGCCACAACATATATGTCACATTCTACATGAACATTAACTCAAAATTGATCATATCCATAAAGACAAAACATAAAAATGTAACGCTGCTTAAAGAAAATACAGAATATCTATGTGACATTGGTTTCGAAATATTAAAAAAATGGTTTTGTCCATGAAACTTTCTTCTATAAGAATAAAAACACAAGCTACAATCTTGGGAAAAAAAATGCTTACACACAATATATATTATAAAGACATTATATCCAGAACATATAAATAATGATTAAAATAGCAATTAAAAAATCAATTTAAAAATGATTGAAGGTGTATGTATTAAAATTATAGGGATAACAAATAAAAAGCTGAAAAGGAGCTTTACATTCTTATTACTAAGAAAATGCAAATTACAACCAGAATGAGATAACATTACACATCTATTTGAATGGCAATTACATAAAAACAAAAACAAAACAAAAAAGCCTAATGATACTGAATGTTAGCACAGATATGGAGCAACAGGAACAATACAGATCGATTTTAAATGAATTTTGATAATGAAGGAGCCAGATATGAAAGGCTACATACTTACTATATGATTTCCATCCATATGACATTCTATAAAAGGCAAAACTATAGATCTAGAAAGCAGATAAATCACAGAGACTGGGGGCGGAGGCCTTTTCTACAAAGGGGACACAGGAAATTCTAAGATGACAGAAGCTAATTCATGTTTCATTGGGGTAGTGGATACATGACTATGTATTCATCAAAACACACAGAACTGCTCATCACAAACAGAAAATTTTAATGTATGCTGGTTTCAAAAAAATTCTGAAATAAGCTCTCAAAAATAAATTAAAATGATCATGAGCCCAGGAAGTCAAAGGATCCCAAGACGGAACGCAGACTCCAACAAATGAATGGGATTGTCATAAAAATCTATGACCTGGGGCGCCTGGCTGGCTCAGTGCGTTAAAGCCTCTGCCTTCAGCTCAGCGACCCCAAGGATGCTGGGGTCGTGGGATGCCTTAGCTTAGGTCATGATCCCGGGGTCCTGGGATCTAACCCCCGCATCGGGCTCTCTGCTCAGCGGGGAGCCTGCTTCCCCTTCCTCTCTCTCTGCCTGCATCTCTGCCTACTTGTGATCTCTGTCAAATAAATAAATAAAATCTTTAAAAAAAAAAAAAATCTATGACCTAAGAGCACTAAATGGGGCATGGAGGAAAAGCAGACACGGTAACTTTGAGAAATGGTGTTTTGGCTGCAAATTCTAAGTTAAAGGCAAATGAACAATACATAAACATTGTAATCAGTAAGTTAATTTTTCATGGTGATATGGGTTAACAATTCTTTTACTACTTTTCATATATATTGGGGTTGAACAAATAAGTGAATGGATGGCAAATGATGAGATCCAGATTTTTTACTGTCAGAGAGAAAAGGTACAGATCAGTAGGAGGGCCAGGCTATAATGAATCCTGTGGTCCTGCATTACAGATGGAAACATTAGCATGCACTTGTGTTTATGTGTGTACGTGTGTGTGTATGGATAAGATAGATACAGACATATGCAAGGATATTTATGTGTATTCACATATACACATATACATACATATAGCTGTGTAGATACAGAAAAAATTATTACAAATATGAATATAAATGGACTGACATATACTACCTGGTTCTTTCTGCCTAGAGCACCTAGAAGCAATGAACAAACACACTCCCAACACTTAAATCTTATTTCTAAATACCAATCTCCAATAAAATGATGCTGGACTCCTTGGAGCAATGGTTGATTCTAGACTGGGGAAAGAAAAATACAAGATGAGCCTATAACTCTTGTAGCAAAAAAATAAGGAAGTACTCAAAAACAAAAGGATGGGGGGGGCGCCTGGGTGGCTCAGTGGGTTAAAGCCTCTGCCTTCGGCTCAGGTCATGATTCCAGGGTCTTGGGATCGAGCCCCGCATCGGGCTCTCTGCTCAGCAGGGAGCCTGCTTCCTCCTCTCTCTCTCTGCCTGCCTCTCTGCCTACTTGTGATCTGTCTTGCATCTCTTCTATCTGGCTCTTCCTGGGTTATACACTTTCATAATAAACTGGTGATCTAGTAAGTAAAATATTTCCCTGAGTTCTTTGAGCCGGTCTAGAAAATTAAACAAGCCCAAATTGGGGTCCTTGTAACCTCCAATCTATAGCTAGTCCATCATAAGCCCAAGCTTTCAATTGGGGCCTGAAGCGTGCCTGTCCCAGGGACAAGAGTGGGTAAGGGATGGGGATGGGGAGTCTTGTAAACTGAGCCCTCAAACTATGAAATCTGAATCTACTGGGAAGTAGTGTCAGAATCAGTTGAATGCCGGGCACCCAGCTGGTATAGCAGAGAATTAATTGCTTGGTGCTGTAAGAAAACCCCCTCACCCACCTCCCACTCCCTGGCTATCTAACACATGTTGGAATCGGGTTCAGGGCCCCTATAGTATGGGAAATACCTTAGTAAAAAATAATTGTTATAATTTTTTTATCTACCCACTGAAATTGCTTCCTGCCTACTGTAACCTTCTGAATTTGCAATGCTTAACTTGGGCTCCCTGGAAATTATACTGGTGTTTTCTTGTTGTTTTTGTTTTGTTTTGTTTTGTTTTGTTTTGTTTTGCTTTGTTTTTTTAAGAAGGGGGAAAGCAGAGAAGATGCAGGGTTCTAGGAGACAATATGTAGCACTTTCTCAATACTACCTAAGTCACTGGGCTTTGTTTTTGGAGCTGGCCATGAAATCAGTAGTGTTAGCAGCCCAGACCTTTAAAGCAGCCAGAGTAGGGAGCAATTAAACAGACCTGATACTGGGCACTGGGGCAACCAATCCTGGTAAATGTCTTTTTGTAAATTTTCACAAAACAAAAAAACAGACAAAAAAATCAGAGCTGCGCCCATGTAGATAAAGGTGAGAGAGATCAATCTGGAGGGGATGGAAGCAAGAGCAGTATCTATCCATTGCTAGAGAAGAAAAGGAAGGAAGGATGACTGGTGGGGTGGAGGGGAACAGGTAATTTTGGTACAAAACTGAACAGATTTTACTCCCATAATTTTTTCTCTCTATAAATCAAGAAATGGGTCATTACTGAGAATGAGGTATGTGGTTAGGAGATTAGGATCTTGGGATAATAAACTATGTAGAAATTACTTTTGTGCTATTTGAGGAGAAAATGATTTTTTTCCAACTTACTAAAATGGCCATATAAAAACAAAACAAAACAACAACAAACCAACAACAACAAAACCCAAAAAAACAACTCATTCTCAATCTGGAAATAAGTGAGAGATCTAGGATGCAAGTATAACTTCTTACAGGTCTGATTACATTTCACCTCAAGAATCAGAGTTTTGCTTTGTGTTTTTGTTTCTTTGTTTTCTATCATTCTAAGTTTCCACCTTAACCACCAAAGTTTTTATTTATAAGTGTCTCATCCACAGTAATGGCTTAACAGAGTGTGGAAACCAAGAACCAAAGTCAAAGCTGAAATTGCCATAGAAAACTACCACTCTATAATCATTTACTTTTCCGAGCCTTAGCCAAGCAGTCCTGTTCCACAGTCAGCCATAAAAATGTTCAAGATTGATGGCCTTAATTATGAAAGCAGTACAAAAGTCTTGGAGCAGTGAAGTAGACAGAGGGTTTTTCAAGTATAGCAAAAGAGTATCTTTGAATCAAATTCATTCAACTCATCATTTAAGAAGGTTACTCAGACCAGCACCTTTGGAAACAAATATCACAAAAATGACACAGTTATAATTTTTCACACATTCAATAAATACTATAAAATATGTATATATTATGAGCTAGTGATATTTTATTGTATAAAATGTGTTTCTGGGACTGTACCAAAATGCCCAATACCAAACTGTAGTAGTATTTGACTTTAGCTCAACTTGTTGCCATATAAATCATTGTTATCCATGGGGTGCCTGGTTAGCTCAGCCAATAGAGCATGTGACCCTTGATCTCCTGGTGATGAGTTCAAGTCCCATGCTGGGTGTAGAAATATTTAGGAAAAAAAAAAACAATCAATGTTATGCAAAGCATTGTGCATATATCTATATGAAGATGCAAAACCATGGAGTACAAAAATGAGATATTCTAAATTTTATATATGTATATGTGTATTTTTCTTTGTAGATGATATTATAGAGAGATTATGTATGTATATATGAAATTTACCAAAAGGCATTAAGCTTTTGTACCATACAATGCATTGATTCCATGTCATACCATCATTTGGTCCTTATATTTCAGTGTCCAGCAACAACTCATGTATTTAAGATATCCTGATGGATACATAGAGGTATCCTGATGGTGCATAGAGGGTGTGTATGGCCTTAGGGACTCTTCCAAATTAAGTGTTTTGAGATGTATTTTAATTAATTATATCAAATTAAGCAAAATATCATCTAATTTTAATTGAGTTAACCATGACAAAATGGATGAGTGATTTAAAAAACAAGTCTTATGAGGAAACTGGATTGGAAACCATTGTAAGTATAAATGAGAGTGTCAGAGTTGACATGCTTCTACTTTCGCTATGAATCTGTTTTAAAAATGTTTGCTTGCAGAATATTAAACATTTTAAAGAAAATCACAGATAATTATATAATTTTATCCCTCATGATCCTCTACACATTTCCAAAATAAAATAAAATAGGAATATTTTTATGTAGACAGAATACTATCAACACATTTAACAAAAATAAAAATACCATGTAATCTCTTGATGATCAAACTTCTGTGATTTTTTAAAAATTACATTTTTATATTTGATTATTTAAGCGTGCTTTTAAAACAAATCCACATAATTTTTAAGCCAATTTTAATCTAGAGCTTGGAGTTTGTAAGTTTCTTGGACTGTGATTTAATAATTGTTTTATCACCCAAGGAAAATTCTTGGCAAGTGTTCTCCAAATATGGCATCTTCTCCATTTGGCAAGCGTTCTTCAAATATAGCATCTTCTCCATTCTCTCTACCTTCTCCTTCTTGAACTCCAATTACAAGTACATGCAACATTCTTGCTGTTCAGTTTTTTCTCTCCCTTTTGTGTTTTTCCTTTGGTCTTGCTGTTGTTAAAAGATAAATAAATAAATAAATAAGAGTGTGGGGGCACCTGGGTGGCTCAGTGGGTTAAAGCCTCTGCCTTCGGCTCACGTCATGATCCCAGGGTCCTGGGATCGAGCCCCGCATCTGGCTCTCTGCTCAGCAGGGAGCCTGCTTCCTCCTCTCTCTCTGCCTGCCTCTCTGCCTACTTGTGATCTCTCGGTCAAATAAATAAATAAAAATCTTTTTAAATAAATAAATAAATAAATAAAATAAGTGTGTGTGTGTGTGTGTGTGTGTAAGTTTATTTGAGCAAAAATTTATTCAAATCAATAAGAATTCAGAAAGAAACTTAGATAAAGAAAATGTGAAAGCAAAGTAAAGAAAGTATTGCTTGGCTACAGCTTAAACCTACTTGGCTTCTTGTGATTAGTTGTCCTTAGGTTTCAGTTTCATAACCTTGAAACATTTATAGGTTTAGATTCTGGTATACATACGTAAGTCACCACAGCATTAGAGCCAGCACAGTCTAATGGTCTCCTTGTTTAATTAATTTAACATTGTACTTTAACCTAAATTTCCTGTTGATCAGTCCATTAATCCTTTGTTCTGTTCTGCCTAAGCTATTAAACCCTAATTCTTTTTTTTTTTTTTATGATTTTATTTACTTATTTGAGAGAGAGAGCACAGGCGGAGGAGAGGAGCAGAGAGAGAGGGAATGGGAGAAGCAGTCTCCCTGCTAAGCAGGGAACCCAACTTAGCTCAATCCCAGGACTGTGAAATTATGACTTGAGCCAAAGGCAGACTCTGACTGAGCCACCCAGGCACCCCAAACTCTATTTAATTCTTAATTTTGCTTTTAAAATTTATTTTATAATCATTTATATACATAACAGACATATTTTGAATTCTTTTGAAAACATTATTAATATTTGTTTTAAAGCCCATGTCTAATAACTGAAATATATTAGTCACTTTATGTTTGCATCTATTTTCTATTATTCTCTCTTGGTTTTCAAGGATTAGGCCATCTTTTTTTTTTTTTTTTTTTGGTCCACGTTTTATCAGATGACTGACACTATGAAAGTCTGTCAAAGTCCAGGCTAATAGGATATTCTCCCAAAAAGTGGTAAGCATTTTTCTGCTGGGAAGGTCACAGGCAGACAGATCATCTTCACCCTGTTCAAGGTTGATTTAGGGATTGGTAGGGCTGGCTTATTTCAGATTTTTCTTTAATTTTAAGGTTTTTTACCTGGGGTGTAGCACTTGTGTAATTTTAATCCAAATTCTGACTTCTTTTTTCTCAGTATTGCATGGCTGGCTGAAGAAAGCCCTCATTGGCTTTTTAGTTTCCCAGGTGTTACTTTTTCAGGGTTTCTTAGAATTATGTCCTGTGCATGCTGATCTTAAAAGCCTGCAAATAACCTGAAGTGATAATTCATGGAGATGTTTGAGTTTCTCTTCAGCCTTTCACTACTGGACTTGCCTCTCACAACTTGGCAGTTTGGGCAGCCATGACATTCGACCTGTCTATGTAGCCAGTGAGACCGTTGCTTTCCTTTGGTTTCTGTTTGCCCAAGTATGATCAGGAAGAAAGACAGAGAGTGTTCCATTTTAAAGGAATAGTAGCTTTTAAATTTCTGCCCACATCCTTTGTGCTCTAATGTTTCCAAATAGCTTCCTATGTATCTTGTACGTTCTTCCTATGTCTTTTCAGAGAGAGGAATTTTCAATGTAAGTATTGCATCACAGGTAGAACCAAAATTTTCCATTGGTGTGTTACATTATTTCTATATTATCTCAACACATAACAATTGCATAGCAAATTTCATCATTTTATTCTTTATTAACCATTTTTTATTCTTTATTCTGTAAACAGATAAATCAATGCACAAGCTTATGAAGTTTATCTAATCTTTCCAAGGTTGTCCAATGTTCATTTTCTAGTGGATACCTTGGACCCTGGAGAAATTCAGGAGTTAAGTATCTCTGAGCACTGCATGTTCCTAAAAGGTAGAGTCTAGGGTGTATATTTGAAGATGGTATACCTAGATAGAAATACAATCTTGCATTGCATTTTCTTCATTGAGACTCTTAAAATATTTTCAAGTATAAAATGTTGATATTTTGTCCTGGATCAAGAATTTGATAATGAGTTTATTTTGTTTTTGTTTAGTACATACCTGTATTTTTGTTTTTATAGTTTTTCCTTACAATTTAAGTCCAGTAACTTTACTGGACTATTTCTTGATGTTGATTATTCTAGGTCTATTTTTAGAGGTACCGATTATGTTTTACACTTTTAAAATGTAGTGTCAAGATTTTTTTAAGTTTTAGTAATGTTTTCCTGATGATTCTAG
Organism: Lontra canadensis; assembly: GCF_010015895.1. Classification (NCBI taxonomy): domain Eukaryota; kingdom Metazoa; phylum Chordata; class Mammalia; order Carnivora; family Mustelidae; genus Lontra; species Lontra canadensis. The sequence continues at coordinate 10,378,775 of NW_022631038.1, forward strand.
ATGTCTCTTTCTTTTCTACGTATTTGGTATTGATAACAAATATTGGAATACAGACAACTATTTTATCATCCTTAATAGGAAGCCTACTTTAACATTTACAAAGAAGGAACAATCCCTAAGATTTGTTTTCAATGCCTGAAAATGTCACAGTCTGAAACTTTTTAAAAATGCAATTGCTAATAACTTTCTGAAAAGTATTTTGATGGCTTTTTTTAGCAGTCTTTTTCCCCCAATTAAATTGATAACTCATATCAAAGAGTATACTGAACAGCAGGTTTTCAAAATTGTACTGTATCATAAATATGGCAATATATGATAGTGTGTATGATAGCATTTGATAGGGCACCATCAAAGTATCCACGGTATGTTCAAAAGATGTAGGCCTTATTGGATATGGTGCCTAAGTTACAATCCTACGCATGGAAAAAATTCATGGAAGGAAAATGATGTTTAAAATCAAATCTATTGGGGCGCCTGGGTGGCTCAGTGGGTTAAGCCGCTGCCTTCGGCTCAGGTCATGATCTCAGGGTCCTGGGATCGAGTCCCGCATCGGGCTCTCTGCTCAGCGGGGAGCCTGCTTCCCTCTCACTCTCTCTGCCTGCCTCTCTGCCTACTTGTGATTGCTCTCTGTCAAATAAATAAATAAAATCTTTAAAAAAAAAAAATTTAAAATCAAATCTATTTTACACAAATATTTAGTTCTCTTCAAATATATGCTTAAATGAGATGTACCCAAAAACAGTCACTCTTTCTATTAGATTTCATTATGTTCTGCCCAATTTCTTAAAGATAGACCCAGATCCATAACAGAATCTCGAAATTTATTTCTTTTTAAAAATTTTGGGGTCATCAATTTTTGCCAATATACTAATTCCTGAGAGGCAGTTGAACAGAGTCAGGAAATACATTTTATTACAAGATTTATGGTATCAACATTTATATTTTTCATTATAATGGAGAAAAATTAGTCACATGTGTTGTAAATGCATGATATCTCAAGAATTACCCTGAATAAAATTCAGCACATTTTCATTTTCAGTGTGGTATGGAAAGAATGAGACCATAAAGACTAAAGTTTCTCTACTGCTATTCATGTGTATGTGACCAAAACAAATTAAATAACAAAGAAACAAAATTACCAGAAAGAGTTCATCTTTATTTCTGTACAGCTATATATAATATTATGTATTACATCTTCTACTCACTGGAATGTTTTCCATTCAAAATGCAGAGCTTTAACTTGAAAATGATTAAAACTTTTCTTTCTACAGGATTTGTAAACACAATTTTATAATAATTCTAACAATGGTTTAAAAGAATTATTTGCTTTCTGGCAGTGACAATAGCATAATGTTTTCTTAGCACATAGTTCTTTCCATAATGATCATGTAAGAATGTAGAAAACAACTTTGCTTTGTTGTTCTGTATAATCAAAGTTGGCATAGTTTACTTCAACATCAGTCTTCTATAATTATCTTTTTGGGTGTATCAACTCTTAAGTTTAGAGAGGTTTTTTGTTTTTTGTTTTTTTTTTTTTTTAGTTAAAGAGAATGGGATAAATAAAAAGTAGTAATTTTATTCTACTTCAGCATGTTTTTACACATCCACGGAAGTTCTAATTCATTCAAATTATCTAAAGGTTTTTAACTATTCAGTCCCTGACTCAGGCTTCAAATCTTAAGAAATGCTTTTAAAGATCTGTGATATTCTGGTCAAATTTTGAGACATTTGACAGAATTTTCAACTATTTTATGTAGGTATTTATGTAGAATTTATAAAGCTATCACGTCTTGTTTTTTATTTACTTTTAAAATTTATACTATGAGACAATTTCATATTTAAAAGAGAGCTACAAAAATAGCACAAAGAATTTCCATGCCTTCTTCATATAAATTTTACAAGTAGTACCATGTAATTATATTGGTTTATCAATTATCATCTGTCCATCTATTGACCTCTTATCATTTGTCTATAAGTATATACACACACACACACACACACAAATATATACATTTATTTATACAGCACATTATACACACGTGTGTATTTTTTTGAGGTTTTTGAAAGTAAGTTGTCAACCTAATGTCCCCTTTCTTCAGATCTCTTTAGCAAACATTTCTTTAAAACAAGAAAATTCTCTCATGTAACCACAGTGCAATTATAAATGCAAGGAAATTCATAGCGACTCAATATAATTATCTCATCTACTGAGTATGTTATAATTTCACCTAATTATTCCTCAAACTTATTTTATAAAACAAACACTGCTTGTTTAGTAACTGAGACAATCTTAGAGGTGCATTAGGCCATCCTGTTTCTGGTCCCCTATTACAGGGATAGTTCACTCATCTTTGTTTATCACTGGGGTATTTTCAAGAATACATACCATTTACTTCGTAGAATGTCAGTCAAGCTGGTTTTGTTTAGTACAGGTTGTAAATTTGGGGAAGGAATAAACCAGAAATGACATTGCATTCTTAGCACACCAGAAGTACAGATGTCTATTAGTCCCATATACAAGATGTTAATTTGGATCATTTGGTTAAAGTGATGTCTGCCAGGTTTCTCCACATGCAAAGTAACCCCACTCCAAAATTACTGGTTCCTGCTCTATTATGCACAAAATGTTGATACCATATAAATATCCTGTTTCCCATCTTATTTTCACCATCTAGCTTTGATACCCATTGGTGATCTTGCCTGAAACAGTGAGTACAATGGTGGCTGCTGAGTGCTTTTCTAGGTCCATTAATTCTCCATAATAATTAGAATTAGAGAAGTTTCCCTTACTCCATTTATTTATGTATTCAGTCATTCACATATATCTGTAGGATTCATAATTTCCACTTTTGATCAATGTGTTCAATCCATTCCTCTCGTCATTTTCTTTGATGCTCAGTTCATCTCACATTTGGTCCTTTAAACTGTCCCTATGTCCTATGACACTTCCTGAACATTCCTTGAATATTACCATTTCACAATAAGATGGTCTAGGCACTTTTCTTGCCCAAGCTTTGGATTAGGCATTTCTCTAAGGAACTCTCATTATTATTATTGCAGAACAATATCTGCAAACTAAAGTGTAGATTCTAAGTGAGCTCATTCCTCTATGGCACAACTGCTTCCTGGTCCGGTAAGCCTATTGAGACAAGGGGATGTATCTCTACCTACAGACATGGACAGATACTTGCATACACACATATACAAACAGAGGCACAAATGTGTAAAAACACTAATGCCCATCTAAGTCTGTTTCTACATCAAGCTATCTACTCAACCTAATACTATTACTCCTCTCTAACACCATGGTTCTTTCTAGAACCTTCCCTTTCCACATTAATAATTTTATTTTCTGCCATTGGGAAACCTGTCTTTCATTAAACCATGTATTTATTTATTTGATCAAGCTTAGAATACAGAATTGCAAACCCATGCTACTATGAAAAAAAAGTTCATTAACTATAGCACAACATTATTTATTATCTGTCTTTAATCTAGATTATATTGTTATACAGTGTTCAAAATACTTGGATTAGTTCGTTTTTTTTTTTTGTTTGTTTTTTGTTTTTTTACTTGGATTAGTTCTTAACCACACACTTTATCAATATTGTTATGCTTCTCATTTGTAATTCAGTTAGGCTAGTCTCTTTTTTGTCATATTTTTTCAAAGATTTTATTTATTTATTTGACAGAGAGATAGAGAGCACAAGTAGGCAGAGTGGCAGGCAAATGGAGAGGGAGAAGCAGACTCCCTGCTGAGCAGGGAGCCCGACGTGGGGCTTGATCCCAGGACCCTGGGATCCTGACCTGAGCCAAAGGCAGATACTTAACCAACTGAGCCACCCAGGCACCCCTTTTTTGTCATTTTTTATTGTATTTGTGACCCTCCACATCTTTACTGATTTTTATTTACTTATTATCAAGTATATTAAAAAGCATGGTCCCAAAAGTAAAAAATATAGAAAAATTATACTCAACATCATGTCTCCTCTATAATCCTTTCTGTCTTGTCCCTAACCACTATCTTGTAGATAAACAAAGTTATTAGCTTATTGGCTCATTCTTCCTTTGTTTTAGGCGCTCCCAAACAAAAGAAGACATATGTTTATGCTTTTTATTTCTTTATTTCTCTAATACAAAAGCTAGCATACTATAGATACTCTTTTTCACATGTTCCCTTTAACAACATACCATGGGAGTCACTCCATTTCTATTTGTAGAGTTTTTCTTCATTTATATAACTGCATAATATTCCTCTGTATGGATGCACCATTGTATATTAAGCAACTTTTCCATGTATGTGTATTTATGATGTCTAATATTTTGCAATTCCAAGCTTTAATAAATAACCATATAGATGTGAATTTTATATTGTTGAACATTTATCTTCATAGCAACATCCTAAATGTGTTAGTGCCATGTTAAAGAAATGTACATCTAGTTTTATTAGCTATATCCACAGTTCTTTTGATGGTAGTTTTAAAATAAAAATATGCAATCTTCTTACTAGCTGGATGGCTTTCTAGAACACAAAAGGAATATCCCATGCTCTCTGTAGAGGACTAAAATACATTACTACTTTTTTAGCTAACCTATTGTTTTTCAAATTTTGAGCAATATTAAGTTCTCAAGGGGCAGAAGCTATATCTGATTATTTTTAATTCCCAACCCATTTAGCATAGTACTTCAAAATATGGAAATTCCTAAATAAATTAATCCAATATGGATAAAGAAATCACTTAAAATTGGCACAATTTCCTTCAGGCTTTTTAGTCCTAAGGGGGTGGCAGAAACATATATATATATATATATATATATATATATAAAATCTATCTATCTATCATCTATCTATACATTCTAACTATTTCTGGCATCTAACTGTACAGTTCTAACATATACAGTTCTGCTTCTGAGTCACAAATTAATGAGGAAAATTGATAAGGGAATGAAAATAAAAACATTATCCAAAAATTAAAAACAGACCTACCCTATGACCCAGCAATTTCACTACTGTGTATTTATTCCAAAGATACTGATGTAGTGAAAAGAAGAGCCATATGCACCTCAATGTTCACAGCAGCAATGTCCACAACAGCTAAACTGTGGAAAGAGCCAAGATGCCCTTCAACAGAAGAATGGATAAAGAAGATGTGGTCCATATACACAATGGAATTACACAATGGAATATTATTCAGCCATCTGAAAGGATGAACTTGCATCAACATGGATGGGAGTAGAGGAGATCATGCTGTAAGTGCAGTAAGTCAACCAGACAAGGTCAACTATCTTATGGTTTCACTTATTGGGGGAACATAAGGAATAGCATGGAGGACATGAGGAGAAGGAAGGGAAAAATGGAGGGGGGAGGACTGGAGTGGAGACAAACCATGAGAGACTATGGACTCTGGGAAACAAACTGAGGGTTTTAGAAGGGAGGGAGTGGGGGGGGGATGGGTGAGGCTGGTGATGGGTATTAAGGAAGGCAGGGATTGCATGGAGCACTGCGTGTTATATGTAAGCAATGTATCATGGAACACTACATCAAAAACCAATGATGTACTACGTGGTGACTAACATAACACAATAATAATTTAAATAAACCTAAAAAACATTATCTAAACTTTCAAGATTGACACATCCCAATTCAAAGTCTTCCATAAAGCTACACTAATTAAGACACTGATAGTGGTACATGGACAAATCTGTAGAACAAAGGAGCAGAACAGATATCAGAAATACAAACTCACACTGATGTTCAACTAAGGTGCCAAAGCAATTGATTAGGGAAAGGTAGTCTTTTAAAAGATGCTGGACAATTGGATACTTACAGGGAAATTTTAATTAATTAATTTTAAACACTAGACACCTCATATCATACCAAAATATAAAACAAAATAAATCAAAGACCTAAATGGAATACACTAAAATTCTTAATAAATCAGGACACAATATTTCTGACCTTGATTTAGAAAAAGATGTCTAGATATGACATCAAGAGTACAATATGTATTAGAAAATTTGATCAACTGCACTTTACAAAAAATTAAGTAATTTGGTACTTCAAAAGACACAAATTAAAAACTAGAAAAGTCACAGATGAGAGAAAATGTTTTTAAGGTTTATTAAATAAAGGACTTGTATTCAGAATATATACTGAACACAAAAACTATAAATAAAAGAACACATATAAAATGCATTAAAAAGCTAAAAAACATGTCCATAAGGAAAATACATGAAAATATATGAATAGCTGTTGAGCAGAAGAAAAGATGCTCAACATCATTTGTCATTAGGAAAATGCAGATCAAAACCACATGGAGATATTCCATCATACTTCTTAGGATGACCATAATAAAAAAAGATAGACAATACCAAATATGGGAGAGAATGTGGAGAAACTAGGAACTTTTTATATTGGTGGTGGGAGTGTAAGTGGTAGAGCCATCAGCGGAACAGTTTGGAAGCTTCTTAAAATATCAAAGATAAATTTAGCATACAACTGAGCAATTCCATTCCTAAGTATCTATACAAGAGGAATGAAAACATGATATATCTGCACACAGATCTACACACTAATGTTTATAGTAGCAGTTTTGATAACTGCCCAAAGTGAAACCAATGCAAACATCCATTAACTAACAGGTGAAAGGATAAACAAAATGAGTTATATTTACATGTATATGCTCTGCCAAAGCAACTGCAGAGACATAAAAAGGTTGAGAAAATAGGAAAAAGTGTGAACCAGCAACAAGGAAAATGCCTAAGAAAGGAGGATCAAAGTCATCATATGAAATGACTGACTAAATTAAGAGAAACTCCACTCCTAGAAGGAAGAATAAGGGAAGAAAATGGAAACAGAATGATGGAACTAATTTAAATTCCACTTCAAAACTCTGGAAATATTAGTTACAAATACGAAGCCTTAAAAATAGCAAGAATGGGGGGCTTCTGGCTGGCTCAGTCAGTAGAGCATACATACAACTCTTGATTTTGGAATTGTGAGTTCAATCCCTATACTGGATATAGAGATTACTAAACAAACGAACTAACTCACTAACTTAAAAAACAAACAAACAAACAAACCAGCAACAATGGGGACTCCTGGGTGGCATAGTTGGTTAAGTGTCCAACTATTGGCTTCGGCTCCGGTCCTGATCTCAGGGTCCTGAGACAGAATACTCAGCACGGAGTCTGCTTAAGACTCTCTCTCTCCCTTTCCTTCTCCCTCTCCCTTTGCCCCAACCCCCTGCACGCTCACTCACTCTCCTCTCTCCAATAAATAAATAAATATTAAATATATGTATATATGTATATATACATATATATATCAAGAATAATAATCTGAACAATTAAAATATTTTTGTCAACATACTATTTCCACTTGTTTTAACAATTGTCAATACAGAACTTAATAGATTTACATAAATACTTGGAATAGTTCAAAATTAAACAAATCAGGTATCAGTAAAATTTTATTAAAAATAGAAGGAATCAACCTAGTTTATACAGTAAACACAGGAAAATGGTACCCTGGTAAATTGAGGGCATTGTAAGAAAAAACTATGTATTTATTTCAATAAAATAATTGGAATGATTATACATGGTTAGGATCAAAAGAAAATCATCTAATTAAAGACTGAAAATGAAACTGTTTTTGAACTTAACCACACAATTGGGAAATAATGAAAAAGTCCAGAAGATCAACACTCAGTAAGAACTTCTAGCACAGAAAGAATTATCTTAATTACAGTTAATGACATTATTAATAGTTGATATAATGAATTTTACTATATTAAACATAGCTGGATAATCCTATTTCTACCAAAGCTTGGCTCTAAAAAGAGAACAGAGTATAGGCAGACATCAATGATTTTCCAAGTCTGAATCTCCCTCTATCTCCTTTTGGAAAAATAAATGACTAGAATTAATGTTCCTTAATATGAGAAAAAGTGAGTAATACTAACTTGTGAGATTTCTGAAATTCAAATAAAATTTATTTCTACAGGCAATTATCTACTGTTACTACAAGAGAAATTTTAATCACTAGAGTATTCCCATTTAAACAGTATATTTATAAAATATTTTGTAGAAATTTAGTAATAGATTGATGGTATTTAATTATTTCATCCATTCCAAATAATATGAGATTAAATAGTTTGGAATCATCTAACTATGATGAACTTTTTTTAGCTGGCATACTTATGAAAAGAATATTTAAGATGACTTTGGGTAACACATTAAAATGTAAGACTAACAAGGTCAAATTTTCTTTTTTTTTTTAACCTTAAAAAAATGGGATAATTCTATTTATCATCCTGTACACAAACTTCTTGATCTTTCTTTTAACTTCCACTATTAAATTTTATAATAACTTCAATAAATAACAATATATCATGGGCTAAGGTTTGAACCTATATATATTTATTTTAAAAAGAAGAAAACAAATCACAGAATATCATACATAACTATCCTTTTAAAACAAATTCTTTTTGACAAAGCACATAAATAACTGCAAGATATTAGTGTACCGTATTAACAACATATAAACACATATTTGTATGCATAGCAAGGGGAAAGCACTATCTAAGGGCATTTTTATAATATGTTCATATTATATTGGATCAAATCACAGGAACAATTACACTAGGAACCTTTGGTATAATTTTTAAGGCTGGGGAAATGCATTAAAAAGTCTTCCTTAATCATATCTAAAAATTTATGTCAACTGTAGAGAATAATTTATCCCTACATTTTCATTTAACAACCTACCTATAACTACCTATAATCCCTATAAAGTAGAAATATTGGCTAGCCAATCTATTCATCCTAAGCCCTCAAATTCTCCAGTGACTAATAGTCCACATACTCAAAATTTTTGTAACATAAAATACATAATTTAGATAGAAATAATACAAATTTTCATAATTGCATTAAAATAGAAAATTGAAATTTTGAGTAGTTATAAAAGTATTTCTTTTACTTGTTTTTAATTTTTAATTTTTAATTTTTTTTGCTTTTTTTAAAAACTGAAAATGAAAAGATTTCAAACCAATGAAATACTCCTATTTATAAAAAAATTAGAAATCTGAAACTTCATTTATATACACAATTAAACAGTATTTGTCAATTATACATTAGTATTTGATGATTCAAATAATGACTGATTAATGTGCATGTGGATAAGAAAAATCTCAGTCATTTTCATTAACAGCAAATATATTCAATAACAATAGGCATGAATTTTGCATCTTCTGGCACACACTTCTTATCTAGAATCTTGTACTTTCTAAAGCATTTGTACCATTGAAATATAAGATATAGAATATGAAAAGAAACTTTGTTATCAAGTACCTAGTGGGCAAGTACCTACCTACCTCATTAAGGTGATAATATAAACTTTTCTCTTGGATTAAATAAAAATATTCATGGAAAGGGTCCTCAATTTGTTAAAAAATTATCCATTACAACATAGTTCCTCCATGTTTTCTAACGTATTTGTCTGCAGTTATGTCCTAGCTAATTATTTATGTCACTTATTTTATCTTTAATTTGGTTTCAGAGAAGTATGACAGGACAAATATAATGTCAATTACCTTTCCACAAAAGTACAACCAAAAGGGCATGAATATTGGTAGGGATTGATCTTCTCCTTTTATCTTTACTATCTTTATTTTTTTATTATAAAATGTTTATTAATCATGTGCAAGTTGGTAATAAAACAAACCAGAAATATTTCTTGTCATAAGGATAATGACCTGGATATTGCACTGCACACTTCTAAAATTTGTTCACTTTGCTCAATTGCATATAATGGTGGTAGAAAGTATGTATGGGCTGACCAATCTCAATGTTCAATATTAAAGATTTATCTATTTAAATTAGCATTGACAATTTTGGATAATATCTCTAAATTTATATCAATTTTTTTTTCATTCTTCACAAGTTTACATGTGCATGCACATTCTTTTTAAATTGTAGAGAACAATATTTTTCAAAAATGTTCAAAGATTCACAGTCTTCTATACTGAAAAAGCTTATTGATGTTGGGTGGGACTTCCAGAAAAGTTGAACAGCACAAATCCTCCTGAAACAAAGTTGTCAAAAACAATTACTTCTGGAAACTAATTAGAATCATACTCCACAGTGAGAAGTCTTTTTTTAAAACGATTACTGACCCCCAATAAGAACCATGGAAATCTGTTACTTTGGTGGGGGAATGCCTCCATTTCAGCCCCATCTCCTACTGCATCGCAGTAATTCTTACAGGGCAGGGCAGGTTGCTTTGATGTAGAGTTCAAGTACAATCTACAGAAAATCTCAGAGAAGTATGATCAAAAACAAAACAAAGGAGTCCTAAAAAGATCACAAACAATTTGGGAAGGTCAACACAGAGCTAGCCTGAGGTGGTGATACTGGTTGAGGCAAGCAAAAAACTCGGGAAGAAAAGCCAGAAATGTAGCAAATATCTGAGAGTGAAATGGTCTTAACGGACATTAATGAGATTTCATGTATCCCTGGTGTAAAAGGCAGCTTGCTTTTGAATATTCATGAATAGCCTGAGAAGAAAGCAAGAGAATCTTAGCTATCTACTCATCCCAAAGGAACATGAAGCCTTGATTAGGCAAAGAGTACAAGTAGAAGAGTAGAAGACCTGTCTGAACTCTGATTGTGGCCCCAAACCAGAGAAAGATCCAACAGCAAAGAATAAACTCTGACTGACCCAGTGTTAAAGCCTAACCTTTGCACCCATTTTTCACTGAAGATTCACATCTGATTAAAAGAGTATTATCTCAAAAAATGTGGAGGATTGGGCCCTCATTACAACCATAAAGCATATTTTTCCTGTGTTTTTCAATCTGCAAATCTGAAAGAAAATTAGAAAAAAATTACATACCCCAAAATTATTAGCAACATGAATTAAGAAGTATTCATAGATATCTCTACATCTATGTCATTTATCTATATTTTTCTTTCTGGACTAAAAGGGAAAGTTCTGAATCACAATCAATTAGCTAGATGATAGTCTTCAATCAATCACCCTTCAGGGTAGTCATTGAATTCTTCACCTAATTTAAAATTAGGGAAGATAAAGAGAAGACTGATAACGTCTTTAGCATGGCTGCTTTGACACAAATACTGACCCTTCCATATTCCTAGCAAAGGAATAGTGCTTGCCAGATTATTAGTTGGCTAAAGGTATGAAGATTTTTCTCATAATAAATGATAAATTCCACTAGTAAAGTTAGTTTAACTTACATTAAACTAATATAATAGGGGATATATATAGGACAAAAAAAAAAAATCAAACAAGTAGTTGTTAGGGCAACTTGGAAAACTCCCTGAAGTTAGTAATATGCTTTGACTGTGCTCAATGTGCAGCCACCTTCTGGACCCTACAGCGTAATGAATAAAATATAATCCTATATAAATGTTCATTATATTATGATTTTTTTGCACATTCTTTTGTCTGCCTTTCTTCTCTTGCCTGCCGTAAGTGCTCTTATTTCCTTCAAAGAATAGCAGGAGTTCTGTCACATTGTCATAGGGTGAGACACTGTGGAATGTGTGAATAAATATAAAGGATTTATCAGAGTGCTTGTAAGATTATTTAAAATATATCCTATAATGTAATTCAACTTCCTGAGCTCATTACTGATCATACTTTTCATAAAAATTCACTAAGAAACTTGGAAAGAAAATTTATTTGCTAATGAAAGACATTTCCTAGCCTTAGAAATAATTAAATACCAAAATATATCCTAGGTAACTATTTATTCATATTCTTTAAAATAAGACTTTTCTCCCATCCTTCCTTATGTGAAATTTTTCTTTGCTAGAAGCCAGTAAAGCATTAAGGGAAAAAATCATGCCCAGCTTATATTTCAGTATACTAAACTAGGGAAAAATAAAAAATACTTGCATTTGGTTTAGGGTCCTCCTCCATCTCTCCATATGGCTGCATATAAATCTTTAATACTCAAAAAAATACTACTGTTTTCTCTGTAAAATAAACAAAATAACACCTGCCAATCACTCTCATGTGCAGTACTAATTTGCTGAAACAATGAGAAATGAATAATGATGTCACTTGTAAATTTTAGGGACTTTTATAAATATATATATATATGTATTTTTAATAGTTTATGTGTATTTATATGTATATATACTCACACACTGTAATGTTACTCAGCTACAAAAAGGAGTGACTTATTAACATGTATAATTTTAAATTCCAGAGGTATTATGCTGAGTAAGAAAGAAAATCTCAGATAGTTACATGTATAGTGTAACTCAGATAGTGCATGAATCTGTTTGAAATGACAATATTATACAATTGGAGAACAGATTAATGGTTGTTAAGATGAAGCAAGGATGTGACTATATGGCTACAGAACAGTAGTGCAAAGAATCCTTGTGATAAAAAGATTCTACGCTTTGTGACAAATACGCATGGAACTGAAGACACACAAACACACACATAAATGGGTGCATGCAAAACAAGTGACATCTGAATGAAATTGGTGAACCATATCAAAATCAATTTCTGAGTGGTGAGATATTATATTATACTTATGATAGATGGAGGAAACTCAGTAAAAAGTATATAGCATCTAGGATCTCTCTGTATTATTTCTTACAAGTGCATGTAAATTCACAATTACTTTCAAGTATTTTTTTAAATTCAGATTTACAAAAGACCAATTTGTATGAAAAGTTAAATAATTTAAAGTAATTTTCTGAAGGAATCATCAGTACATGCCAGTCTAATATTTATACTTAGAAATAATTTATCAGAAATGTATCACAACCTGAAAATACAGTGTTAGAACTTAACAGCAACAGTAATAGTGGCAGCAGCAGAGACATCATTTTCAAAATTAAAAATTGTCAAAGTTCATTATTCATGATCTCACATTTGCCAAAAATGACTGATGCCCCTTTCAATTAAATCTATTGAAAATGATAAAAAAAGAAGATAAAGTTGTGAATACGAATGTATATGAAAGAAATATGAAAGAAGTATGCAAAAATTTAATTGTATTTCTAAAAGAAAGCAATGAACAACTGGACACTGACATTTGAAAATTACCAATTACAGTAGCAACGAAATACAAATTGATTAGGAATATGTTTAACAAGTATCTGTTGGGACTATACAAAAAATTGCTAAGACAAATGGAGGCATATACCATGTTCATTAATCAGAAGAGTCAATATTAATTTCTACAATAATGCTCCGTAAATGGATCTATAGATTCAATGTATTCTCAATCAATAATGAAGACAGCGTGGTTTTGATTTAAAGGGTATATATGTATACACATACATAACTCAATAGAATAGGAAGTCCAGAATTAGACTCACACATATACTGATTTTTAACAAAAATGCTAAAGCCATTCAGTGAAAAGGAATAGTTTTTTAAACTTTTGCTAACTTCCAGCTATATGATTATTCTGGGAATATAATGTACAGCATTGTGACCATAATCAACCATAATGGATTATAAACTTAAAAGTTTTAAGAAAGTGGGGGGGAAAGCTTCAGCCATTTTGGATTAAGAAAAAAATATTTGCTGATGATAAGAAACTGTTAAAAAATTACACGACAGTTAATATGGCAGAGCAGTAGAGAGACCCTAGACTTGCCTCATCTCTCCAACACAGCAAGATCAACATCAAATCATTTAAAACTAGGTCTGAGAATAAAGAAAACAATCTGCACAACTGGAGGGAGAGAATGTGGCAGATGCAAGGTTCAGAGATGTGAACTGGGGAAAGGAAAAGCCACAGTACTGCAGAGGAAAGGGAGATTTTTTCCGTAGAGCAGTCAGGAAGAGAGGGAGGGAGCGGGAGACAGAGCACACAAGACACCATGGTATGGAGATCCCCAGGGCCTCACTGGGAGAGAATGTTTCCTTTCCTGGAGTACATCTGGAAGAGGTTATTTTGCCTCTCCAAGGACAAGAAGCCTGCTGGGTGTCAAGGAGCAGCTGTTCAATAGCAGAGAACAGAGGCATATGCAGAGGACAGATAACCTGGTCACAATTTTTGGCAGTACTTTACCATAGACTCGCAGCTGTGTGACTGCTTTTCTGAGACAGAATGGTGATAGAGAGCTTCGAGGCTCACCTCTGGGCAAGGGGAGTGGGCCCACAGCTTGCTGAGTCCTTTACGATTTGGAGTTTTGAATCCCAGCCATGGGTCAAAGATAAAACACAGAACTGTGGCTCCGGGTGTGCTCAAGGCCAGGCACAGACAAGTTGAAGGCAAAGATCCTACTAAAGCCTGAGACACAGAGTGGGAGACTGTTCACTTTTCCATGAGGGCCTCCTGAGTGGAGCAGCAAGTTCCCCTCCCCAAGGATGGGGTCAGGGGGTGTGATGCCATTTCCCACCTCCAGCCCACCAAACCTCACCTCCCACACCCAGCAGGGACATCTTAACTAGAACAGGTCTGACTGTGAGGCAGCATAGTGAGCTTCTCCCTCAGAAGACCAATACAAGCCCCCCTGACCCTCTGAAGTACCACATCTACTTATCACAGAGATCAGTAGAAGCATTGGCTTCAGTTCTTCAGTTCTAGTGTAAATAGAACCAGCTTTTTGTTTCATTTTGTTTTGTTTTTGAATCAGGCTTATAGTTTTTTGTTCATAGTTTATTTATTTGATTCCTTTTCTCATTTTTTGGATCAAGCTTCCTTCTTTTTTTCTTTCTCTTCTTTTTCCTGTTTCCTTTTTCTTTGGAACTCTGCAGAGGACCAACCTGTGAAAAAGAGCAGCCAAAGCACAACAGCAGAATTCACACAGCATACACAAGAAACACTTCCTGAAACACCAGGCCCTACACAGTATATGACCCCTTCATAATATAGTATTACTCTCAAAAGCAGGAAATGTAACAAGCTTTCATAACATAAAAAGACAGAAACCTAAACATAGTGACAAGATGGAGAAATTCTCACCAAAAGAAAGATCAAGAAGAAAATCACAGCCAGGGATATGCTCAAAGCAGGTATAAGCAATATATCTGAATAAGTATTTAGAAGAATAAGAATAGTAGCTGGGCTTGAAAGAAGCAAAGAAGACACAAGAGAAACCCTGGCTGCAGAGATAAAAGGCCTAAAAACTAGTCAAGCCCCCCCCCCCCAAATGCTATAACTGAGATGCAAAAATGACTGAATGTAATCTCAATGAGGATTGAAGAAGTAGAGGACTGAATAGATAATATGAAAAATAAAATTATGGAAAGTAATGACGCTGAAAAGAGAAAAAGTATTAGATCACAAATACACATAGAGAACTGAGTGATTCCACAAAAAGCAATAATGGCCATATCATAGGAGTCCCAGAGGAGAAAGAGCAGAAAAAAAAGGGGCAGAAGGTTCATTTGAACAAATTATAGCTGAAGATTTCCCTAATCTGGGGAAGGAAACAGGTATTCAAGCCCAAGAGGCACAGAGAACGTCCCTCAAACTCAACAAAACAGTCAACACCAAGATATATCATAGTGAAACTCAAAAAATACAAAGATAAACACAAAATTCTGACAAAAGGTCCTTAACCTAACAAGAGCAGACAAAGTAAGTAGCAGATCTGTCTACAGAAATTTGACAGGCCCAAAGAGGGTGGCATAATACAGTCAATGTGCTGAATAGGAAAAATATGCAGCCAAGAATACCATATCCAGAAAGGCTGTCATTTAGAATAAAAGAAAAGATAAAGAGTTTCCAAGATGAACAAAAACTAAAGGAGTTCATTAATACTAAACCAGCTCTGCAAGAACTATTAAAAGGGACCCTTGGAGTAGGAAAATAGAGACCAAGAGCAACAAAGACTAGAAAGGAAGAGAGATAATCTACTTCACAGGTAATACAATGGCACTAAATTCATACCTTTCAATAATCACTCTGAATGTAAATGGAATAAATACTCCAATTAAAAGACACAGGGTATCAGAATGGATAAAAAAACAAGACCCATTGATATGCTGCTAATAAGAGACTCTTTTTAGACACAAAGACACCTTCAGATTGAAAGTGAGGGGTTGGAGAACTATCTATAATGCTAATAACCATCAAAAAAAAAAAAAAAGCTTGAGTAGCCATACTTTTATCAGATAAACTATATTGTAAACCAAAGACCATAATAAGAGATGGGAAAAAAAAAAAAAAAGGACACTATATCATTAAAAAAAGCAGTCTATCCAACAAAAAGATCTCACAACTGTAAGTATTTATGCCCCCAACTTGGGAGCAGCCAAATACATAAATCAGTTAATAACAGACTTAAAGAGACTCATTGATGATAATAAACTAATAGTGGGAGACTAACACCGCACTCACAGCAATGGACAGATCATCTAAGCAGACGAATCAACAAAGAAACAATGGCTTTGAATGGCACACTGGACCAAATGGGCTTAACAGATTCAGAGCACTCCATCATGGAACATTCTTGAGAACAGATCACATACTGGGTCACATATCAGGTCTCAACCAGTGCATAAAGAATAAGATCATACCATGCATATTTTCAAACCACAATGCTAAGAAACTTGAAGTCAACCACAAGAAAAAATTTAAAAAGACCACAATTATATGGAGGCTAAAGGACAGCCTTTTAAAAAATGAATGGGTCAACCATTAAATTAAAGAAGAAATTAAAAAAAAATACATAGAAGCAAATGAAAATGAAACACAACAGTCCAAGATCTTTGGGAAGTATAAAGCAAATACAGGCCTTCCCTCCAAAACAAAAAAAGTCTCAAATACACAACCTACCTTTACACCTAAAAAAGCTGGAAAAAGAACAGAAAATAAAGCATAAAACCAGCAAAAGAAGGAAAATAATTAAGATTAGAGCAAAAACCAATACAGAATTTTTTTTTAAAAGAGCAGAACAGATCAACAAAACTAGGAGCTATTTGTAAGAACTGAAGGAATTTATATTTGAAAGAATTAAAAGATTGGTTATTTGAAAGAATAAGACTGATACTTGAAAGAATTTATTTGATTATCTGAAAGAATTAATAAGATGGATAAACCCTAGTCAGATTTATCAGAAAGAAAAGAGAAAGGATCCAAATAAATAAAATCACAAATGAAGAGGAGAGATCACAACCAATACCACAGAAATACAATTATAAGAGGATATTATGAACACTTATATGCCAACGATCTGGAAGTAATGGATATATTCTAGAAACATATAACCTACCAAAATTGAAACAGGAAGAAATAGAAATTTGAACAGACCCAGAACCAGCAGAGAAATTGAATCAGTAATTCAAAATCTCCTTACAAACAAGAACCCAAGGACTGGATGGATTCCCAGGGAAATTCTACCAAATATTTAAGAAGAATTAATGCCTATTCTTCTGAAGCTGTTCCAAAAAGTAGAAATGGAGGAAAACTTCCAAACTCACTCTTGGAGGACAGCATTACCTTGATTCTAGAACCAGAAAAAGACCCCACTAAAAAGAACTACAGACCAATATCCCCGATGAACATGGATGCAAAAATTCCCAACTAGGTATTAGCTAATTGAATCCAACAGTACATTAAAAAGGATTATTCCCAGGGCACCTGGGTGGCTCAGTCAGTTAAGTGTCTGCCTTTGGTTTGGGTCATGATCTCAGGATCCTAGGATTGAGCCCCACATCAGGCTCTCTGCTCAGCAGGGAGTCTGCTTCTCCCTCTCCCTCTGTGCTTGTGCACTCTCTTTCTCCCTCCCAAATAGATAAATAAATCTTAAAAAAAAAAAAAAAGATTATTCACGATGATCAAGTGGGATTTGTTCCTGGGCTACAGGTGTGGTTCAATATCTGCAAATCAAACAATGCAATACATCACATTAAAAGAAAGGATAAGAAGCATATGATCCTCTCAACAGATGCAGAAAAAACACCTGACAAAATATAGCATCCTTTCTTGAGAAAAAGCCTCAAAAAAGTGAGGATAAAAGGAATATACCTCAACTTCATAAAGGGTCATATATGAAAGACCTGTACTATCCTCAGTGGGGAAAAACAGCTTTTCCCCTAAGATCAGGACATATCCAAAATGATGGGTATGTCCACATTCATCACTGTTGTTCAACCTAGTACCGGAAGTCTCAGCCTCAGCAATCAGACAACAAAAAGAAATAAAAGGCATCCAAACTGGCAAGTAAAATGTCAAACTTTCACTCTTCGCAGATGTCACAGTACTCTAAAAAATCCAAGACTCCACAAACAAACAAACAAACAAACAAAAAAAATTTGCTAGAACTAATATCTGAATTCAGCAAAATTGTAAGATATAAAATCAATGAATAGAAATTTGTTGCATTTCTATCACCAATAATGAAGTAGCAGGAAGAGAGATCAAGGAATCGATCCTTTTTACAACTACACCAAAACCCATAAGTTATTTAGGAATAAACCTAACCAAAGAGGTAAAAGATCTGCGCACTAAAAACTATAGAACAGTTATGGAAGAAATTGAGAAGCATAAAGAAATGAGCATCCTATGCTCATGGAAGAATGAATATTGTTAAAATATCTATACTACCCAAGGCAAACTATACATTCAATGCAATCCCGATCAAAATAACACCAGTATATTTCAGAGAACTAAAACAATCCTAAAATTTACATACAGCAAGAAAAGACCCCAGATGTCCAAAGGAATACTGAAAAAGAAAAGCAGGAGGAATCACAATCTCAGACTTCAAACTGTATTACAAAGCTGTAATCATGAAGGCAGATGATACTGGCACAAGATCAGACACAGATTAGTAGAACAGAATAGAGAACCCAGAAATGTACCCTCAACCATATGGTCAACTAATCTTTGACAAAACAGGAAGGAATATCCAATTGAAAAAAAGAGTTTCCTCCACAACTGGTGTTAGGAAAACTGGACGGTGACATACAGAAGAATGAAACTGGACGACTTTTTTATACCATACACAAAAATAAATTCAAAATGTATGAAAAACATAAACGTAAGACAAGAAAACATCAAATCCTACAGGAGAACACAGGCAGCAACCTCCTTGACTGCAGCCACAACAACTTCTTTGTAGACACATCTTCAAAGGTAAGAAAAATAAAAGAAGAAATGAACTACTGGGATCTCATTAAGATAAAAAAGTCTGGACAGCAAAGAAAACAATCAACAAAACTAAAAGGCAACTGATGGAATGGAAGAGGATATATGCAAATGACATATTAGATAAAGGACTAGTATTCAGAATCTATAAAGAACTCCTCAAAATCAGTATCTACAAAATAAATAATCCAGTTAATAAGTGGGAAAAAGACATGAACAGACATTTCTCCAAAGAAGGCATACAGATGGCTACCAGACACTTGAAAAAATGCTTAGCATGGCTCATCATCAGGGAAATACAAATCAAAACCACAATGAGGTATCACTTCACACCTGTCA
Organism: Lontra canadensis; assembly: GCF_010015895.1. Lineage (NCBI taxonomy): Eukaryota > Metazoa > Chordata > Mammalia > Carnivora > Mustelidae > Lontra > Lontra canadensis. The sequence continues at coordinate 10,398,208 of NW_022631038.1, forward strand.
GAATGGCCAAAAATAACAACTCAGAAAATAGCAGATGCTGTCAAGGATGCAGAGAAAGGGGAACTCTTTTGCACTGTTGGTGGGAATGCAAACTGGTGCAGCCACTTTGGAAAACAGTATGAGGTTGACTCAAAAAGTTGAAAATACAACTATCCTACAACCCAACAATTGTACTACTAGGAATTTATCCAAAGGATACAAAAATGCTGATTTGAAGGGGCACATGTACCCCAGTGTTTACAGTAGCAATGTCCACAATAGCCAAAATATGGTAAGTGCCCAAATGTCCATCAACTGATGAACAGATAAAGAAGATGTAGTATATCTACACAAACCTTTCTTGGTGTGTGTGGAATATTACTCAGCCAACAAAAACAATGAAGTCTTGACATTTAGAACAACATGGATGGAACCAGAGTCTATTACTTTAAGAAAAATAAGTCAGTTAGCAAAAGACAAATATATGATTTCACTCAGATGTGGAATTTAAGGAACAAAACAGATGTGAACATAAGGAAAGGGAAGGAAAAATAAAATTGGATAAAAACAGAGAGGGAGGCAAACCATAAGAAACTCTTAACTATAGAGAACAAACTGAGGGTTGCTGGAGGGGAGGTGGGTGTGGGATGGGTTAAATGGGTGATGGGCATTAAGGAGGGCACTTGTTCAGATGAGCACTAGGTGTTGTATGTAAGTGATGAACCACTAAATTCTACTTCTGAAACCAATACTACACTGTATGTAAACTAAATTTAATTTCAATTTTAAAAAATTAAATGGTAAGCTGTGGACTAGGTGAAAATATTTGTAAAATACATATCTGCCAAAGGTCTTGTATCTATAATGTATACAGAACTCGTATGAAAATTATAAGAAGACAACTTAATTAAAAATGAACAGAAGACTGAATAGAGAGGTCATGAAAATAATATGTCACCAATAAACACAGGAAAATTGTTCATTACCATTTTTCATTAGAGAAATGCAAATTAAACTCTCAATAAAATATCAAAAGAAAAACTCACAGAAAAGATTATCAGACTTGTTCCCAAAGGTGGAGGGTCGGGAGAGGGGGTATTGAAGGAAGGGTGTTAATAGGTACAAACTTCCAGTTACAAAACAAGTACTAGGGCTGTAATACACATGATGACTATAGCTTAACCTTGATGTATGATACATAGGAATACTGTTAAGAGAGTAAATCCTAAGAGTTCTTATCATTAGAAGACTTTTTTCTTTTCTTCTTTCTTTTCTTTTCATTATATCTATATAAGAAGATGGATGTTAGCTGGACCTATCTGGTAGTCATCTCACATCATACATAAATCAAACCATCATGCTGTATGCTAAATTTTTACAGTGATATATGCCAATTATTTCTCAAAAAAAAACCTAGAAAAAAGCAAAATTATATTGATATGGCTAAATTTTTAAATTAAAAGTCAGGCAATGCCAAGTTTAACAAGGATGCTGAGAACTAAATTCTCATACACCTGATATAGGATACAAATTTTTACAGCCACCTTGCAAAACAATGTAGCAATTTCTTAAAAAGTTAAATAAACACTTTCCATATTACCATTAATCCCATTCCATTTTATGAAGAGAAATAAAAATGTATGTTTGCTCCTGCACAAATGTTTATAACACACATGTGAATTCATAATATCAAACTGTATACAACCTTTTGCCCATCATCTACTTTTTATTTAAGTATAATTAATATTATACTAGTTTCAGGTGAAATCTATTCAAGGAATAAACAAATTATAGTGTACACATATAATGATAAACTACTTAGCAATAAAAACAAAACACTAATGATGAAAAAAATTACGTGAATAAATGTCACAAGTATCGTGGTAAATAAAAGAAACTAGACACAGAAGACGACATCCTCTATAGTTTTATTTACACAAAATTTCTCACACAGACACACAGACACACAAACACACCACACACACACACACACACACACACACACACACACATACAGAATCTAAGTTATAGGGAGAAATGATCAGTGGTTGCCAGGGTTAGGGTTTGAGGGAGGATCTAGATTCCAAAAATATATGAAGAAACATTCATCATAACAGAACTGCTCTATATTATGATCGTGGTGATGATTACCTCCTGTAAGTTCAAAGATAAAATCGTTAACTTATTCAGCCTCTCTAAATGGCAATGATACAACATCAACATTTGACTTCCCAGCAGAAATGAATTCCATAGTGCTCTTAAAAACACATGGTCTTAATGGCTTGAGAATTATTCAGGTAGAAAATATAGGCTCTAAATATCTCAAAGCATACCTCTTAGATCCATCTATAAAATCATAAACTTCTTAGATTTCCAGGGTTGGTGCCCCTCAATAGTCTTACAGGAATCTTAAGGTACAGACATTCTTATCTCAATGAAGTACGTGGATTTGGCTTTTATCTACGGGACTGGATATTTCTTACAGAGAATAAAGGATAATTCAGAGTCATCCCCAAGGGCACAGAGGGCAAAGGCATGAGACAGAGATGAAAATGGAATAGAACTAAACCCTAATTAAGGAATTGGCAATATGTACATAGATTTTTAGAATTTCTCTGAATCAGTGACTCTCCGTTTACTGGTTTGTGAACAGAAGTATTCATACTGATTATTCTCGACCTGATCCAACACTGGATGTTGAGTGGGTGGACCTAATGATAACTTGTTTCATTCATTCATAGCCTCAATCTTATCTGGATTTTATTTAGATGTCGTAATTTTAGAATACAGATTGAGTCTAATCCCATGTTGCTGAGACTTTTGTTGGTGTTTTTGTAGGCATGCCTGCATTTGGGAAGAATGTTAAGTGAAATAAGCATTAATTAGAACAGAAAATATCAATGTGACCTTGAGAGAAGTGAGGGGAAGAAAGGCTGTTGCCATTAACAGAATCAACTCATTAGAGAAAATATAACTTATATTAAAACAACTCCTTGAGTTTGCCTGCTCAAGCAAGCTCCTAGGAACTGCAAATTTGTGGCTCCTCTGTTGACTTTTATTACTTATTAAATAAACTACCTGCTTGACTCACTAGCACCTCTGCCTGACAGGTGTAACAAGAAGGTGTGATGAAATTCTTCTGGCTTGTAATCAAGAAAGGTATTGCTAATACATCTCCCTCTGTCCAAAAGACAAATGTCCTATCCCCATTGTTAGTTAGCTGTGGCCATGACGTGTATTAGAAAACGAATATGGAATCAACACGTTAAACTTTTCTGTGTCTATATAGTAGCTTTTAGAAAAACATTTCCCAAAAGTGTGCTCTGTGAATTCAGCAGCAAAAGTAGTGGCTAAGCTCTTAAATGCTGTAATCCAAATGACTAGATTGAAATCCTAACTCTGCCACATCCTAGAAGTGTAACCTCAGGGTAACTCATTTATCCCGGATAAACCTCTGCTTCTTCATCTATAAAGTGGAGTAAAAATGAAACTACATCACTGGATCATAATATATTTTGAAAATTCACTTACAATGGTTAGCCATTACCTGAGACATAGAAGTGCTTAATAAAAATGAGGTGTTATCACTACCATGGAAATACTATCACTACTATTACATAGTAGGTGCCCAATAGTTTATTTAATCTCTTTAAAATGATTTTTTAAATATAGCAAATTATAGAAATAAAAAGAATAACAAAATGATTTTGACCAAAATATATATTAAATGCATGTCCTATATGACACATCACCAGTCTTTCACAGTCACATTACTATGTTATCATAGGACCAACATGTTACACACCAAAATAAATAAATTAATTAATTAATTGCGGACAAATAAAACTATTATTGCTCATTATAAAACTATAATGCTTCAATTAGCACTGAAGAAAAATCCAAGTAAAGTAAATGAAGATATTATAAAAAAAACATGCAGGAACCGACTTTGGAGTTATTCTACTTGTATATAAATATATCTGTGATGTAGCAATATTCTCCTAAGTTTTATGAAACATTTGTAAAAGCATTTAGTATTTGCAGAAGATATTAAACTTCTTGATAGAAATTCATCAAGTATGTACTATTTATACTCTAATCTTTTTAGTAGTTTAGATAGAAACAAAAAAATTTGACAGCAACTGATGCTTTGTATTTTAGAATTTTTAGCTAAATTCTTGGACCCCAGTGGCATTGAGAGACAGGCCAGAGGTAATGATCTGGGCAAACTGAAAAGTGTGATACTGATTAGGCAAATAAAGAAAGATATCTCTGCTCTGCATGAATCATTACCAAACCATTTCATAATGTTCTCAGGCATTACCAACTGACAGACTTTTATCAATGGGTAATTAGAGCAATACAAATAAAGGAACAAACAGAGCTCCTAATTGGACCAATACAACAATAATTTCTTTTCAGAAGACAACAGATATAAAATATTTTATGAAATCGGAAGTATTTATTTATATGTTTAATAATAAAGATAACTGTGTGAAAATGTTACAAGGAATTAGAAAAGTTTATAACACTTTGTAACTTCAGGATTTGAAGTAAGAACCACCATTGTCTGCTCATCCTTTTGGGTATGCCCTTGGCTTTATTTTATTCTTCACCACTGTTCTAGATAATCTGGCTATTATCATTACATCTACTATCCAAAAGAAATAATAGCCATAGCCTCTTCTTTTAATCCTTCAGTCAGTGTGTTATAAAATATCAGAAGTCACAGGAACCAAATTATAGAAAGATATACCATAATGAAGAAAATTAGAAATCAGAGCTCTAAAAGAACAAATGAGCTTCTTATTTAAATATGCACTCAGCGTGTTGAATACAAAGAATAGTGTGGTAGAGCAGTATTTCTAGACCATCTTTCAGATATCATCTAATACCAACAAAATCCAATTTTTGGAGCTTTCTCAAACTGCCAAGTTAGTCAGTATGCATTTGTCATCACAGGCAAGTATGTTTGTGAAAACATCTGACACATTTACACACTATTTCTTTTTCTGCTTCTCATGTGGACAAAGCAGAGACAAGAATTACTGCTAGAGCTTTTTAAAAATTCAAGTGACCAGAAATTACAACAGATAAAACAGAAAAATCACAACAGAGAGACAGAGAAAAACAGGAAAACAGAGAAATAGAGAAGAGAGAGGAGACTACTGTCAAGAATCAAACAGGGGTGACAGTCAAGACCTGAAAATACTTAAAGGATATTAAAAGGCCACTGTGCAACACTCTAAGCTAACAGTTTCAGAAAGATAGATGAGATTGGCAAGTTTCTCAAAAGACACAGATAAGTCACAAGGCTCCTGCACTCATGACAGAATTTAATAGGTAAAAGTCTCCTCACAAAAACAAAAACAAGCAAAAACCACCACCAACAAAAAATCTGCATTCTCAAATAGCTTCCAGGTGAATATCTAAGAATTATGGAGTAATGCCATTTCAATTCAAATTCTTTGAGTAAACAGAAAGAAAACAATTAAATAATAGAAGAGGGGGGAAATGTCCCAACAATTATCTGAGGCCAGCAACATCCTGATACAAAATGAAATGTATAGAAGGTGTTTCTTTTTTTATGAAAGAAACGAAAAACTTCAAGACTCTATATATCAGGACATGATATCTGAAGATTACATATCATTATAATGGAATACTTTCCAATCATACAAGTAAAATGAGAACCTTTCCATACATTGTATTTGCTATGCACAATTGTATGACATTTAAAAAGCCCCAGGCTTGTTAATGCATAAGCTAGGTATGGATGGAATGGTGAAAATATTTGCACAAGAGAATGGAAAACAATATAAATATGTACCCCATTTTGCATTTGTTTTTTAAAAGAAACACTGGAGGGGCGCCTGGGTGGCTCACTTGGTTAAGCATCTGACTTTGGCTCAGGTCATGATCTCAAGACCCTGGGATCAAGCCTTGCCCCCTCCTCAACTGGCTTCTGGCTCAGCGGGGAGTCCGCTTGTTCCTCTCCTTCCTCCCTGTCCCTCCCCTCTGCTCATGAGTTCTCTCTCTCTCAAACAGACAAAAATCTTTAAAATATATATATAAATAAAAAAACAAAAGAAACACTGGAACAAATGACTAGAAATCAACAACATTGATTTCTTCAGTGGAAAGAGGACAAGATAATGTTGGGTTATTGATAACAAACTTCGCTGAGCAAGTGATAATTCAAGCTAGGATCTAAAGCATTTGTAGCAAATTGCCAATTGGAAAGATACAGGGAGAATTCTTCCAGAATGAGGCTACAGCATTTCCAAGAGAATGTGGGTTAAGGAGGTTAGCACTGACAAAAGCCCACCATGGCAGAGAGCTGGAGATCTAGAAGAAGAGGAGGTCAGGATGTGGCTGGGAAATCAAGACTGCCTAAAACTGAAAACCTGTAATCAGCCTCAGTATATTCATAATTACCTTGAAGGATGACATAATTCCTTTCCCAAGTATAATATGATGGCATTGTAATTAATCTTACAATGTTACAGCAGATACCTTGATGACTTTTATCAAACTTTTTGAAGTTTTTTTTATTATTATTCTTTTTTATTTAATTATGAGAGTGAGTGAGGGAGGGCACACAAGTGGGGGGGAGGGGCAGGAGAGGGAGAAGCAGACACCCTGCTGAGCAGGGAACCCAAGAGAACATGACCTGAGTGGAAGGCAGATTACTTAATGACTGAGCCACCCAGGCACTCCTATAAGATACTATATTTTTAGTCAGTGGAATAAATGGTTTGATATTTGATATGCAATTTGAGATACCATACATTACTTCATTTATGATTTATAACTATTAGAGAAAAAAACACAAAAGCCCCCCGTACCTGAGTCTGGTTGCTAAAGTTTCATTCTAATGGGTATTCTGTTAGTTCTACAGTGCTTAATTTCAAAGTTCATTTAAAACCTTTCAAAGTTCTTTGAAAAGTTAAAGTTTTACAAATATCTAATAGATAATTATACCTTTGTATTTATTGGATGCTTGGGTATATTAATGCAGATGTCACTAATTAGCTGAGATGCTAAAAAACTTTTATCATTAATTATAATGTACGGCAGTTAGGTCACTTTTAAGGAAATCCGAATATGTGCACAGGGTTCCAAGTGACATGTGATCATATTAATTTATCTACAAATTACTTTCAATCTGACCTTCTAATTTTCTTTCTACTTTTAATAATAAGAAATGGGGGTAAGAGCACATTCATGATTCCTCTCCATTCTACTTTTTCCCCATCCACAGATTTACTGAGCTATAATTGCCATGTAATAAACAAACCAATAAAAAATAGTAGTTATATGACTTGACGGAGGTGTTAGCTAACTCTGAGGTGGTAACCATTCTGCATTATGTAAATGTACTAAATAAAAATGTCTCCATTCAGTTTCTATAAAAATAAGATACCTTTCTAAAACTGAAAATGAAAGTCTTTGAAACCATTACATTATAATCTTACAAATGGGAGGGGATCCCTTCAGTAAACGTAGCTAACACATATATCAATTTTTTCCACATGTATAGCCAGGTTTATACAATAAGTCATCAGGAATTAAGGTTTATTTCAAAGCAAGCATAAATATATATTACAAAATCTAACATATTCTTTTTCAAAAAAATTAAAGTGTATTACTTAGAATTACAGTTACTGGAACAATTATAACTTGTCATATTTTAATGACTTAGGAAGGTATTTTTTATAATTATCAAATCAAAGTACAAGCCTAAATTATAAATAGTTATTTATTGTAACTTCCAGAGCATTACTTGAAGTCAGAACACATTGTCCTCCACATCATTTAATGTAACATAATTTACTGTAAAACACCTGACTATACAATGTGCAAGGATATAGAATCCCTGTGCTTTTGGTCATCAAGAATCGATTTACAAAAATTTTTATGCAGTGAATGTAATTGTAACTTTTTGAAAGATCATCAATATCAAGTTGAATTTTACCTTATATCTTTGTCGGTGGTGGTTTACTATAGACTTTGTGTATGTATATGTGTAACCAAGTTTGTTCTTTCAGAGATTTTGATTCAAAAGATCTCTAATGAGACAGGGTGATTTTTTTTTTTTTTTACTTCTCTCCTATCCATTCACTTTAAACAAATATTTTATTGTTATGTTAGTCACATACAGTACATCATTAGTTTTTGATGTAGTATTCCATGATACATTGTTTGCATATAACACCCAGTGATCCATGTAATCCCTCTCCTCCTTAATACCCATCATCAGACTCACCCATCCCCTTACACCCCCTCCCTTCTAAAACCCTCAGTTTCTTTCCCCAGAGTCCATAGTTTCTCAGGGTTCATCTCGCACTCTGATATCCCCCCACCCATTTCATTTTTTACCTTTCTTCTCTTAATGTCCTCCATCCTTTTCCTTATGTTCCCCAAATAAGTGAAACCATAAGATAATTGACTTTCTCTGCTTGACTTATTTCGCTTAGCATAATCTCCTCCAGTCCCATCCATGTTGATGCAAAAGTTGAGTATTCATCCTTTCTCATGGCTGTGTGCATTTTATAAGTTACTGAAGTAATTAAAATTGCCATACAAAATTGGAAATTTTACTGCATATTAAAAAGAAAATCAAGATTATCAGTATTTGTGCTTCCCAAATGTTCAGGTTAATTGAGTTTTTATTTGTAAGCTTTCTTGTGTAAACAAGTATATTTGATCTGCTGAAAAAGCACTAAAAGAAACTTTCTCTTCCTGCCTTTATTTACTCTACCTACCTCCTTTAGTTTGGGTATGCAAGTTATCCCTCAGTTAATTCAGTGTCAGAGTAAAGAAAAGTTTAGATTTATATGAATAAACTGGTGAAATATTTTTTGTAGAGATTTATCTACTTTCATTGTAAAGCTTCTGAAGTCCTGAAACATAAGTTATATGGCAAAATCTGATTTGTATTTTAAATTGGTTACTACAACATAGTTATATTATCAAAAATAAAACCTATAAAAATACAGAATGGCAAAATTAATGAAAAAAGATAATGCAGATTCACTCACATCTTATTTTGCCGTTAAGGACTCAGGCAGACAACTCAGCAAGAATATAGTTTCTGCTACTTTTAAATGCAATCTGACCCTGAAATGGTTAATTATTGTCTTACCATTTAAATGATAAATTGTATCTTATCCTTTAAATTATAATCTATTAGTTTAAATTATAACTTATTATTTTACAATGAACTAATACATTTATCATCTTTAAATGGACTAAAAAATCCACTTCGAGGATTCATTGTGACAAATATATGACATAGTACAATATGGGTGGTTATCACAGTGCCAGTGAAATAGTAAATCCTCATTAAGTAGTCACTAAGAACGAGGAAACAGTCACTGAATTAAGTGTAATTAAAAAGAAATAAAATATGGGTTGTTCTGTAAGAAAAAACCTCCACAAATACATAAATTTAAAAATCCACTTAAATTGCTTTATTGCTAATTTATGACTATATATATATATGTATATATATACACACATACACACACATATATAAACTGTGTCTAAAAATAAAATACAAAGCACAATATTCAAACATTTCTTTAATTCATCTTTCTTTCATGATTCTAAAAAAGCAGGGGTGGGGGGACAGTATCATTAAGGTAAAATTAGCATGATGTTTGATGAGAAAATAAGTGTAAGAGACAATACAAAAACCACAGCCAAAGCTAATTATAGTATTTGACTCAAAGAAAGAATGGCTGAAAAAACAGATAAATAAACAAAAAATATAATTAATTTCCTATATACAAGTATTAGTGTGGGTAAGAAAGAAAGAGATAATGCAGAAAAGAGGGTAGGTATGGTAAGAACAAGAACACTATTAATAAAAGATCAGATTATGGGAATTTAAATTAGGATTTTCAAAATCTTGTTATTTAATGTCAAGTATACTTTGTGGTATGTGTATCTGCATGGCACTCAGGGCACTTTCACAAACATAAAATACATATGAAAATATTAGTAAGTACAGTGATCCACGTAACAGGATGGGCTATGACGCAGCTTCCAAGCTCCCGATTAAGAGCGTACGGCTCTCTCTCTTGTGTGCTTTATTGCTCCTTGTGCTGAAGAAAAGATGAAATACTGCTTTTGGCAGGACACATTCGCTATATCTGCCAAAATTGCACTTGGTAGACAGCAATTCACGTAGTAAATATATTTTTATGGATAATTAGTTGATTGAATGTGTGAATTAGAGGCTTTTTAATATTCATGACTAATTATATCTATGAATATTTTATTAATTTCTGTTTTGTTTGAAATAATGATGCTACAATAACATGGAACCCAAAACACTTAACATTAATAAACTCTAAGTAATAAGTCAATGGCAATTCTGTGATTAAGTATCACCCAAAGCTTCCCTGATAGAAAAATATAATATGCAAAAATATATACCTAAGCCACGAGAAATGCAATCCATTACTTTCCTTATAAATCAGAAAACTTAGATGTACAGCCATCTTCATTATTTTCAACACTTTTTACAGAATTACTCAATTATAAGAAATCAGGCCTGCTTTTTGGTAACAGAATCCACAGAATGGCTTTCATCACCTGCTTAAGACTGATACACGCATTTTTTAAGCAGACTTTCATTTACTGAGCTCACATACTGCCCCACTTAAGTTTGTATTTAAGCCCGAGTGCCAAAATATTGTAATTGTTTGTTCACTTTTGGGGTATTTTTTTCACCTATCTGCATGCTTTTAAGGACAGCCATAGCACATATATTCTATTTTGTCTTTGCTTATGTCTTTATTTACCAGTTTTAGCAAAGTAGGTCTTATATGAATAAAGAAATAATTTGCTCTGAAATTCTAAACGTTCTCAAAGAATCATAAAAGAAAAACTGATATTTAATTCTAAATATCAAAGCACAAGATGATTAAATATTATTATAATTACCTGATTTCTTCCAGAGTCCTACAAAAGAATCTTTTGTACTGTGGCCTTGTCTTTCAGATCCATTCAACTTTGTACCAAATTACAGCCATAGCTTCTCTGCCTTCAACCACTGCAACTGTTTCACTACTGCCCAAATCTGAAACCACCACAGCAGGAATCTAAGCAGGCGCATTTAGGGTGGGATAGGAAAACTGAAGGACTTCCTAACAATCTGCTTTATGCTCCTTTTCCTGCTTCTATACTTGCTAGGACCTGCACCTCCACTCTGCTTTGCACATGCCTTGTAATGTACACAGCACATGTCCTTCTTGTGAGGGACAAGAAGTTAATGACTTTTCTTGAACAGATAACATCTAAGGAAGGTCCAGGTGAGGGGACTAGAGGAAGCTATCACATGCATCTTCCAAACCACAAACCTAGACAGTCTTAGACATCTCGTCACTGGAAATCTAGATGCCAAGGCCCCCTGGCTCCAAAGAATAATACCTGGGCCGCCTTCTTTCTAGATGGTTCATAGATCCCTGAAGGTATACATACACCACACCACTGTCCTCACTAAAACCCTCAGACCCTGAACAAAGTCTAGATTCCCTCTTTTCCTTCCCAGTCTCCTGGATGCTCAGTCTGTGTCTGGCTCTCTATATAGATATCTTTAATAAATTCTGCTTTTCAGCTCCTGCGGCTCATCTTTGATTTCCATCCTATGTGAAACCAAGGACCTCGTGGCTGGTCCTGTGGGAATCCCCTCAGGATCCTCAGACCTGACCTGCCTGCCTCAGCTGCCTCCATGACACAGAATTTCTAGTCATTCCCACTGAACTATCAGAAACGAATTGCTGAAATATTTGAGGAATCGAAAATGACAGCTCCACTAAAAAACTGTCTCTGCTTAGATCACCATTCATGACTCATTTCAGTATCTACAGCAGGAATATTTCTTTAACAGGAAGCCTAAATTGTAAAATCCAAACATTTAAACTTAACTAACATAACTTAAACAAACGTAACTTAAGTAACATAACTTAAACAAACATCACTTAAACTAACCATTTAAGTTAATATGCTTTAGGTTTTTTCACCAATTTTGGACCCCAATGAAGGTACAAAAGTCACATATTTTTCAAAACCAGTTCACCATTTGACTTCCCCTCTTGATTAACTCAATCAAAAACAGAAAATAAGCATTATGACTAAAGCCCAAAATTAACCTAAATATTTGTGTCTTACATTTTGTAAAGAAGAGTAGAACTTTCTTCAAGATTTGTCAATGATTCTTCAGCTTTTGAAATTGTTGCTACTATAAATGTGTTGATCAATAACAGGGAGATACCTTGTTTCTCAAGTCACATTCTATATCCATTGCACATGTTTTATGTTTGGGAAAGTTTTATACATAAACATAGTAAGTAAGAATCATATCAATCTTCTTGTGCTGAATATTGATATGGAATTCTAGTTGAATGCTATAAAACCTTAGTTTTTCAAATTTCTAAGATCTTTTAAAAGAAAATTATAGTATAAATGTTATAATTTAAGAAATGGAAGTCTAAAATAATTCAGTTTGAGCCCCTTCTCTTCCACAGATTAGTATATAAGCACTGTTAACTACAGTAATCAAAACAGCATGTCACTGGCATAAAAACACACACATAGACCAATGGAATAAAAAAAGACCCCAGACATAAAACCAGACATGCACAATAAGCTAATCTTTGACAAAAGCACCAAAAATACACAATGAAAAGGATAGTTTCTTCAATAAATGGTGTTGGGAAAACAATATCCGCATGCAAAATACCAAAATTATACCCTTATCTCACACCATACCCCAAAATAACTCAAAATGGGTTAAAGACTTAAATGTAAGAGCTGAAACGATTAAAATCCTAGAAATTGTAAGGAAAAAGCTTCTTGGAATTGGTCTTAACAGTGATTATTTTGGACAGGACACCAAAAGCATAGGCAGCCAAAGCCAAATAAACAAAGGGGACTACATCAAACCAAAGATGCTTCTGCACAGCAAAGGAAACAATCAACAAAATGAAAAGGCAAACTATGAAATAAGGCAAAAATATTTGCAAACCATACACACACACACACATATCATATATTATCATTATTATGTATATTTGCATATTGTGTATACACATACACATCATATATGTGATATATATCACATATATATTTGATATATATCACGTATATCATGTTATATGTATGATATATATCATATATCATACACACATGTATCATATATTATGTGTATATGTACATTGTGTATACATATACATCATATATATATGTGATATATATCACATATATATTTGATATATATGTGGTATATATCACATATATCATGTTATATGTATGATATAGATCATATACCATACACACATGTATCATATATTATTATGTGTATATGTACATTGTGTATACACATATACATCATATGTGATATATATCACATATATATTTGATATTTGATATATATCACATATATCATGTTATATGTATGATATAGATCATATACCATACACACATGATTATATATTATCATTATTATGTGCATATGTATATTACGTACCCACATATAATATTGTATATTATATTATCATCAATATCATATATCATCACTATCATATGTTATCATATATATATGATAAGGGGTTAATATCCAAAATACATAAGAAACTCATAAATTGTTTAATTAATCAAGCAAGGAGGCGATGAGACCGACTCGGCCCCAGCTCCTCAGCAAGCAAACCAAAACCTCCGCCAGGAAACGCCCCGAGGTTAGCAAACCCAGGCAGGAGCACCAATCACGAACAGCGTCTGGGGCTTTGGGCTACAGCCACGCAAAAGTCTCCTCACGGTGCCGCCCCGTCTCCAGAAAAACCTCTCCCCAAGCTCCACGCGGCTGGAACGTTCTCAACCACGTTCAGTTCGGGTCGGTCCAGTTTTAATCAATTGTTGCTCATGGAAACTCTCAGAACGTTTACTATGCCTCAGTTTACCTCGCAACAGCCCTGGCGTCGGGAGAAGAAGCCGAAGGAGACGCCCGACACCACCCGAGAGGAAAGAGCGAGCCCCGTCCGTACCTGCCGGGCCCGCGGCGCTCACTGCTTTCCGGCGGCCTCCGGGGAGGTCCGGGGACGTCGCCGCGCGGCAGCTCCTCCGTCAGGGGCTCTCAGACGGGACCTGAGCTGCGCCGGACTCGGTCCGGAAACCAGACGGCGTCTGACTGACCCAGTCCCGGTTCAAAACCCGTCCGGGTGCGGGTCCGACTTAGACCCGGACGGGTGGGTCCGCCGTCGGACTAGGTCCGACTTAGAACCAGAGGCGGCGAGGTCGCCCTGGGCCGGTTTAGAAAGCGCGCCAGGCCGCAGTCGGAGCAGGTCCGATTTACTGAAGATTTTTTATCTATCGGAGAGAGAGAGCACAAGCAGGCAGAGGGGCCGAGGGAGGGGAAGAAACAGACTCCCTGCTGAGCTCGGAGCCCGACGTGGGTCTTGATCGGAGAACCCCGGATTCCAGCGGAAGGCCGACCCTTGACCGACTGAGCCACCCAGGAGCCCTTCAGTGGGTCTGATTTAGGAACAGGGCTGAGTCCCGTGTGAGGTCTCAGGTGAGTAAGATTTTGTTCTAAAGTTCAACAAGCAGGTTAACCTACCAAAAATAATCTTCAATTACAGCGGCTGCAGCGGAGAACTTGTAAGCATCTTAGATAAGCGCATCCATTAGGAGGTGCCTAGAGAAAAACAAGCCCCAACTAAACCCCATAAAAATAGAGGGAAAATTATTTGTCCTCCTCTACAGTTTCTGGTGACCCAGATGGGACCTGCTGGGACGGTCCACCCGCTCGGGAGCCTGCAGACAGATCCTGGGAAAACTGGCGGAATCCTGTAAAAGGTAAGAATTCTTAGGAAAGTCAGCTCTGCCAGATCTCCATGTGTGGTGGCTGGTGCGCAAAGGAGGGTAAAATTTCACCATGTCTCTTCCTTTCCAAACTCGGATTGGCGGGAGGAATCACGGGCTATCGATCCTTTCTCTCCCAGGGATTGCTGTTCCTTCTTTTTTTGTCTCATATTGTTTCCTGAGAACCTGGCTTGGCAACTGTCAGGTTAGAGGACCCCAATATAGCCAAACGGAAATGTGGTTGCATTTGTGGCTAATGTGGTGAGCAGAAATGTGGCTTTACACTTCATTCGCGGTTTGGGTTCTATGGACTCTGCCAGATCTCAAGGGAATTAATTGTCCGTCAGCCTTTCTTTGGTTATCTTTAAGAGTAGCCTGGAGCTTGGGAGAGTAGTATCCTTTTATCTCTTTTTGGGGACCCCCTTTGTGCCCATGGATTTTTTTTTTTTTTTCATCCTGCCAGGAATATTTACTGTTTATTTAGGCTGAATCTAACAGGATACTTGATCTTTGTTGTTGTCATTGCTTAAAAGTAGCTCTATGGTGAGAAACTGACCAGATTGGAAGGTGACATTTAGTCTGGTAGGATCTTATTATTTATTTTTTATTGAGGTATAATTGACATATAACATTGTATTAGTTTCAGGTGTACAAGGTAATGATTCACTATTTGTACACCCTAGGAAATGATCATAAGTCTGGTTACCATCCACCATGTAAAGTTACATTTCTTTTGTTCCCTTGCAGTGGGAGCTTTTAAGATTTACTCCTTTGGCGACTTCTCATGTACAATTCATTATGCTATCAATGACATTCCCATGATTTATTTGTTTTGTAACTGGAAGTTTGTACCTTTTGACCCCCTGCACCCATTTTGCCCATTCCCTAACCCTCCTCACATCCGACAACCACCAATCTGTTCCCTGTATCTATGTGTTTGATTTTGTTTTGTTTTGTTCATTTGTTTTGATTTTTAGATTACACATCAAAGTGAACTCATCTGGTATTTGTCTTTCTCTGACTGATTTCATTTAGCATAATAATATCAAGATCCATCCATGTTGTCCCCAATGGCAAGATTTTATTGTTTTTTATGGTTGAGTAATATTTTATGTATATCATGTAATATTTATGTGTATTGCTTATTTTATATACTTTATATATTATATGTTTTATTTTATTTATATATGTTTATATATTATATACATATATTTTATGTATACAATGTACTATTTATGTGTATTGCACCTTCTTAATCCACTCATCCATCAGTGGTCACTTAAGTTTGTTTCCATATCTTCACTATTGTAAACAAATGCTATGATGAACATAGGGGTATATGTATCTTTCCTAGTTAGTATTATCATTTTTTTAGATTAATACCCGGAAGTGGCAGTGCTGAGTTATATTCTTCTATTTTTAAATAAAATAAAAGGGAATAAAATAATAAAAAACAAAAGCTAGTTTAAGTTTATTGATTCAAGACAGGCAGATCTTTAGAATTATCATCATTAAGTATAATATTTTGATAATAGGCTCATGTTATTGCTGCAGACCCTATGGAAAATATTATGGAGCCTCCTCAAAAAACTTAAAGAACTGCCATGTGATCCAACCATCCCACTTTTGAGTATATATCCAAAGGAAGTAAATTCAGTATACTGAAGAGATACTTGCTTGCTTATATTTAGTGCAGCATTATTCAGAAGAGCCACGATATGGAAATGGACTAAGGGTCTATCAATAGATGAATGAATAAACTGAAAATTCAGCACAAATAAAAAAATAAACTGAAAATTCCCACTGTAGGCAGTGGGAGTCATGGCGCTTCCATATATTAGTAAGTAAACAAGTGAAAGTCAGACATGCCTGAAATTTAATTTTATTTTTTTAGTCATATATGTATAAATATTAAATAGGTATTTGGGGTCAAGCATTGGTTGCAGGAGATAGAAAGAAAGGAGATAGATGTATAGGAATGACGTGTTCTTCAGTCTTCCTCAAACCAAAACCCAATGCAACAATCATGTTATTTCTTTCAAAGTTTATCTGAATAAATTTAACTTTATAAATTGTTCATTTTAATTATTTAAATATTTTATGAATTTTATTTCAGCAAATATATCATGCTCTTTCTAAAGAGAATTACACATAGCTAAGAATATAAATATTTTCCCATTACTTTTTGACAGTCCTGGAAAAGCTTATTCGTTGTGACGTTGCCATTACCCCATTAAAATGTTTTGTATTTGGTCTTCTAATACTTTGCCTACCTGGAAGAAAACATCAAAATGTACCTGGGGTTAAAATTTCTAGGTAGAATAGGAAAATGCTAAAATACTTGGTTTGAATATTTAATTTGTTTAGAGAACCTTTGCAACCAATAATAGAACTATCTATGCTTGAATTTAATGTTTACTCGATCAACTCTGTGAAGGTAAAAACTAAAGCTGATATTAAGTTTTTGTTGATTTCTCTTACACAGGCAATTAACAGATTTTAAGAAAAATCTGTTACAATTACAATCCTTTCATTCCCCCTTTGTAACAAGGACTAATACATTCCGAAGCCATATATAACACACATTCTATAACTGTCTTCATTTATAGAGGTTGAGAGAAAATTTTTTATCTTTACTTGGAAACCAGGGAAAATTTTTATAGCATTAATGATATTAATGAGTTGAGACTTAAAGGAATGCATGCTTACCTGATTATCTCATATGGGATTTTCACTATTTGCATTTGTTTCTGATCAGTATCCACTGTCTATGGTATGGAGAAACCTTATAGCCAATAATGGCATGCAGTGATTCTGTACTGATTCAGAAAATCTGACCCAGAGTTCTCTTTGTCAGCACAGCAGGGGCAGGGCTATCTCTTAATCTTTGTCCTACATGGACCCAAGCAATTCAAATACATTTGTTCCCTTTGTTTTATCAGGGCTTAATCAAAAATTGAAAATTATTTTCATTTTCTGCCTCTCAGTTCTCAGAGCACAAAATCTTTATGAAAAAAGTGAGTTGCCTAATGCTTCATTTCTGTTTTTATGTGTTATAACATTAATCCATGCAAATGTTGATATTTCAAAATGGAAAATTTTCCTTTAATTCTGCTCGGTGAAATACTGGAGATAAAGAATCTTGGCTGCAGAGGGAAGCAGAAATAAGAACCTTGTTTATATTAAGTGCGGAGATATTCTCCTTAGTTTCTGAAAAATCTTTCCCTCTACATTTGTTTCTTTTTTCATTGTCAGATACCATCTACGAAACTGCAGTTGAGTTTAAAAGTTTTTAATAAATTTATTGCAAACTTTAATGTTTATTAAAAGCATCAGATCAGAGGCATCTGTGTGGCTTGGTTGGTTAAACTTACGCCTTGGGCTCAATCATGATCTCAGGGTCCTGGGTTCCAGCCCCAAGGTGGTGGGCTCCATACTCAGGGAGGAGTCTCCTTTTCCCTCTGCCTCTGCTCCTTCCTCCTGCCCCCAACCACTCACTCGTACAGCGTGTTCTCTCTCTCTCTCTCTCTCAAATAAATAAAATCTTAAAAAGAATAAATAAAAGCCTCAGATCAAACCATCTTTAAATTAACTCTAATAGTACAGTTGTTTTTGGTACCAAAAATTAGGCTCTACCATTATCCCCATCCTTCTGGAAGAAGACATCTATAGTGTCAGTGATTTTTACTTTCTAATTAATACAAAGTGAAAATTAGAGTTAAAATCTTTCAGGTGAACAGCACAGTTGCTCCAAACCTTGATAGAACAAGGTCTTACTGATAATATTAGTCACATATTTTAGGTAATAGATTGATAATAGTCTTAAAATGCTCTATACTTGCAAATCAAAACAAAAAAAGAACTATCTCTGTGGGCATATTTATACTGAGTATATATGTGTGTAAATACGTGATTATTTTGTTTTGTTTTGTTTTGTTTTGTTTTAATCTACTTGACAATCTGGCCAGGATACTTCTAGAATTCTCTTGTTTATTTCAAGATTACCTTAGGAACAATATGTGTCTAATTGATTATGATTTGCATCCTTATCATTTACAATTGGTTTCCTTTGACAGTTGATTTAGAAAAAAGAAGACAGTTGATTTTAGAAAAAAGAAGAATGCTACACTTGCAGAGTTTTTCTTTCTTTAGTTCTGTCAGTTACTACCAAAAGACATTTTTTGTACATTATAATGATTGCCTACAGTATCCCGACACAGATTTCCATATTATTTTTAGCAAGTATTGAATGTTTGGCTTAGTTCTAATTATTTTAATAAGATAGATTCAGCTACTGTATCTTTTGTTACTGTTTTTTGTTGTTAGATGTTTATTTGAAAATAAAATGCACTATGGGAAATTGATTTCAGTTTCAATAGAAAGGTATCTAATAGATATGCAGACAATGAAAAAGAAAACTAAATTAAAAGATCCATTTTGAAGACAAAGCTTGTCTTTGAATTCCCATTTATAATCCATTATTTTTATAACCCTACACCTCTTCTAACGATTCTGAGTAACAGTCTGTGAATTTTGCCTGAAATCTGGTTCAAACGCTTTTCACATTTGAAACATATTTTACAACTATAGAACTCAGTTAAACATCCTTAACCACTAATCTATATGACAATGTACATTGATCATTAAATAGGTCTTAGATAAAAGCTGGGGTTGATTTTACTTTAATCAGCAATTCTATAAAGCTAGGAATTAGATAAAATTGGATTAAACATAACAAGTATTAATAAGGAGTAAGAACAAGTAAAAGTAAATTATTAAGGAGAGAGAGAGACAGAGATAGTGAGATAGAGTTCTTTTACATTCCAAAGAAAGAGTCTGAATTTCAATAAAGGTGAGTAAAATGTAATGTAGCAAGAACTCTTCACAGACTTTTTAGCATTCAAATTATGGCATGCATGCTGCATGCTGCAGTTTTACAAGCCTGCAAAATAGTAACATTAACGGCCCAGCATCTTTAAAAATCATAAGTCTGCAAAATGATTCACTTGCCATGCGTATTGAATATTAATAACACCAAATAGTTCTGTTTATTAACCTTTTACGTTAATGGTCAAAAATGAAACATGCTGAGAACAATTGCACGACAGAAGGGGCAAATGTTTCTGATGACTGTTGGGTTTCATTTGACAGTTAATAAAAACCATCAAGTACATATTATGTTAGATTAGCTGAGATCTGGATTCCATATGACAAGTCATTATTATTAAAGGCAAATGGAGGGTATTTTCAAATATACCCTGGAGTGAGGTAGACTAAAATATGATGGTGCACTCTTGAATGTCAAGGACATTTTGTGCAGTGTATAATGGAAAACTACATGTAATGTGCAGTTTGGGAACTATTTCATGTTCCTCTGAAGACCTCAAAGCATCACACTGAATATTTTATTGGAATCTGTCACACTCTGCTATAGGTTCAAGTGCATAACAAATATTTATAGACAATCATCATTTTGATGACAGAGAGAATGTGTGAGAGCTAATAGTTAGCATATGAGTAAGTGTATAATGTCATACTCTTTCTATTCCCTTTTCATTTTCTTTTATTTAAAAATAATCAGCTCAATTTTACATAATCTGTAAGTCACTCCCTTTTAGAAAAGCAGAGTTATGAATGACTGGGTGATTTTTCAATAATGTAGTAAGTGATAAGCTGCGATTCTAATTGTGCCTCTCTAAATGTCAGTTACACTCATTAGGAAGTATGAAGATCATCGGGAGTAAGAAGATTTGTTTTAAGAATGTAAAACTTTTAAAGTACGCAAATATTGGTAACTAAGAAGTAAGTGCTTTTTGTAACAGTACAGAAAATCTAAACTTTGACTAGAAAAACAGTATTATATAGCATGAGACTTTGTGTATAATAAAAGCAAGGAACTTGGAATCAGAAGACCCATATTAATTGTGTTCTCCTCCTGCTGTTTAATATGTGACCTACCCTAAGTAAATGGTTTAACCTCTCTGAACCTGTTTTTTCAGTAAGTCTCAGTCCAACCCACATTACAAATTTGTGCCTAGAATTACACATAAGTGAGAAATTTTGTAAACTATGCAAAGTTAAGGAAAAGAGACAAACTATTATTAATAGTTGCAATTTAGGGGTGCCTGGGTAGCTCAGTGTGTTAAGCCTCTGCCTTCGGCTCAGGTCATGATCTCAGGGTCCTGGGATTGAGCCCCCGCATCGGGCTCTCTGCTCAGCGGGGAGCCTGCTTCCTCCTCTCTCTCTGCCTGCCTCTCTGCCTACTTGTGATCTCTGTCAAATAAATAAATAAAATCTTAAAAAAAAAATAGTTGCAATTTAAATAATAAGAGCTGACCATTAATTGCCTGGGGATGGGGGTGAGGGTTTTTGGGAGGAGACAAACAGAAAGAATTACAAATGTGCATGAAGAAACTTTTGCGGATTATGCGTTTATTCATTAACTTGATTGCTGTGAGAGATATATATATACATACATACATATATATGCATATGTATATACTATATACATATACATATATACGCCAAAACTGATAGTACATTTTAAATGTTTATTATATGTCAATTATACTACATCTGTTTTTAAAAATACTAGGATTACTACCATTACAAGAAAAAAAAAAGATTGGTTTTATAAATATCATATTGGATAAAAGAAGCTGGGCATAAAAGAATACACAATATTCCTTGATTCATATAAAGTCAAAAAAAACAGACAAATACTGGGGCGCATGGGTGGCTCAGTGGGTTAAGTATCTGCCTTCGGCTCAGTTCATGGTCTCAGGGTCCTGGGATAGAGCCCTGCTGTGGGCTCTCTGCTCAGCAGGGAACCTGCTTCCCCCCTCTCTCTGCCTGCTGCTCTGCTACTTGTGATTTTCTCTCTCTCTCTCTGTCAAATAAATAAAATCTTAAAAAAAAGATAAATATTATATAGTATCAGAAATCAGGATAATCGATACTATTAAGAAAGGGGAAAAAATAATAATTGGGCAAGAACAAAAGAAACATAATGAGATTTTGGAAATAATCTATGTCCTTACCTGGGTTGTAGGTATATGACAAGTCATGTTTGTGATTACTTATTGAGATATATGTGATAATTTGTGTATATTTATTTCTGTGTGCTAAATGTCAATTACAATTCATTTAAGGAAGGGATGATTGGTGAGCAAGGGTCATCTGAGTTGAAACCCCTTGACCACCAGTAGCATACTTCACCAACCAGTTGAACCGAATTATTTACCTAGATAAGTAAAATTCTGTATCTCTGTAAGAATATACGTAAGAGGTTCAGTTTTATAGTTTTGTTAAGTCACTAATAAGACTCTTGGAGTGCCCTCTAAGAGCAAATTTTAGAACAAAACAGGATGTTAACCTGGTAAGTGTATCACTCTGGGTTGTCGACAGAAAAAGAACCAGTTCTTGTACCGAGGCTTAATTATATGGAATTGGATCACGGTTGTGGAGGCTGAAAAGTCCCAAGATCTTTAGTTCACAAGATGGAGACTCAGGAGTGTCAGTGTTGTAGTTCCCTCCGAGAACCAGGATAAGCGATATTATAAATTCCAGGTCAAGTCGGAGTCCAAAGGCAGGAGAAACACATGTCCCAGCTTTTATTTAAAAATAATCAGTCAAGTTTTACATAATCCACAAGTCGTCTCCTTTTAGAAAATTAAAATCAAGAAAAAAAGATAAAATCATGAACTACTGGGTGATTTTTACCCAGTCAAGCAGAGGGAGCAAATTCTCTCTTACTCAGCCTTTTTGTTCAACTCAGGCCTTCCATGAATTGGATGAGACTCATCCACATTGGACAGGACCATCTGCTTTACTCAGTCTACCAGTTCAACTGTGGGTCTCATCTAGCAGCGCCCTCACAAAATCCCTACAAATAATGTTTAACCAGATATCTAGGCACTCACTATCTGGGCTAAGGTCCAGTCAACTTGACACAAAAATGAACCATCACAATAAGGACAAGGTCAGAAGTACTTGAGGCACAGCCTTGAGAAAGACAAAATAGTCAGTTCAGTACTAAAGAAAATACATTAAATGGCCCAAACAGAATCCAACCAACAATATGTGCTTTATTGTGTTCAGTTATGAATCCCAAAGACATTGAATTTTCATCTCTCCTTCAGAATCCTACCAATGTCACCACCAGGCCTGCTCATACTACTTCAATATTGCTATATTCCTTTTGATTTTATGTTTACTACCAACTCTAATTCAGTTGGCCATCATCCATTAATTAGACCCAGGGCCTGTGCCTTTGACCTAGTTTCCTGTGTGACTCTTGCTGCTACAATCCATTTTCCAACTATCAGCCAGATTGATTTTTGCAACACATATATCGGATTGGTCAATTAAAGTAATTAGTACAGGTTTTCCATTGTACATAGAACAAAATCCCATAGTCTTATAATGACCTACAGGGCCCTGAATGAACTGGTTGGTCTTTACCTTCCTCTCAGACCCTGTATTACACTTAATAACTCTATTACAATATTAGCTTCTTTTTGGGAAGTTCTGCAAATTAATTCTTGACTCAGAGTAGTTACATAAGGTGTGCTTTTTCCATAGAGCGCTCTTGCCACCTTCATCCCTAAACTAACTATCTTTAAAGGCTTCCCTTAAATATTACCTTTTCAGAGAGACTGCCCGTGTTGACCTTTTCTCCAGGAAACCTCTAGTTTACAGTCTTCTGTTTGTTTGTTTGTTTGTTTGTTTGTTTTTAAAGATTTTATTTATTTGATGGAGAGAGACCAAGAGAGGGTCTGGGCGCACTAGCTGGTGGAGGGGGTGGGGAAGGGCTGAAGGGAAAGGGAGTAGCAGGGTCCCTGCTGTGTGCAGAACCTGATTTGGGGCTCAATCCCAGGACTCAAAGATCATAACCTGAGCCAAAGGCAGACCCTTAACTGTCTGAGCCACCCAGGCACCCTTAGTTTACAGTTTTGATTGTTATGAGTTAGAGACTATTCATAAAGATTGTTAATTTTTTTTTAAAGATTTTATTTATTTATTTGACAGAGAGATCACAAGTAGGCAGAGAGGCAGACAGAGAGAGAGGAGGAAGCAGGCTTCCCGTTGAGCAGAGAGCCTGATGTGGGGCTCGATCCCAGGACCCTGAGATCATGACCTGAGCCGAAGGCAGCGGCTTAACCCACTGAGCCACACAGGCGCCCCATAAAGATTGTTAATTTTTCCAGATTTTCACTTGCTTCCATTGCCAGTTTTTGCATATCCATTGAGAGCCAATTCAGTCAGGTAGAAATAGGTGGAAACAAGTAAAGGGACACCTGTGCTGTAATATCTTTCTTTGCTCTGTACTAAGTTGGCACTAACTGAGGTAGGAAGTATAATATTTCACTATTACTGTGAACATTTTGATATGACAGTATGGTCATGAATAAAAGTTGATTTCACATTTTCTAGTGTGTCAGACTTGAAATTCTTAAATATATTACCACTTACCAAAGTATTTATAGATATTTTATTTCATAATTGCAAAGTTATGAACTAACTTTGATGTATATCATTCTAGTAGATTCTCTGATGAGATTCTCCAAACAGAGAAAAATAACTGAAATAACTGAACATGAGAGCAAATATCTATTCTGAATCCATAATTATTTTCAGTGTGTCTAATGGAGCTATACACTGAAAATGCCTCTCTGGAGCTGCCTTTTCACAAATGGGTAGAAATGAGTAAGAGATGAATGTTCATTGAGACATGAAACTTTCACTGCTACTAGACTCACTACAAACTCAGGATTTAATTCCCTACACAGAACTATGCACATATTTGGTGCTGACTGGTAGAAATTGTGAATTAGGAACAAGCAGATCTGTTTATTTAAAGGATATATAAATACAAAAATAATACATAGGAATAATTGTTTTAATGAGTCAGGGATTCCATATGAAAGAGAAAAATGACCCTTTAGAAGAGGCGAATTAGGGCAAAATATTATATATGGAGAAACACACATGTATACATACCTGTAGAATATAATTCATTTTTTTTAATTTTTAAAGGTTTTATTTATTTATTTGACAGACAGAGTTCACAAGTAGGCAGAGAGGCAGGCAGAAAGAGAGAAAGGAGGAAGCAGGCTCCCTGCTAAGCAGAGAGCCCGATGTGGGTCTCGATCCCAGGACCCCGGGACCATGACCTGAGCCCAAAGCAGAGGTTTTAACCCACTGAGCCACCCAGGCGCCCCAGAGTATAACTCATTTTGATGTCAATTTTATGTTTACACAGTGGAAGGAAGGTTGCTCATTTTATATTCCAATGGTCATCAAGGTATACCCATAAAAAAAGGATAAAGAGCATATTCCAGTTTATAAAGACAAGATATAAATGATTACACCTAAATGATGGGGAAAGTTTAGACTACATAAGAGAACAGGAATACTCCAAGAATTAAGTGAATTTTCTGACACATGAGAAGATGTGTTACTTTATTTCCCATATCAGAGGGAGAAAATCTGTTAGTTTAGTTATAAAAAAACTTGAATCAGAGCATAACAGCCTTTTATAATACTTATCTCAGTGTGGTACAGAAATAGTCGGGTTTTACATTTCACAATGCCCATGTATTTTTATATATTGCTATCACAAGTAATCTATTTTGTAACATTCTACATAAATAATAAGCTGTAACTTTAAATTCATTGTTTCCCATGCTTGAGTTACAAGTTCTTTTAATTTGTTGATGAAAATTGATGGATCAAAATGGAATTTTGATGGTAAAGCCTCAGGTCATAAAATGCTTCATTTACATATCACATAGAATAGCACTTTCAATTTTTTGCATTATTCTAAAATGTAACTGAGTATAACAACATTATTCTTTGCTGCAATGGAAGTGGCACAGTACATTAGCATGATTGTGGATTGATTAGATTTCATTCTACATTGATGAGTCAAAGGAGACAAGCAAAGTGTGCTGACTCTGAATTTATGAAATGGTGAGTAAAACACTGTCTGTTAACCAAGTAGCAGTTAAAGTTATTTCCAGTTCCCAGAGAACCCATTCTAAACTCTACATTGTAACTACCACAGGATAGTGACCCCTGAATAAAATAAAATACTAAAACTTGGATATCTCAACTACAGTGATTTGGGGGATATGACCTAAAAACAAACAAACAAAAAAATGATGCTACCATTTACCTCAAGGAAAATAAAAGATGTCAGTTTTACCATGAGATATGAGAAACTTTACCAGGAATGGTACAGAAATCAAAATAGCAGGATTGATATTTTGGTAATCTCATCAACAAGTCTGCATGAATACAAGACTACTCTAGTTTACATTAATGCAGTCAGTAGTAAATTTTTGAACACTAATATATGCCAGGCACTGTGTTAGTCTCTGAGAATCACTAGTGAGCAAGACTTTTTTCAGGAACATTTATGTCATTGATCGATATGACTTAATTTCTCAGCAAAAATAGACAGTTTTGGCACCTTTTGTCTGTGCCCTTTTTCTCCTTTGGCTTCAAGGTCATGGCAATATCTTGTTTTTCCTTCTAACCTCTCTGAATTTATGTTACTGTCTCAATAAATATTTTCTTTCTTTTCTCCTAATTTTAGACTTTTCTAAGGTTTTGCCTCAGAATAGCTCCCAATAGTCATATATATATGGCTTCAAGTAATGATCTATGTCTCTGGCTCTGATTTATTCTTGATATCTTTACCAGACAGATGAATGACTTAATGGCTTAAATATATATATATATATATATATATATATATATATATATATCTTTGCCCACAAAAACCTGTCCTTTTTAGCTCTATAACTGGTTCCAGTAACTTTCTTTTCATTTGCTTTCAAATCTTTGGCATCAGCTTTGTATCTCTACCCTCCCCAATTTATTATTTACTTATAATTAATTGCCTAGGGTGGTAAATACCATCCAATTTCTATTCTCAAGGACTTTGTGCTAAGCAGGTCTTAAATAGTCTCGCTTCAGTATATAAGGTACTAAAATATTAGCACTTCATTACAGACATTGTCTCTTCCCCCTTTGATCCAGTCATCTCCTCTCGTCACTTAAAAATCCCAAGCTAGGGGCGCCTGGGTGGCTCAGTGGGTTAAGCCTCTGCCTTCGGCTCAGGTCATGATCTCAGGGTCCTGGGATCGAGGCCCACATCGGGCTCTCTGCTCAGCGGGGAGCCTGCTTTCTCCTCTTTCTCTATGCCTGCCTCTCTGCATACTTGTGATCTCTCTCTGTTTCAAATAAATAAATAAAATCTTTAAAAAAAAAAAAAAAAAAAAATCCCAAGCTAGGCATGTTACTTCCCTGGACTTCTAAAATACATTAAAAAAAAAAAAAAGAAAAGAAAAAAAGAACTTAACAGTGCTTCACTTTCTCCTGAAATAAATGCTGTTTTCACTAAAACATTTAAGACCCTCTGTTTTATTATTATCCAATGTTTCCCAGCTCACATTATCAAGAGCTATGAAGAGTCTGAAAGTTTACCCTGATTTCGAGGAGCAAGTTAGCCTTCCACAGTTCCACTGGGATGCTGGAAGAAAATGTGTAACTCCTGGGTCAGAGACAGAGAACTTTATTCCTCAGGGCACAGCAGGGAGCATGAGTCTTGTTCCTCTTGCCCTCCAAGTACCAGGGCAGTTTTGGGCAGGTCAGATGGATATTGTGCACAAAGGGGTCTTGCCTCATAGCAGAGAAACTCCTGAGTTTAGAGAACCTTGGACTTTTTAAGGAGGAGATGATAAGAAACCTGTCCATACTTTGCCTTAGAGTGGCATAGTGTCTTTCACATCTCAGCCAAAAAACAAATCTGTCCTCCACCCCCAGAGGGAGACAATATCTTTATCTTCTAAGGCTCATTGTTAATATAAATATCTTCAAAGAGATAGGCCAGAACAGAAGTTAAAAGATGTGAAAGGATGCAAGGACCTGCCTAAAATTGTTTCCCAATACATATTTTCCACTTCATTATTCCCCTCTCTGAACTTTAGTTTTATATTTTCAGGGAGGCTTGGTAAGACAAAGATTAAACGTGGTGACTAGTGGAGTAGTGAATTGTTGGTCTGATAAATGCAAATGTAGCAGCTAAGGTTGGTTTGTTCCCACCTGAGTCTCCCGTTTTTCTATTTTCCTGAAAAGCTTAAAACACAAAAAAACAAACACCCTATTGACAAATATATCATTAATATCTAAAATTGCATGTGAATGCACACACAAGTTTTCTTTTATTTAATTACAAGGGTCTGGCAAGAATAAGGATAAAACAAGGCAAAACACAGAAGCCTGATGGTACCAGCAGCCCTACCATTATCCCCATCCAAAAAAGTGATGTGAGATTTTTTTCTCGAAGAAGAATCAAATAGACCCAGAAGATGTCTTAAAAAAAAGCAGTGATCTCTAGTCAAGGGACAATAGCCAGCTTGAGGATATCTCTATAATGAGAAAAAGGAAAATAAATACAAAATCCTTATTATTTACTCTTACCTCTTACTTCCAGTTGTAGATGCCTATAAGCCCAGTATAATGAGAAGCCAGGGGAGATGGGAGCCTATGGTTGCAAGTCATAGAGATCGGTCTCTCAGTCCAAGAGTTGTGTTGGTTTAGCATTCCAGGGCATCCATGTGCAAAGTATGTGCCTGTTACATGCAGATGACCAGCTTATATACTAAGGGGATGGTGAAATATTGATAGTTCTGTTGTTTGCAGGAGTACACAGATCAGCATCAACAAGACCACTTTTGAGTCCTTTCTTCACCATGCGTTGTCTTTGTCTCTGCTACTATTGCCCTTTTCCCAAATAAACCCATCGGGCCAGTGTTATGGTAGTTTGGCAAAGCTGCTGACTTATATTCACAGAGAAGGTAACTATTTCCCTGATTATGATAAGCATCTTTCTTGTACATGCCCCCTATGTGGTGTTTATGTCAAACATGCATATTTTCTCAATTTATGTTCCAAGAAGTCCATACAATGTACCTAACCCATTTCTCCTAATAACCACTTTCTCCCAATCCCTGACTTCCTTGTCAATCATTAATTATTATACATTAGTTAGTCAAGTGTTATCTGTGACTTAGACTGTTCTTAAAGTAAAAGGCACTATCAAGATTCTGTTCATTGGGAGAATATCCTTATGTGTCACTATTTCTCAAGGCTGTTCCTTATTAAATCAGCACTTTCTACTGCAGGCCCTTAGCATATCCTACGGATCCCTCTGTGAAGCAGTTTGATGTTTTTTTCCTCTTTTAAGTTGTTACATGTACTCAAAGTAAAGCTATTGGTGTGGATGAAAAAATATATGTCGAAGTAGTCACAGTGTTATCCATCATGCAATTTGTGGATACTTTATGAATGTACTCAATCTTTTCCATTTCTGTAACATGTCTATTTTATAATAAATGCTGGTGCTATGCATGTCCAAATACATGATTCCATGGGTCAGATGGTATCCAATGCATGACTGACAATTTAGATTGCATAGTTATATTTTGTTCTGTGATCATATCTTCAGTCTCCACTAGGGCCTAGCAGTTGGCCTAAAATTGCTTTAAAATTAAATATTAACCATTGAAGAAGAGGTTAGACTTACTCAGAAACCTCGAATGTACTTTGTGTTTCTCCTGTTAGGACTGCTTGCCAGGACCTTCTGCATTTTTCTCTGCCTCCCACACTGTTGGAACTGCTGGGTCATAAGTTCCAAGAGATATGGAAGCTCAGGCCCATCTGTTCTGGGGAGTCTATTCATGTTTTGGTTCTCATTTAAAACTGGCAACCTTTGCAGGGACACCTGGGTGTCTCAGTCAGTTAAGTGTCTGCCTTCAGCTCAGGTCATGATCCCAGGATCCTGGGATAGAGTCCCACATCGGACTCCTTGCTCAGCGGGGAGCCTGCTTCTCCTTCTGCCTGCTTGTGCTCTCTGTCTCTGACAAATAAATAAATAAAATCTTTAAAAAAAATTTAAAAATCCTGGCAATGTTGCAGATTACTGTGCAAGTAGTTTCTAGAAGCAAGTTCAAATGTGATAAATGTTCCCTTTCAAATCCAATGAGATCCACTAAGAATCGTGTCTTTCATCATGGTAGGTAGACAGCAGCTTGGCTCATTTTACAAGGGTATCACAGTATTCCTACTGGTAAACTCCCTGGAAGTTTCACTGGGTTTATCTTCTACCTTTGGTCAAGCATATGTATTGATAAGCCCTTTAAAGTACTTGCTACACTTTGCTGACCAGATCTAAATAGGATAATGTTATTTAATCTTATGGATCAGTGAATATTTTGTGGTCTATCTGAATGAAACAAACTTCTATGAAATATATTATGACGATGAGGAGGAGGGTTGACCTAGCACTGATTAATGTGTTAGAAGTATATTTTTGTCCTTGCCATGGAAATGAAAAGGGTTTGTGGTCTTACTGTTTGGAATGGAAGAGAAAATACTTACCAAGGGAAAGGCTTTATATGAGCTGTTACAAAGTGTGCTGATTTGCTCCAGTAAAGATACCACATCGGGGAACCAAAGTTGCAGTTGGCAGTACTACTTAATTAAGTATATATACAATGACTTGTCATTTTCTACAACTCATGTGAATTTCCACAGCCAAATAGAGAAGTTAAGTGGGATAGGAAAGGAGTCACTGGTTTTGAATTTTTTAGGTCTCTGTTAGTCTCTATAATTAATCTGGGGATTTGGAATTGTTTTTTGTTTACTGTTTGTCAGGAGTTGCCAATTCTCAGAACTACCACTTAGTCCTTCCCACATTGGTAGAGCTCATTTTGAAGCCAATAAAATGATTCTGACAGCTATAAAGTATATTTATTCCCATTGTATACTCTCTACCAGGGCAAATGACCATAGAATAGGTCTATAGTCTCACCATCTACTCTTAAATTAATTTGGGCCAAGGCACAATCAGACACCTGACCTTTTCATCAGCCATTTGTCTCCATTAATTGTCCCTTACTCAGATGAACTTAAGGACCATGTTAATACCAATAGACATGTTAATACCAATAGACAGTTACCCCAGAGGTTTGATTATTTCTGGTTTTGTAGGAGACAGTCACTCTTATGGAAACTTTGGAGGAGATTCATGCTCTGTATCTTTTCCCTGAGGAACTCAGCCTTCCAATTAATGTAGAGTCTAGTGATCTCCAAAGTGCTTACATTCAAGAACTGACTAAAAAGCAGTATATCCCCACTACAGTGACTGTAATCAGGCACTTGCCCACCAATCTGAGTTTTTCCTTGCAAGTATGTCATGAAACTCACAGGAGGCTAGCCAGTAATTTAATTTGTAAGTGATCTGTAGAAGTATTAGCCAGAAGAGTTCCCTGTGCCTACAAAACTCTGAATCCTATTTCAATCCTGCGGCTTATTGCCTTGTCTCTGATGCTTAAGTGCCAGCACCTATTTCCACCACCATGGAATGCCCTCCTTCCAGTGAGATCAGGAAACCTAATTTCATGGAGCATCCCTCCTTCCTGTCCTTGATCTACAGAATTCAGCCATGAAATAATGCATCATATTGAACACAGCTGGGAATTAATTGTCAATAAGACTTTGTAATACGTATACTCAGAATCTGTCCTTGCTCTCAGCCATACTTACGACTTCAAAAGTTAAAGGTCTCTCTACAAACTGTCTTTTTCTTCAACACCTTTCTTAACAACTCATTTTCCCTATATCTGCTCCCTATGACTATAAAAAGAAACATGACTGTTGCCTTAAAAACTTAGTGTCACTGCCACTTGATGTCACATCGCTTTGCCTTTCAAGTGTTCTTCATTCCATATTATAACCAGTGATATTCTGAATAATTTTGTTGGCATAGTATGGAATAGATTACATACATCTTATTTACTGAAGCACAGAGGTTAATTAACTTTCCTTTTCTTTTTTCGTACAGCATTTACTTTAGAAAACTTTTAAGTACTTTGTCTCTTTGAAATGTATGCAAATATTTTAAAAGCTAAATAAGCCTCCCGCCAGGTTAAAGACCCAGAAATACCTTTCTGAAGGATCTGAGAATCATGTCTTTGAAATATATCCATCAAAAAAGACAATGCAGCTGCTTTCTCCCAGTTTCTGAGGGAGGGTAGGAGCCCAACTTCAGTGAGCCACCATGCTCCAAAACTACCTCCTGTTATAAAGACATGAGAAGTTTATTTTTCTTTTGGATAAAGCCATTTAGGTAATACATATGGTCTCCCCAAAAATGTAGGATAAACTGTGCATGGCTTTGGTGTTGTTAAATCCTCTTACTTGGGGGACTGGGTATTGGGTATCTTGAGAATGTATAGCTAGTGTGTTGTATCTATTTGTCTTTGCAGTCTCTTAGCAGGTTGCCTGTGATGTGCATCACATTCTGAGTCTCCAGTAATAAAATTGTATTCTTTCTCTTCTACCTTTGTGGAAAGGTGTTACCGGTCAGGAGATTTTGTTTCTAATTATATTTTCCCAGGACCCACTACACTGTAGTTGTCCTTTGGAGAGTAAGTGCTGACAACAAGAGTGTAAACTAAAGAAGGGAAACTTTTTGAGAAGTAAGAGAGAAAGTAGCTTCAGCCAAACGTAGCAGTGAGAGGGTGCCATTCATTTCTGCCTGGTGTGGAATCTAAATGTGAGACCCTCGTTGTATCTCTTTATCACAGGTACTGGTATAGTTTAACAGTGACAACATGGGAGCGGTAAAGAAATAGACTGTGAATGACCTGGAAGTAGTTATCTCTGACTTTTAGGCATTAAAACAGAGAAGAAGAAGAAGAAAAAAAAAAAAAAAAACAGTTCCTTCAGGCTATATAGGACAATTCTTTGACAATCACGGATTGGAAGGTTTTAAGACAGACACACTTGACTGCTTCCTAACAATAGGTGTGAATAATTGATAATCAAGAAAATGAAGGAGATGTGGATTTATTTTGTACACAGAGTCTGTAAAATGAACCATACCATCTAAACTTAAAAATATTGGATTTTTTTTCATCTTTGTGCTTTGGATTATATTTGTTCTCTATCTAGAAACCACATCTCCAGCTTTTTATAACATTGATGTTCTTTTATTGATGTCAGTCTCAAATAATTTTGCAAGTCTATGTGAAGCTTCTTCAGGTTCCCCACTGGGATGTGATCTTTCTACCTAATCGTATAGTATAAAAATTATCTACATACTGCATTTCCTAGTCAAATAAAATCAGGCTTCTGTACTGTCCTGCAGCATGGGAAAAAGTGTCCTTAGAGGATCCTTGATAATTTCACAGAAAGGGGAGTAAGGAGGGACCTGTACTAGAGGTTTGAGTTTGTGCTGGGTGATTTTATTGATTAATTGATTGATTGATTGAGCCGGGAGCAGCTCCATCACTGATTACTTTATTCTGGTCAAATCCTATGCCTCTCTAAGTCTCTGTTTACACATTAAAATAATTGAAATAAGAATAATAAAAGTCATCATATAGGATTTCTGAAAAGGTCACACACTGCAGAGGAAGACTTGTTGGAAGCATCATGCCTTGATTTGGGGAGTTACATCAAGTCGTTAAAGAGAGACTGTGCTTAGTGATTTTAAACTGGGAAGCATCAGCTAGTTTTGGATTAGACAGGGCAAGAAGTGGTAGTAGTTTATGAATGTGTATTTCAATATTTATTCAGAATTCAGATGATTAAAGGGAAGCTAAATTTGTTGGCCAGAGAGGGGCATTCTTGTGGAATCAGTGCAGCCTGGCTTTATGCTGTTCTGAGCCTCCTTTATGTTTTGTTGGGAATAGCAGGTCCTGGTGTCAACAAGCTTTGTTTTCACTTTCTTTGGTTGTCAACAAGACCCATTCCACCTTCATAATTATAAAACCTCGTTTTTGAAATAAGGTATTTCAAATATTTAAATTAAGGGCTCACAGTTATATTTAGCAATGTTCATGCAGACTCTAGAGTTCTGGTTCCTTTTTTTTTTTTTTTAAGATTTTATTTATTTATTTGAGAGAGAGACAGTGAGAGAGAGCATGAGCGAGGAGAAAGTCAGAGGGAGAAGCAGACTCCCCATGGAGCTGGGAGCCCGATGTGGGACTCGATCCCGGGACTCCGGGATCATGACCTGAGCCGAAGGCAGTCGTCCAACCAACTGAGCCACCCAGGCGTCCCTAGAGTTCTGGTTCCTAACCATTATGTCCTTTAGTATGGACTCCTACATCTATGTATTTCTCTGTAGGTTTGCTTTACACTTACCTGCGTAAGCCTACCAGTTCCCTGTTTTGACATGGGGAAATGGACCAGATGCTTAAAAAAAAAAAAAATCTGTAATTAAAAAAATTTTAATATATGAAAGTTATCCTAACTGCTTGGGCAAATATCTTATCTTTGTCATAATTATTCAGGTATTCTACATAGGGTATATTCAGGTATGTCATAAGAATAGTGTACTATAGGTGACATATAGTCATTCCAGCTTTCTGATACTTAACTATAGACAAGAAAAAAAGAGATACATGTTCTATTTATCTACTAAGTATCGCCAACATCTTGATCAGTATAATGGTTCTGGGTGGTTGACAACTTGATTAATCTGAGCAGTCTCTGATCAGAAACACACTCAAACTCTTTTTACTCTGAAGGATTTTCTGTCTCCTTTGTGGATAAGATCAATCAAAACTGGGATAAATTGAGTAGATTTATAGTGGAAGAGCCGTATCTTGGTACTGAAAAATGCTCGGTCTTTTCTAGCTCACTTTAGACAGCTCTTCTCAGAGAATGAAAGGTAATAAAATACCCTTTAAAATATCTCCGAATTGGATCTATATATTATGATTTCATATAGTCAGAAAAAAAATCTGGAATAATTCTTGATCTATTTCTTATTATTGATACATGCATGACAGAGACTAGCACAATAAATATCTTATTATTATACACAATATAAAAAGCAAAGGTTTACTCAGATTTTCCCTTCAAATAATTTGTTTTATCCTTTTTTCTTAACTCTCCTTTAACCACCGGATTCTAAAGATATAAAACTGCTCTCCTTTCCTGACCACACCATACCACACCTCTGTTTTGTTCTCATTATTATTCCTTTCTCTGCAGAGCTCCTTTTTCCACTTTTTATCAGCCGAATTTTACATGCCTTTGAAGATTGAAGTCTGATATTACCCTTTCAAATGCACAGCCCATGGATGTATCTGGATGTATCCGGTTCTTTCCCTACTACCCAATGCATTCATAATATTACCCTGGCATGTTTTGTCGGCATGCCTATTTCTTTGCTATATGTCATGTAGCTTGTCTGATTTATTTATTAATTTATGGAATCTCTAGGGAGACACATAGTGCCAGAATGAGAAAAGCACTCAGATATTTACTAACTTTACTGAAATCAGTCTCTCTCATAGCATATTTTATATGCATCTTTATGTGTGTGGAGGCCGAGAAAATTAAGGCCATCCCACTTCAAGTTTAGCTGATGTGGGAAACAGAGGCAGGAGAAAATCATTAAAATTCCTCACCTACTGACAAGCCCTTGAAGCAGACACAGTGGCTCTCCCCTGGGGACTTAACTGCCCTCACCTTGAGGTTTTGCCAAGGACAACCCTAGCCTGACGAACCCCCTACCCCAACAGGTCCAACCAGGATCCTGTAAGTCTACTTTTACAATTCCTTTATCTCTAAACCTCCAAGATACTGTCAAGAATCATTCCCAAGCATATGGCCCATTGATATACATCTAAAGGGTCTCAAAGCGAAGATTTTTATTATTGGTAATAAATAACTTCTCTCCCAACAATAGCTAGCCCCTCAAGGTCCTGGAGACCTTGCTTCCAAAAATCCTTGGAGACTTACATCATCCATAATCCCCTTTGTCCTCACCCACCATCAAGTCCACCCCTACCCTGCCTTTAAAAACACTGACTGTAATCTGGTTCGGGGTCCAAGTCCCTACTCCGCTGGGCTGGGTATACTTGGGCCCAAGCTTAAGCTTGTCAAATGAACCTTCGTGTGATTGCATGGGTGCTTGGCTCCTTGGTGGTCTCTCAGACGCGAAAACTCGGGTGTAACATGTGCACTTATCATTTTCACTATTATTAATATATTTAAATGTATATGTTTCATAGCAGAGTCTGGTCCTTTTTTTTTTTTTTAAGATTTTATCTATTTTATTTGACAGACAGAGATCACAAGTAGGCAGAGAGGCAGGCAGAGAGAGAGAGGAGGAAGCAGGCTCCCTGCCCAGCAGAGACCCCGATGCGGGGCTCAATCCCAGGACGCCGGGACCATGACCCGAGCCGAAAGCAGAGGCTTTAACCCACTGAGCCACCCAGGCGCCCGAGTCCGGTCCTTTTTTGACTTAAGTCAGGGACGATTTTCCCAGCATAACATCTGCCCATAACATGTACTCAGTACATATATGTTACACAAACTAATGAGGAAAGATTAACAGTGCTACAATCATTGAAATATTGTGTAATGATATAATTGAGAGATAAGTGAACTGTTTGAGAAATTCAAAATTAAGAAAGAGGCAATACTCAGGATTAGTGAAATGATTTCTTTGAAGAATATCAGAATAGAGGCACATTTTTGGTTTTTGTTTTGTTTTATTTATAGTTTTTCCATTCCATTTCTTGTTTCTTTTCACTCTCTGTCTCTCCTTCTCTTTCTTTTTAATAATAAATGCATGGGAGATAATCAGGAATCCAGCCGTTTGAATTAAAAAAGTAATTTAGTTCTTTTGGACCTCAGCTTATTCAGTAGCTGAATAAGAAAACAGAGTAGATTTTATCTTAAGTCCCTTGTTACTCAAACCTTCTGTATGTCTTCACCCCATCTCACTTCACCAGTAGTAGCTTCGGTAACTGCCAAGAGGGTCACATTTTTTTTTTTTTTAAGATTTTATTTATTTGTCAGAGAGACAGAGAGCACAAGCAGGGGGAGCGTCAGGCAGTGGGAGAAGCAGGCTCCATGCTGAGCAAGGAGCCCAATGTGGGACTCCATCCCAGGACTCTGGGATCCTGACCTGAGCTGAAGGCAGATCTTAACCAACTGAGCCACCCAGGTGTCTCTGGGGGTCACTTTTACTTACAAGAACAAGGAGAAGAGAGACAGATAAAAACTGTACCAAAAAAGTTTGGAAAAAAAAAATGGAGAAAAAAGAGATAAATGTCTATCTAGGTTTATTTACAGTTAATGTATTTAAATATACAAATCTGCTTATTCTTGACCACTAAATCTTTAATAACACAATTTAAGCACTTCTTTCATTGAAAGCACCTAGGACACCTCTTTTAACCTAATGATCATCAACTATTCTGGTATGTCCTCATTCTACCTAAACAATACCCAAATTTGCATCAAACTGAAAGACACAAATTTCTCACCCAAATTTTGATCCTAGACTGAGCATACCCATGAGCTTTGACTGCATTGACATCATCACTTACTTACTAACTTAAAAATATGGAAAGAAAATATTGATGACATAATCTTTTATGAAACCTTTTTTTTTTGAAAAAAGGTTTTTTATGAAAACTTTCGTTTGTTCCATCAAGTTTTCTCAGACTTCTGCAAATAAAGGCAAGTTTTATTTACCTGTGCATAATATATATATATATATAAAACTTAAGGGTATGGGAGAAAGTTTTGCCAGAGTGAGCATATTAATGATGCTGAGGACTGTCACTTGACTGTGATCTGGGTACTGTGCTCTCAGGGTTCTGTTTTACCTAAAAATAAGAAAAGCAGATGTCTTTCATGTTGTTTATTTCATTACCAATGTTTATGATCCCTCAATGTAAAAGGAATGGAAATGAGGCATTTTATAATGGCAAAATGGAAGAGGAGTAGGAACTCGTCTCAAAAGTCTGTAGCTCCTCATCTGTGGGATTATAGTTTTCCTCCAGTGAGGGTAGAAGTGGCATTTCAGATAGCTTGTCCCAAAAGTGGTACCTGTAAGCTTAACTGAAGACCATGGGCTCTGTCATTGAAGGAGAAGTTACAGCCAGTTTGTTTTTTTGTTTTGTTTTGTTTTGTTTTTTTGGTAATACTCAGCTGTGTTTGCTTTCCATTCCTTCCCAATCAATCAGTTACACTTACTGAAATTTGAAATCAAAACATATATTAACAGAAGGGATTATACTAAATTTGTTAATAATGTTGATTATATAATAGAGACTTATAAAAGGTAAAGGAAGGTAAAGGAAGGTAAAGAGTTTCATCTCTAACGCACCCTAGAACATCTTGCCTACCCTAAGAACGTAGCATATTATCAAAACCATACTAATGATGTGGAGATCTGCGAGCCCTTCTCAGTAGAAAGGGACTTTGCTCCCAACCAATACCTACTGGAAATACAGTTCTTGGGAATGAGGGATGGGAATCCTAGAATTGGGTCCAGGAAAAAAAATGGATTTAAGATTAGTGGATTTGGTGTGTGTGTGTATATATATTAATATTTAATAATTGATTTATATCTTTATTTATATCTATATCATCTATATATAGAGAGAGAAGGAAAGAGAGAAAGAGAAAAAAAAAAACACAGTGTTCAAAATGTATTCATTGTCCTGACCCCATAGATGAAATGTTTTCTGTGGTCCCTAATGGTGATTTCCTTCAAAGACAGGAGTATAAGGGAAAGCATAGTTTACAAGAAGAAAGTTGTAAATCACATTCTTCCATTGCTAGCTTCCATTGCTTAGTGCATTTTAGTTACCTTTCTCTACCATGGCTCAAAATGTGTAAGAAGATTATGAGTCATTTAGCAAGAAATTATTAAAGGATTGAAGTAAAACTATGTGCTCCACCTACCATAATTCAAAGAGCAATTCTACTTATTCCTGAAATATTCCAATATGACTGATGGGTTTTAATTTCTGATGTGAATATTTTTCTATGTATAATTATTAACACATTCTTAAAATTGAAGTTTAACTTCAGTAAAGATAAACAATGATATAAAAAAATTAACATGGCCCAGACCTTTGGAGAACAGTCTCCTCTGAGCCCACCAGTGTTAAATAAACCTTCGATCCTCAAAAAAAAAAAAAAAAAAAAAAGAGAGAATTAACATATAATATATAGAATTCACTTTAAATTTCATGTTAATGCTCATAATTTTCACCTGCACATTTAATAAATAAATGTATATAATGTCATGAATATTTTTGGACTAATAAGATACAAGTGAATTTGGTGACATAGTATCTGTATGGAAATATTTTCCATGAAATAATTTTTATTATGTGTAATTTATATTATATTATATTATATTATATATTATAATATTTATATTATATTATTTATAATTTTATTATTTACTATAATTTTAATATGTTCTTTATATAAGAACTTTCTCTTTTCTTTTAATATCTATTTAAGATAAAAATCTGCCTATGGGGTGCCTGGGTGACTCAGTCATTGGGCGTCTGCCTTCCGCTCAGGTCATGATCCCAGGATCCTAGGATCAAGCCCCACATCGGGCTCCCTGCTCAGCGGGAAGCCTGCTTTCCCTCTCCTAGTCCCCCCTGCTTGTGTTCCCTCTCTCACTGTGTCTCTCTCTGTCAAATAAATAAATAAAATATTTTTTAAAAAAAGATAAAAATCTGCCTAGTTACTAATCAAAAATTACATCAGTATTTTACTAAGACCAAGTATGAATCATACAAGCTATATATTGAAAATCATCACATTTTTGTTGGATTCAGTGACATCTTTAAATGGCACAATAATAGGAGAAACATTCACAAACGTGGGAAAATAATATTTCCTAAATTTGTCCTTAAATATCCCTTACTACCTTCTTTACTTTCATATTTTACTGATTGTTTCTATCTTTTTGCAAAATATTAAATGTATATTATTCTTTTAAAAGTAACATTGTAATAACATTCTTATAATGAGTGATGCATTTCTTATTATTAGTGTGATTTATTCATTACGTTTCGCATATTATATATTCAAAATGTAGTTTATAAAGTTGTTAATGTAGTTTTAGATTATTAGGAATTGAGTATTACTAAGGCTATAAAAATAAGCTTATGAAGAGATTGACTATGTTTTACCTACTTTTTTATAAGTTCAGATAGGGAGAATCTTTGATAAATAGGTATTACATATTAAGTAATCACTGAGAAGGAAAAGAAAATTGCAGTTCAAAATTAGATATATGATTTGCCTAATAATAAGTATAAAAATGTCATTTAAGACTCCCATCATTATTTTATGTCAAAAAAACTCTGTAAATGTAATGTCTATGGTAATAGGTGAGCCAATCATTATATTGCAGGTTTTTTATTGAAATATCCCTAGACATTAACTGATAATATTGTTCTTGGATTTGTTTCCATTCTTTAAAAGTAACCTGTAATATGAATACTTTGTATACTGTAATCAGTATCTTTAAATGACTTAGGATTTCAAGCCTATACAAAATCAAAGAAAATAGTATCAAGATAATCCGGACTGAGAAACAACTTTCAAATACTGTCTTGTGTTTTCTTAAATGTCTGTCTTCATGTAACCCAAAACTAAGACCTTTATAATCCTATGTTCTGATTATCTAATTTTTCCTAATAAATTACCTCAATATTTAGTGTCTTAAAACAAAC
The DNA here is from genome assembly GCF_010015895.1 of Lontra canadensis. Lineage (NCBI taxonomy): Eukaryota > Metazoa > Chordata > Mammalia > Carnivora > Mustelidae > Lontra > Lontra canadensis. Next base: position 10,438,653 of record NW_022631038.1, read on the forward strand.
ACACACCAGTCTATTATATCTCATGATTTTTGTTTTCATTTTCATTTTTTTTTTATCAGAAATTTGAGCATTTCTCATGTGGCCATTCTTTTGTTCCACATGGCACTGACTAAGGCACTTACTGGAATTCAGTTAGCTGATGGACTGGCGTGGAGGGTTCACGTTGGCTCTGCTCGTATCTTGGATGCCTTGGCAGGGCTAGCAGGATGGCTGAACTCACTTGGACTACTGATTGGAGTGACTACATGTGGTCTCTCCATCATAGCAGTCTCAGGGCATTTGGACTACTTGGCATCTTTAGGACTTTGAGCTGGTGTTCCAAGAGACAATAACCCAAAGCTGCTGGATATTTAAGGCCTAGTGCAGGAAATTGACGGTGTCACTTCTGTAGTGTTTTATTTATAAATCAGTGACAGAATCAGCCATCATGGAGAGAAAAATAAAACTCTCTGTCAATGGGAGGAGTAGCAAAAATATTGTGACCATTTTAATATGGTAGTATCTGCCTACTGGTTATAAATTATTTACATCTTTCTCACATGCAGAATAAACTCAGTTGCCTCCAAGCCTCTCAAAAGCTTCATTCCATTCCATCATTGGTTTGAAGATTTGGATCTCATCATCCAAATCAGCTCTAGAGGCAGATGAGCCTCTTCAGGTTCAGTTAAATGTTCTTAAAAAAATATATATATATATATATATTTGTTTGAGAGAAAGGGAGACAGAGCAGTAGGGAGAACCAGAGGGGGAGAGTCTCAAGCAGACTCTGCACTGAGCACAGAGCTCACCAATTTGGGGCTCAATCTCAAGACCCGAGATCATAATTTGAATTGAAACCAAGAGCCAGATGCTTAACTGTGTCACCCATGTGTGCCATCAGTAAAATATCCTTTGACAACATATTATTATATATTATATCATATCATATCATATTATAACAACAAAAAATAAATTTTAATTTAGAAGTTTTTAACTTGTTATACTAGGATTATATAACATGTATACGTTAACCTAAATCACGAATTTAATATAGCTTAGCAGAAATTCTTGAATTTTGTTATCTATAACATTTCTGAGTTTGTGCTGAATCACGACTATGTTTTCTGAGGTTCGTGCTGAATCACGACTATGTTTTCTGAGGTTCAGTTCCTTGAATACAATTTTTCCTGAACTGAGACCAGCAAACTACAGCTACATGTTATCTGTCACCTAGAGCCCATCCATCCAGTGCGAAGTGCAAAGTGGTATAGTTGACTTAAAAACTTTGTGGGATTTCTGTGAAATACACACACACACACACACACACACACACACTTATATATGTAATTATATGATTATATTAATTATAATTAATATAATTAATATTAAATTAATATTCATTAGAAAACTCACACATAATTTTATTTTACTCTAGACTCTTTCATACTTTGTGCTGATAGTCAGTTTACTATGCAAACAACACATTTAGATACTTAGAGAAGGCTTTTTGTCTATTTAAGATTGGTTTAATAAGCATGCCCTTAAGATTCTTAGAAGCCCAACCATGCCTGCCTTTCAGTCTTTTTGAAATATCAGTAAAGGTTCTTCAAGCCTCAGTGTTGAGATTTTAACTTTCAGTCCATGTTTTGTTGGAAGTGCTATGAATTTGACCTTTGCCTTGATGCCATTTTTTACTTGAGCTTTTTAAGGGATGGACTGGACATGAAAAATGACTTTAATTTGGTACCATTAATCCCTTAAATGTCTTCTGAATTCTGCTTAAAACTGATTATTTACCTTTTTTGGCACATCTTTCTCTAACTACACCTCTCCTATATGCTTAAGATAACTATTTAGTATGTTCAACGTGAACGTTCCTTAACCAAATCCAACAGGTCATGAGGTACCTTTTCTACTTTATGTATGACTACAAACGACCATGTTACCAAGCTTCCTTCCCATTTATGTAGCTTCCAGTAACAACTTCCTTACTATCTTTTCAATTCTCATTAAGAATTTCCTGAAGTTGTACAGCTCTTCTATCCTCTGCTTACCCTATACTCCCAAAGCCAATGCCTTGCACATTCATTTTAGTTAAAATAGCACCACACTTCTAAATAAAATATTTTGTATTATCTTTGGTGAATCATAAATTATTCCAAAACATAGACTTAAAACATAGTAATTTCATTATGTCTGAAATATCCGTTGTTTAAAATTTCAAATCAAGCAAATTATTGACTCTAGGGGAATTGATTGAAGTCACTTTGTGGTATTAATCCAGGAGATAGGGTGATTTGGAAGCATCTAAAGGGCTTTGCTGCCAAATCTTGCACATTTACAGGGGTTTCTGAGTCTTTGGGTCAATGAATCCTTTGAAACCTTTTGGGTAACATATTTGAGTTTTAGATCAGTATGCAATCACAGAATTGCCACAATACATTTTAGTTGTCTATTGTTTACATCCCTCTTAGAATTTAATGTTTGTGCAGTTGGCACTTTATGTAGTTAAATCACATATCCCCAGAGACTGGTCTAGTGTTTGGTCCAAATAATGATGTACTGAATGACTCTGACTTGACCTGAAATGAATTCTAATAATTATTTTCCCATACCTGGTTACAATATTTACATTTTTTTCCTTTTTTTAAAGACAGAACTAGATTTTGGAGGGAATGTCCATATTTTAAAGATTCAAAAATGAGAAATGCAATTTTTTTCCTAATAAAAACAGAGTTTGTAAGAATAAGTACAACAAAACAGAGTTTGTAAGAAGCACTGTTTGGAGAGAGGAGACAGAAGTTCACCTCTATCCACATTGTGTTTTCACCTGGGGCTCTTTAACAAAAATACAGATGAGCAAGAGAAAAACAAATAGTTTATTTATGCATTCCGTGCACATCATATGCAAGTAACCTAAAAATAAGAGTAACTCAAAGTGGTGGCTAAGAACTCTGGTTTATACAGTGTCTTCAACAAAGGAAAACAGATTTGTAGAAGAATGACTGGACAAAGGATAGCAATTGTAGGCTTCCGTGAGTGACAAATTGTGGGAAGGTAAATATATGGGATGGAACTAATGGAGTAAGTTTTGTTTTTTTTGTTTGTTTGTTGCATATGAGCTGATAAGAGTCTGTGTCTAGTAAAAAGAGAGTTTATATCCTGTCTTTTTAGGTAGAAAGGGGAGAAGGTTGAGAGAACTTTTCTACATCTGTTGCTTTTTACTTATGTTTAGCTGAAAATAATTTCAGTACCAAAGTAACATAATTTTCGGTTGTCATATTATTCCTACTCTTAATTTGTTGTTGTTTTTTAAGTTAATAACTATATCTAAGCAATATCTTTTTAAACAGGTCTTAATCAAAGAAACAAATGAGTATTTGCTTTGTCTGTTCCAGAATTTCTTTATAAAGAGGAACTCTGTTTCATTACTCTATGGCAGGAAGCTAGAGTTCTTGCTCTGAGATTTTGCTTTCTAAGTAAACCCTGCTACTTTTACTAGGTCATATGATATATATTTGTATGACTTTCAGCAGAAAGTCATACAGAAAGTCAGAGACTATCGTAGGGCATGATAAATAAAAATAGAAAACAATATATTGGTACTACACCACTGTTTGAACTCTAGGGTACATAAACTACAAGCAGTGACAGGTTTATGCCACTAAATGGGCATAATATGCATCTTGTGGTTAGAATTTCTGCATTTGTATATGGCTAGGAGCACAGTTATGCAAATAATTCACGTCTCAGTTCTTTTCTTGATAACACATAGATTGAATTGGAATATGCGTAAAAGTTCTCCCCCAGTCATAGACCCCTCTCTCCCAAGAAGCACAGAAGAAAGTCTAAAGCTAAAAGGGAGTGCAGTTGGATTGAAAAAATGATAATTAGCATCACTGATACAATGACAGTTATGTATTTTGGAGTTAAAGAGCTACTATGATCTAATAATTTGGAGGGCAAAATTAAGCCCTATTTAAAAAGGAGTTAGGTATGCAAATTTGGGGTGCTGCCACAAGCTTCAACAGATGTTTGAAAATTTAGCTGAGTGTGTTTATTTATTCTAAATATGTTTACATAATGTATTGTAAGCTATTTTCTCAAGCACATTTGCATGGAAATGTATCTGTGGCCCTGATTCTGCCATCTTTAATCATGTAAAACTGCCACTGGCTTCTGGTGGAATTATGCACATGTCAGTTGTGGCAGAATCTGGCCTACGGAGAGGGTCTTGCAATCAGTGGAGCAAATGTGCCTATTACCTCCACATGTTCTGTTACACAGTAGTGTTTGTAGCCAAAGATTGGCAGGGACTTCATAGGTCTGGAGAGGAGAGTTTAGAAAGTGCTCTGAATTACCCAGAGAAATTTAATTATTAATTAATATATATTTAAGTTTCAGGTAATTAATGCCATGCTAATTTTTTTCTAAATCTATTTCTTTTTTTTTTTTTAAATTTTTAATTTATTTTTTGATGGAGAAAGACACAGCAGGAGAGGGAACACAAACAGGGGGAGGAGGAGAGGGAGAATAGGCTTCCCATGGAGCAGGGAGCCTGATGTAGGGCTCCATCCCAAGACCCTGGGATCATGACCTGAGCTGAAGGCAGGCACTTAACAACTGAGCCACCCAGGTGCCCCTTTGAATCTATTTCTTATGCTAAATTTCTTTCCCAGTGTCCTTTCGCTACTCACACCCACACATATATGTCCTATATGCCTGCCTCTGTTAATGACTAGTAGAAATAAAACACCTATTTAAAGGTCATTATCTTCTTCATATTATATACAGAGCACTGACAACAAAAGAAGGCACATTTTAGTCAATTTTTCCTCAAATTTCAACAGACATAGTCTGATAGGTTAAAACATTTTATATCTCCACATTCACTTCTTTAAAGTCTGGATAATCTGTTCTCTTCAGTGATGATTTTTAGTAGCAGATTTAAACAAAAACAAAAAAACTGACTAATTTATTCAATGAAAAATATTTAGTACCTTCCATGTGCCACACAATTTTTTTCCCAGATTTCAGGAATGCATAGGTGAATAAAATAGAAAAAAAAAAAAAGTCTGCCTACATGAAGCCTATAATCTTTTAAAGAAGAGTACAAAGACATTAAGCAAATTAAAACCAGACAATCATGATGATAAATTTTTTGAAAGAAGAGTACAGATAAACTTGAAAAGAATCACTGGGAAAATTTAATTTGGATGAGGGCATCAATGTAATCTTCTTGATTTAGTGAACTTTAGACTGACATCTGAAGGATAAATTTAGATTTAGACATATGGAAAATAGGTCTAATCTTCCAGGCAGATAGAACAACACATGTAAAAGTTCTGAGGTGACAAAATACTTGGGAAATTGAGGAACTAAGGAAGCAAATGTGAATTCTAAGTTCACTAGAATGACCAAAATAGTGAACGATAGATTAATAGACCGGAGCCTGATAATGCCTGTCCTCGTGATCCTGTTCTAGCATCTGAATTTTACCTGATGACAATGGAAACCCACTAAGAAAGCTGTTAAATAGAAATCTGGTGCAATTATATTTTTGTTTTCAAAAAATATACATGGCTGATATGTTGAAAATCAGTCTGTGTTTTTTATGAGTAGAAGGAGGAAAGACAGTTTGGTAGATATTGCTATAGTGATGAGAACTTAAACCAGTATGGTAGAAATAGCCATGAAATGCAAAAAGTTGATTTCAGAAAAATATTGAAGTGAATATGAGCAGAACACAGTGATGTAACAGATAGATAGGATAAAGAATTCAGAAGAACTAACACCATCAGGAAATACACTTCTTAAAGCATCTTGGAAAATAGAGGTCTCATTTAGTGAGAAGAAGCAAACAGGGATGAAGAGTTCAAACTGAACCATGGTTTGAGAAGTCTGTGCAGACATATTGAAGCAAAAATATTAAAGAAATGCTGAAAATTCAAGTCTGGAGCATAGAAAGGCTATCTTGTTGAAGATTTAAGATTTAGGATATGATTGGCACATAGTGATTGAAAATCACCTGGAGGGAGAGAAGAGTAATGGGCTGTTTTGGATAAAGTATTTGTTTTCCCTTCAAATTCATATGTTGAAGCTTTAACCCATTATGGGATGGTATTTGGAGATATAGGCTTCCCATGGAGCAGGGAGCCTGATGTAGGGCTTTGGGATGTAATTACATTTAGCTGAAGTCATGAAGGTGGGATCCTCATAATGGGATTAGTACCCTTATAAGAAGAGATGGGAGAGCTAGCTTGCTTTCTCCTCCATGTGAAGACACAGCTAGAAGCAGCCATCTGCAAGCCAAGAAGAGAGTCCCCCCTAGGAACTCAATAGGCCAAGCACCTTCCTAGCCTCCAGAACTATGAGAAGTCAGTGTCTGTTGTTTAAGCTACTCAGTCGATCATATTTTGTTAGAGCCACATGCACTGACTAATCCATGAGCTCAGTACTGATTCCTAGAAACTCCAGCTCAAGTGACATTTTTCTTTTCATAGAACACTCCTCAAACCAATGTAAATCCCATTAGCCATATCTTTTGTAATATGCCCCTACCTTTTATTATCAGACATCCTGATAAATTTGCATTTTACTTCAATTATCACATTACTCTTTAGTACAGTAAAGTTTATTCCTTTTCCAAAATATCAGTGGTTCTCTTCATTCTGTCTGACAATTATTTTTCATAGTGAAGCTTTGGGTAGACACCCAAATGGTGTGACACTATTTCAGCTACCCCCTTAAGTTTCCCTTTTCAGTAAGCATTTTGTGTTGGTGTACTTTTCCTTAGTCATCTTTTTCTCTATTGTACTCCAATTTTTCCTCCTCCCACCTTTGTATTCTCCCCACTTCATTTGAAACCTTAAGTCCTCAGAAGGTAAATTTATCCTTCTTTAAAATTCTTATAACATGCCTATTGGTACATCTTTTTAGTAACAGTCCACGTGAGAGCACTTAATAAGTAGCTTCTGGTTAAGACTTAGGCTATGGAGCAGCAATAAAGAGAAAAAAAGCATTCAAATAAAGGAAGATAAAAGTAGGAAAAAAGGGAGTAATAAAAGAAAATGCTTGTATTTAATTAAGTAGGAATGTGGAGCATTTATATGTCTTATCTGGAATTTAAAACTGTGCTTTGTAGGATATATTTTTTAAGATATAAAGAAAAGAATGGGGCTTAATGAAAATAAATAGATTATTTAGAATAATCTAGACACACAAGGATACACACAATAATCTAGACACACAATAGACATGCAAGGCTGGAAGAATGTCTACCTCATTCACCATGAACCTTAGGAAATAACATACTTATGCCAGTACAAAAGGGAAACTATTTATGGATAGTTGGATTTTTAATTATTCTTCTGCATCTACATTAGCCAAGAATTCATAGATTTGTTTAGATGCCAATTCTCCTCACAACTGCTACTGCCAGTATTTTTTATGAGAGCTCATTTGAATGCCCTGGGAAGAAAAACTCTTAGATCGTCTTTATTTAGGTCACATTTTCCCATGATAACAAAGTTTCCTTATATAACTAGTTAATTTAGAAGTACTGAGTTTTATCAAGATACTTTCTTGTAGGGCACCTGGGTGGCTCAGTGGGTTAAGTGACTGTCTTCGGCTCAGGTCATGATCCTGGAGTCCCGGGATGGAGTCCCACATCAGGCTCTCTGCTCAGCAGAGTCTGCTTCTCCCTCTGACCCTCCCCCTTCTCATGTCCTCTCTCTCATTCTCTCTCTCCCTCAGATAAATAAATAAAATCTTTTATCTTTAAAAAGATAACTTTCTTGTATTATTTGAAATAATCATACAATTTTTCTCTGCCCAGAGATTGTGTACTTATATCCTACCTTCAACCCTGAAAAAGTAAAGCAACAAAGCAAGTACTTTGCCATTGAAAGTAACAAGAAGAAATAAACCAAACCAAAACCAAATAAGCAAACAAAAAAACCTAACAAAACAAAGTACACATGTTAGGTCAGAGCAGCACCAAGTCATACACACTGACTGACCTAGCCATTCTGGGACCTTCACCTCAGTCCTCTTCTCTCTAACAACCAAGACTGTATTTCCTAATCTTCTCTCCAATTTTGTTTTAGCTGTAGTTGTTTTATATTTTACTCAAGACCATTGTGTGTGTACATGTGTACCTACCACCATGCTGTATCCTGGCTCACGCTTATTTCTTTTAAAATCCGTATCTCCTTTTCTAATGTTTATGTAGAGTAAGTATTATGGATTACTTTGAAATATGAGGTAAGAGTGGGAGGCACACTCATTAGTCTATCTGGCCATATACTCTATTTCCAAATTAATCAGACTTTTTTGAAGAGGATTAACCTCTTAAGTATTACTGATCTCTAACAAAATGTGTAGTTGAATATTCAGCTAACTCAGATACAGTTGATTTGAGACCTTAATTACATCTGCATAATCTCTTCAACTGCCATGTTCTAAGGGCTAGAAGCAAGTTATAGATTCTGCCCATACTTATGTGAGGGATGATACAAGGTATGATCACTAGGAATCAGGGACCATGGGCCATGTTAGAATCTTGACTCTCACAGTGGGTAGGAACACAGGGTATCAGTGGAGTTTCTTTCTGGGGCAGAAAGAAACTTTTCTTTATTGCCCACTTTGCCCCAGTCTTGGTCAGCACAGTAGTTCTCCCAGGTTAGGGCATACCCCCCAAAATGAGTGACTACCATCTGATGGCAGTTACTTGATTTGGAATAAAGCTTGGAAAACCTCTTGTCCATAGGCATTGGCAATAAGAGAAGCAGTCTCAGTGTGCAGGTAGGGGGGGAGGGAGAAAGCCAGTATCTCAGTGAACTAGCTGTAGCCTTGGTTGGGCAAGCAATAATCCAGTAGACTGGACAGAAGTTTAACAGGAAGAGGCAGGAGATGAGTCAGCTTTAAGAGGGTGTGATAAGCACTCTGCATAGACTTGTTGAATGAAAGCTGCGTGTGCATTTGGAGAACACGTCGACCCACTGTATCCATCCCAGATTCATTGTGAGAATATGCACACATGTCGAGGAAAGTAAGAGGAGCCAGAAGAAAGTAAATCTGGACAGAACCGTTAGCCACCTATTCTTTGAATATGTTTCTGCACCACATTTGCATCAGAGGGAGGGGGGAGAGATACAAGAATTACTGGCTCAAATGTTTCAGCAGACTTTGATGACAAAGCTAAGCAGACACAGGGGAGACTCCAGGAAGACAAAATTAAAACAATACCAAGAATTTTCAATAACTGGTGAGTGTCAAAAGTAGTTATACACTGAAGAAAGGACACATTTCACTGGTTTACTCTAGGCAAGTTACTAAACAAACAGACAGCCAACCTATCAATTCAACAGCAATGACAACAACACGTAAGGAAAAAGGAATACAAAATTGTGCTCATATAGTATTTGAAATCCCCAGTTTTCTGCCAAAATTACAAAGTGAACTCTTGAAAAAATTTTTTAAGGTTATCAAAAGTGATATGGAGTAAGGAGAGGGTAATTGAAATCCTTCACCAGGGATTTGTCTATTAAGAAACATATGAAGTAAAAGTTTTAAAACATAGGCCATTTAATCAACCCACCAAAAGAAAGATGAAAAAAAGGTCTATAGTAAAATAATGTAAAGAGTGGGCTTGTGTAAATCAATAATTAAAATAAGAATTGATTAAATTCCAATATTCATATATAAAATTTCCATATTCATAGTTTAAAAACAAAAAATATGCTTGGTTTTAGGAGACAAAAATTATAAATACAAGGATGGGGTATCATATGTATATCTCCCTACATACAAGCAGTCATACATATGTACATACATACATGTATACACCAGGTAAGTGCTAAAATAGCATACTTAGTATTGATTAGAATGGTTAGCATGATTAGAGTGTATGACTAAAAGAAATAAAACAAGAGAAATACATGATTTTAACAAAGGCATACTTCTGCTGTTGATTCCCAAATGATCATCAATAAAAACACATTTATGGGTTTAAGTGAAGTCCTTTAGACTTACTAAAATATGGAAGAAAATAAGCTGACATGGTCTCAGTATTTTGGAATGGGAAAATTATGGAAAGGTTTTAGAGCCTATTTTGGGTTATTTTAAGGCAGGTCTTGCAAGCCAGGAAGCTGGTTGGGATTGGACAGTGTTTATAACATACCATTTTTGGATTGAGGCAGGTCTTTAAGTCTTAAAGAACAAGATGTTTTAGTTCAATCAGTCTTCTAAGCAAAGTATTTCTTGAAGCAAGAAGGTCCTGTTTTTCCTGTTTTTATTCCTAGACCTTATATAGTTGAACATAAGTACAGAAAAGTATGGCTTGTACCAGTATTGTGTAATGAAGGAGTGCCGATTTCATTGCTTACTACCAGGAAGCTAATAGATATTAAAATTTTTTGGTATTATTTAAATTTTTATCCAAGCAATGAGGATTATATATCCCACTGAAACATTCATTAAAAACTAAAAAATATCCTTAATTCAGTTAAGAAGGAAAATGCATATAATTATTTTTAAAAATTTCTAAGCATATTGTCGACTACAATGTAAAGTTAAATAAAAATATAAACATCAATTTACAAAACACTGAAAGCTAAAACAGTCAAGTCATTCTCCTGGTGAATATTTAAATATAAAGGGCCCCCACAAACAATAGCTTTGATTAACAGGAAATTAATACTAATTAACAAAGCGAAAAAGAAAATACTGCAAATAGAAACCTGTGAGCTCTAACAGTGTTCACAAAAACATGCATATATTTAAATTAACATTTCAGGAAACAAATTCAGAATATTTTCTTTTTCTATGTGCTTTTAGGAAAGAGTGGAAAGATTGATATGAGGGCTTTGGATTAAAATTATTAAAATAATAGTAAAGATATTAATTGACTTCAGAAGCATTTAAGTTATAGATTATCTCTTTCTCTGTTATATATCTATCAGTGTGTGTGTATTTCCCCAGTATTAGTGTCTCTAGCCAACTCCTCATTTATGCTTTTGTAATGTAAATATGTTCAAAACAGTGAAATATAAAGAGATTCGATAAAGCATTTTAAAAAGTCCATTGGCTTAATGAGATTTTTGCTATCCATTTAGTGTTCTGGAACCAATTCCAACAGGCATGTGTGTGATGGTTTCCCCATACTCTCAACAAGCAGGGCTCTGGACACCACCTGGGTGTCCCTCAATTTAGCTCAGTTCTGCCACTATCTACCGCAACATGATTCCATAGTTTAAAAGGACAGTCCCTCTAGACTGCTCCTTTCACCGCTTCAGAAGCAAGCTCCTTTTGGGTTTTTATGGAGGCTTCATTATAAAGGCAGGATCAACTAAATCACTAGGCACTGGCAACTGATTCAAATTCTAGTCCCACTCTCTTACCTGGGAGTCTGGAGGTTGGGACTTAAAAGTTCCAACCCTCTCACACAGTGTTGGTTCTCCAGCCAACCAGCCCCCATCCTTAGTTAAAGGAGACACCTTATGGTTCTCCTCAGAAAATAACAAAGCCTTTTAAGAACTCTGTCAGGCATAGTGGACAAAGACCAAATGTATATATAGTTTATTTCTAATTATAAATCAAAATATCACACTATCTTTTTTTGCTCACAGGATAAGAAATCATGTTTTTCTAATAAACCTTTTACTTTTTATTATTATTTTTTATTTTTTTAGTAAGCCTTTTAAAATAAAGAAGAGCATATGGCTAAATCATAATGTGAATGCATCTCTGAAATGTTTAAGAACTCTGAAATGAGAATGGCATTTAATATTTTTATTTCAAACAATTAAATGGAATAATTGCTTCCAATAACAGCAGTGTATTATATTTAATTTTAAGTACACATCATTTTTCTTCTTAACCTGGATAATTGAATTGTCCTCAGTTTCTTAATATACCCATTTGTGAGTAAGATTATAGTCTCATAAAATAATTCAGCAAATAGAGGACTGGATTATTTTATGAGACTATAATTTTACTCACAAATGGGTATATTAAGAAACTGAGGACAATTCAATTATCCAGGTTAAGAAGAAAAATGATTTCCATATTAATTTGTACAAACTATTGATATGCTTTCAAAGCATGGGATTAGTTAAGTGCTAATAATCGAGAATAACTGTATCCACTATAGATATGCAGATGTATAGATACATATCTCTGTAAAACATAGATATATCTGTCGAATAATGAACTCTTGAATTAACACAGGCATGTCCCATATGTATCTGCCATACGGCTTCTGCATGTCCACTCCAGACCAGATAAGACTAAAATAGGTGCAATCGAACAATTATCCCTAGGTTTCTTACTTCCCAAAGATCAGTTGGAACAGAGCACTGGTAAGTAGATAGTTGAAGAGGTGAAATTACAAGAGAACAGAAAGTCAAAAGATAATGTCAAGTGAAATAGACTCAATCCAATTTATTCTTATCCTTTTTGAGTGAAGAGTTTATAGAAATGACTTAAATTAGTCTGTTCCCCTTGGCTGCTGCTTAAACTCCCTGTTGGTCAAATAAGGAATATTCATGTTAAAATTTTCAGTTCCCTCAGCGATTTCATGGAACAACTATATTCTACTTTTGCTGTCAATAATTTTTGAAAAATTGTTAATATTGAAGAAAAATGGATACCATTTTAGACACTTTTAGGATTTAGGTTTAACAAGAAGCACAGAAAAGCACAGAAATGGAAAAGAACAAAGATGTGTTGAATTTTAAGGGTGAAATGCAACAGGATATAAAGACAAAATGTTGAAAAGGCAGTATATAAAAGATTACCTTGTGAAGTGAGATTAAACACGAAGGAAGAAGAATGCACAGTATTCTTTTACACTTTTTATCTGTAATATAATACAATGAAATACAATTTACGTTTTCAAGATTAAACTTGCTTCTTCAAATAGTCAAAATCTGAAATCTAGTATCTTATTTTTTGCACAGTCCTTTTTCCTCAGTTCCTTCTTTTCATTTTTAAAGAGACATTTTTAGAAAATAAAATGAACTCTTACATTTTGTGAATTCCTGAGTTCTTACTGAAGGTGGCATTGTTGGAGTAAATCAGCTCTCCTTCTGATCCCAATAAAATATTTGGCATACTAGCCGAAAGTGAACGTAGGAAAATTTTACTTAGGCCTTTTCAGAATTCATCTTTGGTATCTACTCTGTGGGCTTTACAGAACAAACTTAGAGCAGCATGAGAACATTGTGACTTTACTTTCCAAGGTAGTGGAGTTAAGGGGCATGCCATAAGCTATAGGTTCCCTGGTTTGGGATTTTATTAAATTTGTATAGAAACCTTGTTAGAAATAAGGTTTTCAACTTTTTGTTGTGTTAAACAAGGTGCCAAACATTTACCAGCTTAATTTTTTAAAGGAAATGTATTTTTCAAAATTCAAAATTATAAATAGAAGGAATAAAATGGAAATAATGTTTAAAGTTAATTCATTTTGGAATACACATTACAATTTAGGAAAGATAAACTTACAAACTTTAAGTTAAGGATGGTTCTTTAAATTGAATGGCACTTCACCTCTTGCTGGGGTTAGAATTGCCAGATAAAATATGGAACAACAGTTAAATTTGGATTTGTGTTCAACATTTAGGACATACTTATACCAACAACAGCAACAAAACGTTGTTTATCTGAAATTAAAATTATCTGGTTATCCTCCTTTATTTTTTATTAAATCTGGAATGTGTATAAACTCTATAAACTCTATATGGAATGTAATTTAATCACATACCTACTAACCTTTATTTGCAGTTAAGCATTTGAAAATGTTGATGCTAGAACACAAAGCAGAAGTGGACAGATGAGCTGTCATCAAATTTGTGAAATGATTGACACTTTTTCTAAAATGTTATCTCATGTTCCCAAACTTCTCTCTTTATATACATTTTAAACTTGCTTTTCATCTAATTAAATAATGTTTTCTAAGACAATAAGATGACAGGTGATTAGAAATAAGAATTTAGTAATATCAATATAAAACAATTATAAATCTATTTTCAGATTTATTTTAAGAATAGATATAGACAACTGTAAAATGAATTTTGAATTTTGAAAATGTTCCTTTTTCTATATATCCTTGTCAACACTTGTTTTTTGCATTTTTGATATTGACCATTCTGACGGGTGTGAAGTAATGCTTGCATTTGCCTTTCTTAATGTTTAGAGCCTTTGAGCATCTTTTCATGTTTGTTGGCCATCTGATGTCTTTTTTTTTTTTTTTAATTTATTTGACAGAGATCACAAGTAGGCAGAGAGGCAGGCAGAGAGAGAGAGGAGGGGAAGCAGGCTCCCCGTTGAGCAGAGAGCCCGATGCGGGGCTCCATCCCAGGACCCTGAGATCATGACCTGAGCCAAAGTCAGAGGCTTTAACCCACTGAGCCACCCAGGCGCCCTGGCCATCTGTATGTCTTTGAAGAAATATGTCTGTTATGTCTTCTGCCCACTTTTTTTTTTTTTTTTTTTTTGGTGTTGAGTTCTATCAGGTTTTTTAAATATATATTTTATATTTATATTTTATATATTTTGGATACTGACCCTTTATCAGATATGTTACTTGCAAATATCTTCTCCCATTCAGTCAGTTGTCTTTTAGTTTTATTGATTGTTTATTTTATTTTGATGTAGTTCCAGTAATTTATTTTTGCTTTTGTTTCCTTGCCCCTGGAAACATATCTATAAAACTGTTGCTGTGGCCATTGTCAGAGAAATTAATGCCTGTGCTCTCATCTAGGTTTTTTTCTGGTTTCAGGTCTCGCATTTAGATACTCAGTCCATTTTGAATTTATTTTTGTGGATGGTGTAAAAAAGTAGTGTAGTTTCAATCTTCTGCATATAGCTGTCCAGTTTTGCCAACACCATTTGTGGAGGAGACAGTCTTTTTCCTGTTCCACATTATTGCCTCCTTTGTTGAAGATTAATTGATCTTATAATGTGAGTTTATTTCTTCATTCCTCTTCTGAGCTCTGTCCAGCTCCAATGATCTGTGTCCGTTTTTGTGCCAATACAACACTGTTTTGATTGCTACAGCTTTGTAGTATATCTCGAAATCTGGGATTGTGATATCTCCATCTTTGTTTTTCTTTTTCAGGACAGCTTTGGCTATCCGAGGAGTTTTGTGGTTCCATACATATTTAGGATTATTTGTTGTAGTTCTGTGAAAATTGCTGTTGGTATATTGAAATATGCTGTGGGTTACATTAAAGCTGTAGATTGCTTTAGGTAGTATAGATATTTCAACAGTATTTGTTCTTCCAGTCAATGAGCATGGACTGTCTTTTCATTTGTGTCGTTTTTTATTTCTTTCATCAGTGTTTTTTTCCAAAGGATTTTATTTATTTATTTTAGAGAGAGAGTGCAAGTGGGAAGAAGGACAGAGGGAGAGGGAAACAGAGAATCCCAAGCAGATTCTGCACTGAGCTAGGAGTCTGATGCAGGGCTTGATCCTGGGACCCTGGGATCCTGACCCGACCTGAAATCAAGAATCCCTCACTTGACCAACTGAGCCACCCAGGCCCTTCCTCATCAATGTTTTATAGTTTTCAGGCCTTTCTCCTACTTGACCAAGTTTATTCCTACATATTTTTTTTGGTGCAATTATAAATGGCATTTCTTTCTTCATTTCTCTTTCTGCTGCTTATTTGTTGTTTCTGTTTCTGCTGCTTAATAATTAGTAGTGTATAGAAATGCAGTGGATTTATGTAGATTAACTTTGTATCCTATGATTTTACTGAATTCATTTATCAGTTCTGGTAGGTTTTGATGGAGTCTTTTGGGTTTTCTATATATAATATCATGTCATCTGCAAATAATGAAAGTGTACTGCTTCCTTACCAATTAGGATTTTTTTTTCCTTTTTCTTGTTTGGCTGCTGTGGCTAGGACTTAATATTATATTGAATCAAAGCAGTGAGAGTAGACACTCCCGTCTTGTATCTGATCTTAGGGAGAAAGCTGTCAGTTTTTCATCATTGAGAATGACATTTGCTGTGGGTTTTTCATCTGTGGCCTTCATTATGTTGAGGGATAGTCCCTCTAAACCATTTTGCTTAGGATTTTTATCATGAATGAATGTTGTTATTTGCCAAATACTTTTTCTGCATCTATTGAAAAGATACTATGGTTTTTATCCTTTCTCTTATTGATGTGATGTATTGTATTGATTGATTTACAAATATTGAACCGCACCTGATTGTGGTGAATTTTTTTTTGATATATAGTTGGATTCATTTTGCTAATATTTTGTTCAGGAGTTTTGCATCTATATGTCTTTTTCTTTTATACTGTCTTTATCTGGTTTAGGTATCAAGGTACCTTGATATCTTAGAATGAATCCGGAAGTTTTTTTTCTCTTCTATTTTCTGAAATAGTTTGAGAAGAATAGGGATTGATTCTTCTTTCAATGTTTGGTAGAGTTTAACTCTGAAGCCATCTGGTCCTGGACTTCTGTTTTTGGGGATTCTTTTTTTTTTTTTTTTTGATTACTAATTACTGATTCAATTTTATTACTGGTGATTAGTCTGTTAAAATTTTCTATTTCTTGATGAATCAGTTTTGGGAAGTTATATGTTTCTAGGCATTTATCCATTTCTTCTAGCTTATCCAGTTTGTTGGCATATGATTTAACATAATATTCTCTTATAATTCTTTGTGGTTTTGTGGTGTCAGTTGTTATGGCTCCTCTCTCCTTTCTGCTTTTTTATTTGAGTTCCTCTTCTTTATCCCCTTCCCCTGTTCCTCCCCCTATTTTTCCTCGCCCTTCTTCTTCTCATCTTCTTCTTCACAAGTCTGGCTAAAGGTTTATCAGTTTTATTGAACTTTTCAAAGAATCAGATCCTGATGTCATCTGCTCTATTGCTTTTTTTTTCTTTTAATTTCTATTTTATTTACTTCTGCTCCAATCTTTATTATTTCTTTCTACTACTTTTGGGTCTTGTTTGTTCTTTTTCTAGCTCTTGAGATGTGAGGTTAGGTGGTTTACTTGAGCTTTTTCTTGTTTGTTGAAGTAGACCTGTATTGCTGTAAACTTCCCTCCTGGAACAGCTTTTGCTGTGACCCAAAGATTTTGGACCATTGCATTTTCATTTCCATTTGTGTCCATGTATTTTTATTTTTAATTTCTTCTTTGATTTTTTGGCTGACCCATTCATTGTTTCATAGCATGTTACTTTGCCTCCGTTTTTCTTGAGGTTGATTTCAGTTTCATAGCATTGTGATCAGAAAAGATGGATGATATGATTTCAGTCTCTTTGAATTTCTTGAGACTTCTTTTTTGGCCATATATGTGGTCTGTTCTGGAGAATGTTCCATGTGCACTTAAAAAGAATGTGTCTTCTGCAGTTTTAGGATAGAATCTTCTGACTGTATCTGTTTGATCCATCAGGTCCAGTGTGTTATTCAAAGCCACTGTTTCCTTGTTGATTTTCTATTTGGACGCTCTGTGACTTGATGTAAGTGGGGAATTAAAGTCCATTACTATTATTATATAACTGTGAATTACTTCCCTTATTTCTAATTTGCTGCTTTCTGTACTTGGGTACTCCTGTGTTGGGTGTATTAATATTTACAATTATTATATCTTCTTATTGGATTGTCCCTTTTATGATTATATAGTATCTTTCTCTGAGCCTTTTTGAAGTCTTTGTTTTAAGGTCTATTTTGTCTGATACAAGTATTGCTACCTGGGCTTTCTTTTCACTTCCATTTCCATGATAAATGCTTTTCCATCCCTTCATTTTCAGTCAGTACTTATCTTTAGATCTGAAATGTGTCTCTTGTAGGCAGCATATACATGGGTCCTGCTTTCTTATCCATTCTGTCACCCTATCTCTTTTGATTGGGGCATTTAGTCCATTTATGTTTGAAGTAGTTATTAATAGATATGCACTTCTTTCCCTTTTATAATTAGTTTTATTGTTTTTCTCCATCCTTCTTTTCTTGCTCTCTTCTCTCATGGTTTGCTGATTTTCTTTAGTAATATACTTGACTTTCTCTTCCACTTTCTCTCTCTCTATCTCTCTACCACTCCCTCCCTCCCTCTTTTGCATGACTATTACTGTTTTTTGATTTGTCAATACCATTGAGTATGTATATAATATCTTCTGCGTATAGTAGTCTATATTAAGTTGATGATCACTTACATTGGAACTTATTCTTTACTCTCCCCCTACTCATGTTTGAGAGTAAGATGTCATACTTGTACATCCTTTAATTTGTGAATCCTTTGACTGATTTTTGTAGATATACTTAATTTTACTGCTTCTGTGCTTGCTACTTTTTTTATTCCTGCTTATGGTCTTTCCTTTCCATTCAAAGAGTCCTCTTTTCACTTTTATTATAGGGCTGGCTTAGTGGTCGTGAATTCCTTTAAATTTTGTTTGGGAAACTCCTTAGCTCTCCTTGTATTGTGAACGATAGCCTTGCTGGATAGAGTATTCTTGGCTGGAGAGTTTTTTCTTTCAGCACGTTGAATATATCATATGACTCTCTTTTGGCCTGCCAAATTTCTGGTAAAAAAATCAGATTATAGCCTTATGTAGTTTCCTTTGTATGTAACTATTTTCTTTTCTCTTGCTGCTTTTAAAATTCTCATCCTATTACTACATTTTTTTCTTTTAGTTGCTATGTGTCTTGGTGTGGAGCTCTCTGGGTTGATCTTGTTGTGGACCTTCATGGTCTTCTGGGTCTGAATTTCTGTTTCCTCCCTTAAATTTGGGATGTTTTTAGTTATTATTTCTTCAAATAAATTTTCTGCCCCCATTTCTCTGTCTTTTCCCTCTGAGATCCCTTTAATGTGAATATTATTGTGCTTGATGGAATCACTGAATTCCCAAAGTGTATTTTCATTTTATTATAACATTTTTCTCTCCTCTTCAGCTTAATTGCTTTCTGTTGCTCTGTTCTCCAGATCACTAATCTGTTCTTCTGTTTCCTCTAATCCACTATTTATTCCACTACTTTATTTTTTAATTTCAGTGATTGAGTTCTTCATTTATGATTGGTTCTATTTTGTGTTTTCTATCTCTTTGTTAAGGGTCTCACTGAGGTCCTCCACTCTTAATCCAGTGAATATCTTTATAACCATTACCTTTAATTCTCTATCACACATATACTTCTCTCCATTGTGTTTAGCTCTCTTTCTGTGATTTTGTCTTGTTTCTTTCATTTGGGACATATTCCTCTGCCTCGTCATTTTATCTAACTCTCTGTGTCTGTTTCTGTGTGTTAGGGAAGTCAGCTGTGTCTTTTGCTCTTGAAAGTAGTGGCCTTATAAAGAAGAGGTCCTATAATGCCATGCAGTGCAGTGTCCCCTATTTACCAGAACCTGGTGTTGCAGGGGTGTCTCCTATGTGTATTGCTTATGCCTTGTGGCTAAGCCACTTTTGCCTTCAGTCTGGTTGTCTGTGATGGCTCGCTTTTTCTGTTGTGGGCAGGTTTGGTCCCTATGTTGTTATTGGGGTAGTCTGTGGTTGCCTTGCACTTGGATTGAGTCAGACCAGGCATTTGCCATAGAGGCGATTGCGGCAAATTGCTGGGTGCTTTCCTCTGTGAAGCTTTTGTTGCTGTGTGGGACCTGTAGTCAGACCAGTTGGCTGCCTCCAGCCCCCTACTCAAGCTTCAGTTGGACTGGTGTGTGTGGTTATCTTGCCCTCTCCCTGGGACAGGAGACAGTTTGGAATGGTGCTCATTCCTGTCAGGGCTGCTTGCACCCTGCCAGACTTTTGGCACCATTTTGGATAGGTTCCAGCCAGGGCCCAAGGGCATATGAATGGGGTAGGTCCACAGGAGAATGAAGGCCTGGGAATGCAGTGTTAGAGAGGTTTTTGCAGGTCTGCAGTAAGGGTCACCTGGAACCAAGGCCTGGCTGGAGGGGGCATGTTTGCAGAACAAAGGGACAGTGTCCACTCTTAGCAAGTTATGCAGGGAATGTTAACATGGCACTGGCTCCCATAAGTGTCTGTGTCTCGGCTGGAGGACAGGGAAGGAAGTGGCACCAGGCAGCTCCTTTGCTCCTGAAGAAGTCTCCCATCAGTCCTGGCCCCTCCAGCACAAGCTCTGAGATTAATAGATAGTTCATTCTCCCATATACCCCTGGTATTTTTCAAACTGCTCTTTTTATGCTGTATCTCTAAGGGGCTGTTTGTTGTACCATCTCTTTAAGGGTGGAGACTCAGTTTCATATTATCCTCCCAGCTCTTCCAGAGCCAAGCCCACTGATTTTTAAAATATTAGGTTTAGTTAAGTCCTGCAGATTGTAAGAAGTAGTGAAATTAGCCACTCGGATTATCTTGTGGTTCTAGTCCCTGGAGTGCTGATCATTTCCCCTTTCCGTGCTCAGTGTGTTTCTCCCTTCTGTAGACCATCCCACAAGTCAGTCTGTCTCCTGACCACATCTCTGCCCTTCCTACCTGCTTGGTTGTAGCCTCTTTACATTTAGCAGTGGAGGGTCTGTTCTGAAAATCTTTGCTTTGTTTTCTGGGTCAGTTACTCTGATGTGGGTGTTACCTAGTTGTAACTGCGGAACAAGGTAAGCTTAGGGTCCTCCTACATTGCCATCTTCCCCAAAAGTCCATATATATATGGATTTTTAAAGAAACTAATAAAACTGTGAAAAAGGCAAAGGACATGAAAAGTCAGAAACAAAGAGAAATAATTTTCAAAGGTAAAATATGTGCAGTCTCTTTAATAGTAACATAAATGCAAAAGAAAAAAAAAAACTTTGTTTCATTAAAGTATAGGGAAAATTATCACATAATGAAAGAGGCCAAAAGGTGGGGAATACATACTATTAATGTGTTAAACTAGATAATTTATACAACCTATTTTGAAGAAATATTTGACAATAAAAACAAACAGCATATGCCATTCAACTCAGAAACACCTTATCTTGAAATATGTCATAAATAATAATGAAAAGATACACTAGCATACATGAAAACATTCCTTGCTGAGTATTTATACTAAACTTTGAATAGAGGTTTTATTAACTTTATTAAATATTTTTATAATGGTATTACATGCAGACTGTGTAAAAATTAGAAAGAACTAAGTGCATTGACATAAAAAGTAACTGGTGACATATTCTATCATGAAAGTAGATACAGCATGGTATATATGACAAGCCCATTTACTAAAAAGATAACGAAGTACAATCAGATACAGATAGATATATTGAGAGAAATATAATATATATGCCAAGCTCAGGTCATTCTTTTAGATTGGTACAGACCTAGAAAACAGTGTAACACACAAAGGGTGCATGTAAAATGATGTTATAAGTGAAGTAGTGCCATTTCCCAGTTCTTTTCAAGTTCCTCAAAATGGTGAGCATAAGCTCAGTGATCAATGTCTTTGGGAAGAGTAGAGGAAAGAAACTACATGTTTACAGTTTTATAGTTTTAGGCTGGTAGTGGGGTCAATTTAAGCATGTAAGTATCTCTCTGCTGGTTAATTCATATCCTTTTTGAATAATAATTAAATACTCTGTGTACTGTGTCTTCCCTTATTCCTGTATCACTAGTCATGCAATCTGACCAATGGCCTTCTGCAAGGCTATATTTTTATTATTTTGTTCACATGCTGTGTAATGTAGCTAGAGTTTTCTTTTACTTTAGTGAAATATTTTTGGTCTGTGTTCCTCATCTGCTATCCATTTACTGTTTGGTGTTTGGGGGGGTATGTATTTGCACCTCAATCATCCTTTAGTCATTCTTTGTCTGCTACTGTGAAGGATAGAATAAACTGGGAATCATGTTCCAATAAAAGAGTCATCAGCTTTGCTCCTAAGAATGAGCTGCACTTAAGTGCTGTCAGTATTCTTTTTGGCTTAATCAAAGATCTGAAACCTCAGGCACTCAGGAACTACGTTCCTAATATCAGCTGTCATTCAGAATATACATTAATTTTCACATTATAGTCTTCTATTATTCCCTAAAATATGTGAGGTCTACTATACCTCATTTTTTTTTCTTTTCCTCCCCTTCTGGAGCAAATTATCTTGTGAATATTGACCAACAGATTCTAAAGTTTATATGGAGAAGCAAAAGACCCAGAATAGTCAACACAGTACTGGGGGAGAATGAAGTTGGAGGGCTGATGTTATCCTACTTCAAGACTTAATAAGAAGCTACTGTAAACAGAACGTGTGGCATTCATGAAAGAGTGGACAAATCGGTGAATGAATTGGAATAGAGAGCCAGAACCAGACCCATACAAATACCGTCAACTGATCTTTGACAAAGGAGTAAGAACAATACAAGGGGCAAAATGGTCACTTCAATAAATGGTGCTGGAACAATCCACATCTAAAAAATGAATCTAAACACTGCCCTTACATGTGTTACAAAAATAAAAATCAATGACCTAAATGTGAAATGCAAAATTACGAAATCCTAAAAGACAGCATAGGAGAAACCTAACTGACCTTGAGTATGATGATGACTCTAGGTCCAACACCTATAGATATATATTAAAATATATGAGATAGGCTTCAATAAAATAAAATAAAATTAAATTAAATTAAATTAAAATGGAAAACTTCTTGCTCTGCAAGATGCATGTCAAGAGAATCAGAAGACAAATCACAGACTAGGAGTGGGGAGCTTATTTGAAAAAGACACATATGATAAAGGACTGATATCCAAAATAAAAAGAACACTTAAAACTCTACGATAAGCAATTTAAGCAAATAAACATGAGGAGATGTTACGTATCATACATAATCAGGCAAATGCAAATTGAAACAATAATGAGATACTATTGCACACTTTTTAGAATGGCCCAATTCCAGAAAACTGAAAACACTAAATGCTGGCAAGGATGTTGAGCAATGGGAATTTTCATACATTTCTGGTGGAAGGCAAAATATCACAGTCATTTTGGGAAGAGGGTTTAGTATTTTCTTACAAATCTAAACATATTCTTACCTTGTGATCCTGTAGTTGTGCTCCTTAATATTTATCCAAGGAATTGAAAACTTATGTTTACACAAAAACCTGTACATGGATAGTTCATAGCAGCTTTACTCAAATGCCAAAACTTGGGAGCAATCAAGATGTCCTTCAGTAGTAGGTGAATGGATAAATAAACTGTGGTACATCCAGACTGTGGAATATTATCAATGTTAAAGGGAAATGAGCTATGAAGTCTTGAAAAAACATGGAAGAACCTTAAAGGCACAGTACTAAATGAAAGAAGCCAATCTGACAAGTGATTTACTATATAACTAAATATATGACATTTGGAATTTAAAAAAATATGGAGACATGGAGATGCTAATAAGATCAGTGGTTGTCAGGATTTAAGAAGGAGGGAAAGATGACTAGGTAGAACACAGATGGTTTCTAGGGCAGAGAAACTACTCTGTATGATATTACAATGGTGGATTATATACATCTATCCAAACCTATAGCTTTTACACCTAGAGTAAACCTGAATGTAAATTTTGGATTTTGGGTGTTAGTGATGTGTCAATGTAAGTTCATAAATTGTAACAAAAGTACCAATCTGCTGTGGGATGTTGATAGTGAGGGAGGCTGTGGTGTGTTGGGGAAAGAGGGTATACGTGAAATCTCTGTACCTTCCCTTCAGTTTTGCCGTGAACCTAATACTACTCCAGAAAGAAAAGTCTTTAAAAATACATTAGCTATGGATAAATTAAAAAAAAATTAAAATGTAAAATAGGAGTTTGTGTTAGATTTTAGTTATTGTGTCCAGGAAAGTTGAAAAGAAGCAAAATAACAAAAACACCTGGATATTTGGGTAAAGTTCAGTAGAAAATGAGAATACTTAAAATGTTAGATATTCTTCTAGGAAAAGAAACACAAAATGCCAAGGCCCTAAGATGGTTGCTTTCAACTAGAAATTACTCTGACCCTCTAGGACATTGGCAGTCTTTGGATCCAGTTTTGGTTGTCAGAACTTAGGGCAGGGCTTTCTTCTGGCATCTAGTGAGTAGAGACCAGTAGTATACAGAAAAGACCCCTATGACAAAGAATTATCCAGCCCAAATACCTGGTCAGTAATGCTAATGTTGAGGAATCCTGCTTTCTGATAATTCAGACACAGCAAGGAGATTAGTGGGGCTTGATCAGAGTGAGAGGAAGGGTGAGCTGTAGAATATGAGAGGTAACATTGGAGGAAAAGGGAGCACATTGTCTGTGAGAGAGGGGCGAGAACTGCAGGGTTGGTAGTAAAGCAATACCATGAGCCTACACGTGTTTTAACAGGATCCACATGCTGGAGAATATCATGCTGGGATACATGACAAGGGAAGAGGCTATTTACAATAATACAGGCAAGCAGTGATGTCATGGACCATGCTATAGCAATGGGGGAGGTGAGAGGTAGCCAAAATTTGAATACATTTTGAAGATGGAAAAAATTTGTTGCCGTATTAAATATGGGGAGAGGGAAAGAGAAAGAGACAGAGATAGGGTAAGAAAGGACAGCAACAGCAAAAGTAAAGTTGCCATTGACTGAGATGGGAATGCCTCTGGTAGGAGGTCCTGACTGTCAGAAGCTCAGTTCTCTGTATTAGTTTTGAAATCAAATCTCTTTTGTGTCACTGTATTTGAGTTCCTATGATCATGCCTATGTTTCATGAGTTTGAAAACATCTAAGAAAGAAATTTGGGAGTTGAGATGGATTTTAGATGTCTAATTTGTATGTTATAAATACAACAATTGAGGATATTGGAGATGTTTAAATAGTGACATTGGAAACCGTAGAAGAGAGCAGATAACAGCTTCCTGATTTTGATAACCTGCTATTTTGGGAAAAGGAGAAAAATTATTCGGGAGTCTCCCATAAGACAGACTTAAGAACAATGGGAAGAACTTAAAAGGTGGCAGATTTTGACTCTAAATAGTGGGGAAAGAAAAGGATGGCAGCTTAAAAATAACAGAAAAACCAGGTGAAGTCTTTGTTTGCTATTAGTAGTTCATGCTCAATGTGAATGATTGTCTCTCAGAAATATTCTTGGATTAGAAGAGATAGCTCTTTAACATCTTGTTCACCCAAAGTATGAAGTAGAAAATACCTTTTACTGCCATTTGCTATTGTCTTGCTATTAATGCTGTCTACTAATGTACTACACTTAGGTCCTTGGCTGTCAGTGAATGTGGAAAATATGCCAAATTGTATTCAACAATATTTATCTAGGTTATATTTACTACATGTTAGTATGAGTTCCAGTTTTATCAAATGATTCAGGTGCAATAAACAACATTAAACCATCTTTTCTTGATTCTCAGTGAATTAACATGGACCGTTTTTTTTTCCCATAAATCTGCACAAAAAAATGATAATTTTCACCGCAGTGTAATTACTAGTGCAGTTCTTTTCCCAGGTGCTGTTGTTAAAGAAGGTTATGCCTTCTAGACTCAGAACTGTCTGAAGAAATCCATTTTGCTAGTTTTCTCTAGTCAGCACTATTTAACATTTTTTGGCCAAAGATAAATAGTATCTGGAGGGCATTGTACACTTTGTTCTCCATTTTAAAATGTGCAAATAGGAAAAGCTAATGTCTATTTTTTTGCAATTATTAACTTTTTCTTGAATGAGAAAGATATGATTACAGCTAAATTTCCTAACACTTGTCAGTTATGAATTTAAGAATGCCTGAAGCAGTCTGAAACTACTTGAGCTGCTTTGGGCTATTTTAGAAAATAATTTGATACGTTTTTTGAGCATTTCAGAGGGGCATGACCCTTTTTCTTAATGGCTGCAGCTCGAATTCTTACATGAGTACTTTGGTATGGAGTTTGGTATGACATATGGAAGAATATATGAAAAAATGAATAATTAATAACCATCAGCATTATGATTTTCTTTTAAATATAGGAGTCTGAGGTAAAGTGGATATAGATTGAAAAGTTATTGCTTCCACTATTTTGAGGATGTTTATCTTCAGTATTACTTCCTGAGCATCTTGGTCTACACTTAGTTTTTCTTCTTTAAAATCAGGACTATAGTTGGCTGATAAGGGAAGACTTCAGGCATTTTTATCAGCTTATACTTTGGCAGGACAGGCTGATGTGACAGGTAAAAAAGAGACCCCCCTAAATGCTGATTCTCCTTGCACTATTGG
Source organism: Lontra canadensis (assembly GCF_010015895.1). NCBI lineage: Eukaryota > Metazoa > Chordata > Mammalia > Carnivora > Mustelidae > Lontra > Lontra canadensis. The sequence goes on from NW_022631038.1 coordinate 10,464,750, forward strand.
TTCATCATTTTGACAGACAAATCAACCCAAAAGGCAAGAAAACTATTTTTGGATGGTGCTAACTTTATTTATTTATTTATTTATTTTTTTTTGACAGCACATACCATCATTGTTGTCAGAACTGGTTGGAAACACAGACACAAGCCTATTGTATACTTTCATTTTGTTTGGCAGAGTCAGAATAGTTGATATCTTATGGTAGCATATACACCTAGCATATTCTATTACAAATTTCTCACAACACACAGTAAGCATTCACATGAATAATAATTCTACAGTTGGGAGTTCAAATTCTAACTTTTTCTTCAAGTACAGAATTTTAAACAAAAAACAGTGAGTAAAGGATTGGGTTACACAACTTACCCACTAAACACAGAAACTTTTTGTGGACTTGAGTAGGTAATTCACCTCTCTGCACCTATTTTCTCATCTGCAAAAAGGGATAATAATGATGTACTCCTTACGTTAGTCACAGGGAAGGAGCACACAAGTACAATATGTGAAAGTGCTGACAAACTGGATGCATCTTTATGAATATGAATTTATTTGCCATTATCAGTATATTACTTATATAACATCTCTCCCTTCATTAAGTCTAAACATAATTTTTCTAAGGACGAATGAGTCTTTCTCGTTGCACCAATAATCGGGCCCACCTTTATTGTGCATAATAGAGTTAATAAGGAGTACTGAACATTAGAGAAAACCAAGAGGACATAACAATTAATATAAATTAAAGAAAGTAGGGTAAATGAGAGAACAACTTAAGTGGAATGGAGGGATACATGGTGTGTGTGTGTATGTGAGAGAGACTGAGAGAGTTATTTGTAGCTTCGTGTGCATCAAGAGTAAAAATTGAGAGCAACTGTCACCAGTATGTGTGAGAGAGGGATTAGGAGCAACAGACAGGGCCGGGTCAAGGGTCCTACAAGGTAAGTGAGTTGTGCAAGCATAACGTTGAATCCTATCCTTATGTAAAATTTCAATATTTTGTTCATCGTAGATTTTTTGCGTTAACGTTGATTTCTCAAGACTGCATTGAAGTAAATAGGATTTGTGTTTATTACTGAGATTTGTAATGACTACTTAAATTTTGTACCTAAGGTTTTGCCTCTTGCCTCTCTCTAGTCTCTGCCCTTACTTGGCAACAGAGATGGAGGAAGGGCTTTAGAAGTTTGTTTTTCTTTTTTAATGCATACAAGTAATTAAATCTCTGCTTACCATTGTCTCATAGACTTAGAAAAAAATTTGTTTCAAATAATTTTGGGGAGTCAGGCTACCATTTCTTTGAGTGTGCCTTCATTTAAAAGTAAACTCATAAGCCAGCTTATTTTTTGTTGTTGCTGTTTTGTGTCTATTTGTTCATAAGAAATTGCATAAGCTATACTAAAAACTTTAACTCAGAAATCAGAAGAAAATCAAAAGCCATCCTTACTTTCAAGTTACAGAACATCTTTTGGTAAATAAAAGTGAATTGTGGCTTCTGAGAAGAAAGAAAAAGAGGAAGGAAAGAAGGAATGAATTTCTGTAGACAAAGAACATTAGATTGTGTGATACAACAATATAACATAAAAACTGAGAAATGGAAGTTAGAAAATCATTATTCAGGCAGTTACATTAATGAGGGGCCCAGCTGGAGCAAGAGGGACACATAAAAGGGTTCTGTGATAAAATATATATGAAGGAGAAATGATGAGGACATTTCATATTTTTATGAACAACCCAAAACCCTAAATGGTGACCTATAATTAAAATATTGAAGATTGAAAAATAATTCAACATATGTTCAGGAATATCTGCATTACCTTGATTTTTCTGACACATGTTCATAACTGGTGAGTGTCTCAGGAAGAAGATGGAGGAGGTTTCCATGGTGGAGTTCATGATAGAGGGGTGGTGAAGTAGAGATCACTGTGCATCTTCTCCCCTCTTTAGTCAGAGCTACATATCAGTGATTTCATTTCTCAACTTGGGGTTGGAAATCCATGCAAGATTTCATTTTTCTTAAAAATCTCTCCTAACTCTTTATAAAAACTATATATTTGAAAGATTTCAGAGTTAGCGCACAAAATTTCATTTTAAAATTTGAATGATGCCGTTTTTAAATTTCTTTTGAAGTATCAGAAACTTGAAATAGATGGCATACCATTTTTTTGTTTAATTAATCTGTGTGTCCAAAGATAGCACCAGTTGAGAAATTATCTAACTGCACAGTGACAGATCATAGCTGTCACTCTCATACTGTGAGTTTCACAAAATATCAAGACATTGAATTTGTATATGGTTAAATGGTATTGATAGCATTGCTTTTTCTAAGTTCTAAAACTAGAATCTTAAGGGTCTAAAATCTCAGAGGTAAATATTAACGTTTAAATAAAGAGAAATTGCCAAAAGAAGCCATCTTTGATCAAACATGGTTTATTCCTATTTGAAAGATTGAAAGATGTACAAAAGAATACAGCAACAGACTAAATGGAGATAATTTAACAAAGGATTTTATTGCAGTGGGTTTGAAGAACTCCTTTGAAGATATCCCATGCTTCATTTTGTCATACAAACAAGAGAGATTCTGTAAGCCTCTGATTTATCCCAAGTCACTTCTGATTTCATTTTGAGCATCCCGTGACTACAAGCAGCCCTGTTCCTATCTTGACATCACTGAGAAAAGTAACACATGTAGTCATCCCTCGATTAAAAGGTGAAGTTTGAAAAACACTCTTTGGTAGATGTTTTGAGTTCCTAAAGGAACACTTCAATATGTTTTTTGACTTTCTCAAGGAAAGATAGGGAGATGGAAAATATCGTGGGAAAGAAAATGGGTAAGAGAAGGAATTGTATTGGAGAAAAGCTGAGAAAAAAAGAGGCAGAAAAAGAGCAAGAGATGGAGAAGGAGACAACTGAAAAGGAAACGTAGTTTCTTTAGCTATCTTGGATGTTTCATATGTGACTCTAGAAGTCATTTTTGTCTTAGCAAAAAGGAAAAGTCACTAAATTGTCAGAAAGAAAGAGAGAGGGAGGGAAGAAGCGGAAAGGAAGAAAGGGGAGAAGGAAGAAGGAAGAAAAAAAGAATGGAGAGAGGGAGGGAAGAAATTCTTCTCTAGATGTTCATCAGGATTAGATTTAAAAATTCAAAAGTAGCTGGCTCATCTTGTCCTGAATTGAAAGCTTCTGTGTTTCAATTCTTTTAGAAGAATGGAAAATGAAAGTATGGAGTAGGATTCAAGCAATTCTGGAACCAAGCTCCACTTCATTATTAACAGTGGATGCTCAAGGTTGAAATGGAAGCAGCTTATAGATTCACCCCACTTTCTTATCACGTCGTCTGTATGTTTATTTTTTAGATGTTTGGTAACAGTCCAAGGGATAGATAAAAGCAGATGCTCTTCAAGTTCTTTACATTAGTTCTTTAACTTTAAAAAGAAGGTAAGAGTATTATCCCCATTTTAAAGACAGAGAAATTCAGTTTTAAAAGAAAGAACTTGTGCATGGTTACAGAACTATAAACTATCAAACCAGGCTTTAAATCTAAACCTTTCTGAAAGTGCATTTTGTAGTATTCAGCCCTTCTCCACGGTTACTTTTTCATTCCTATATCCAACACACCTTTTTCATTTATCAGCTGACGTTGTATTCTGCGACAGGTGAGTTGGTGGATCATTTCCTCCTTCTCAAAATCCTCATTTAATCTCCTTCTTTCCCCCTCTAGGCCTTCTACCCCATTCGTATGGCCTCGTTTATGTTTATTTTTATTATAACCCAGGATTCTCTTGTAAGCTATTTATTTTTCTCTTTTTACACACACTGTTACATGGTTGGACATGTATTCCGTTCTACAGTGCATACAGAAGGGCAATTAGGACTTCTATGCAGAGACTCCTGATTCTCTAACTACAGCCCACTTACCTGGCCTTATTAGTTCTGTGTATGCTAACGTTCTCAACTTTGCTTTCCCAGCATCTGAAATTCAAATGTAAGCTGAGTTATTCTTCACTCCAAACCTTTTGTTGTACTTCTATTCCCTATATCAGGGATGGCTCTTAGCTCGCAACCAAATGTGGGAAGTTGAGCATTATCACTTCTGAATCTTTCAGCCTAGCAATCTTTGGTGATTTTATTCCTTTGTAGCCTTAAAATAAGTGCTCTTTTGAAAGGCATAGGTAACCTCTCCTAATTCCTGTGAGGACCAAAGAGAGTATTTCTCAAATGTAATATGTGACCTATATCATCAAAGCCAAAGGAAAGCTACTTTTTCTTTCTGGGGTTTTTGCAAACAAAAATAAAGTGCAGACTATGACTTAAATGTAGGATCTTTGTAACAGCTGGAAAACTCAGTAGCTCAAGAGAACAGCAGTTTCACCTCTGGTTTCCTCAGGCTGCCATTTGTTGCTTGGATACATACACATCTTTGTTTCTGACTGTGCTCTCAATGTGGGTCTCATGTCTAACACCCAGCGTGCGACCAAGACAGGGAAATGTGGTGCTAGCATTCCAGTGGCGGGGTGATAGAAGGAACTAGTGTCTGTGACTTTCTTAACTCTAATTAATTTCTTTTTTAAGGGCAGTTGTAGGCATTATAGAGCCTGAAGATTGCTATTCAAAATGTCCCTAAGGCACTCCAAAGATGTGAAGAAAGTATCTCTCACTCACGCAAACCCACACTCACACACTCACCCTCCACCTCCACCGCCACCTCCTGAGCCCTACACACAATTGCTAGGAAACAAAGAGTTGATGATATAATCAACAATAGACTTGACTTCAGGTAGTAGAAAGTCTCTGGGATTGCAAGCTGTGTTTTCATTATTGACTGGTGTATCTAGTAGGCACGGGAGATATCTGGAAGTCATATTAGCAAGGAGTAAATTGTTAGTTGGTGGGGTGGAAATACAGATTATTTTTATGACTTACTCCAAAATATTTCTCTAGTCTGAGAATCGGCTCTGTTCCCTAGTCATAAAGGCTCATTCTGCAAGAGAGAGCAGAAGGCAGCATGCCATTCTAACAGATGTCTTACTTCTGCAACAAATACATTGTAAGAGCATGAAATAGGCCTTGGGAGGTGTCCTGATGTTGTTGGGGGGAAAAAAATACTTTGTTCTGGGAACACACATCTCCTTTTTTTTGTTAGTTCCAGTTTCTGTTGGGATTTGGTTGGCTGGGAAGAAGTGGCTAATTCAGCCTGCCCATCAGTTCATCAGACGTTCCTCAACATCACCAATGAGTAAAGTTTAGATTCGAGCTATGGTCCCCAACCCTGATTCCTGGCTGCAGCACTGGACAAAATTAATGGAATGTTTGTCAGTATCCTCCATTGGACCATACATGCCTGATGACAGGAATAGTGCTTAATTAATCTTTGTGTTTCTAGAATCCATTACAATGCTGAAATATATTTGGTATTCAGTAAATGTTGTTAATCCAAGGACATTAATTCAGCTGTTATGAACTTATTTTCAAGCAAATTTTTGGCTTGTTTTTGTTATAAATCAGTGGTTATAATGCAATTATTATTTTTTTAATAAAGGGGTTAATCCCAGCAAAAATATTTAAATATTGAGGCAAGTTAAATAGTGTATTAGTTTGCTCGTGCTGCCAAAACAAAATATCATGGACTGGTTGACCGAAATACACATTTATTTTCTCACAGTTCCAGAAGCTGGAAATCCATATAAGGTGCTGACAGGTTATTATCTTGGGCTTATTGACGGCCACCTTGCTGTGTCTTCCCATGGTCTTTTCCTCTGTTACACCTCTCCCTGGTAGCTCTCCTTTTCTTAACATGACACCTTCTCTAAACTCATTTAACTTTAATTCCCTTTTTAAAGACCCCATCTCCAAACACAATGGGATTGAGGGTTATAGTTTCAGCATATGGATTGGGGAGAACACAGTTCTGCCCATAATAAAGAGAATAATGTATTTATTTCAGGTATATTTTTATTACTTTATTCAGATTTATTTCATGCACAAGTGAAATATTTTCTACCTCTCTGTGTTTTAAAATATGCTTCAGAACTTTCCATCTGAAGACACTGTATCTGCTATAAGCTCTTTTATCATTTTATAATAAATATTGTTAAAAAAACACATTTAAGTCACAAGTAATGTGTGATAACCTACACTGAAAGTAATTTCATAATATCTATATTTGGTAGAGGGGCTAGAAATGAAAGAATGTGACATTTTAAATCCAATGTATCCTTTTGTTAAAGATGCTGTATATCACTTTTCATAACATAGTCTCTTGCCAAAAAAATAAATAGCTTTATCTTTGCCCTGGGTTCCACATATAAAAAAGATTTGCCCAGGTATCTCCAGATGTGACTCATGGTATTATTTTGTGATGTCAGTGATATGTGACATGTTAAATTGCATAACACTCAAAGCAAGTTTATCTTGGCATTTATGAATAATGACATTTACAGAGAATAAAAAAAATGAAATGGTGTATCGTTTTGTTTTCCTCAGATTTCAGAAATATTATTAGAGGCTTCTAAATCAATATAAAACTGGGAAACACAGACATTTAGATACTGAAAAGCTAAATGGATTTAGTAAGCTTAAACTACCAAAACATTTATTGCATCCCAGATTGTATTCAAACAAGAAATTGTGGCTTTTTAAAAAAACATATAAGCAACAAATGTACAAATGGAGGACCCATAAAAGCTTTAATTTTTGATAATTTTCAACGTATGTTCAGTAGCAGAGTCTAATTTAGATGTCATCCAAACACAGCCATACCTAGTCATTGGTTTCTCAAATTTTGTATTATGTTTCTTAGTCCATATGAAGAATGATGATTTTTTTTAAAAACTAAATGAAAGTGCATGAGTGAGCTAGTTTGTAAAAGAACGGATTTTCTTGGTAGTACATAGTTCTCTAGAAGTAAATTTGATCACTCTGAAAATAATTCACTTGGGTAGATGCTTAAAATCAGCAGAACCTTAAATCTACAATAAATGGATTAAAAATAAATCAGTAAGAAATAAAATCTTAATGTAGCAGTTAATAGGCATACTGTAGAATCATATCCACAAAATAGAAGAAAAGTGGATGTTTTTGATACTGTGCTAGTCAATGTTAACATACATCATTAGATTATTTTCTATCCACAACAACCTTTTAATGTATAATGTAATATCCTTATTTTAGTGAGAAGACATCATGATAAATATGATTCTTAAATATCAGCTGTATAGCTTATGGAAAGGTGAATTGAGATTCAGACATATCAGACTGAAAAGGCAGTGCATTTTATATTAATTTTAATATTTTTATAATTTATGCTGGGCAGATTCAATAGGAATATGGCATAGCACATGGCATACCATTGGGTATCATAATCATGTCTATTTCATAGAATTTGACTGACTCTCTGAAAAGCATCACATTCCTAACCAGCGGCCCAATGCCTGTCCCCAATTACAGTGGAAATTACACTTCTAAGACAAAGAAAACAGTGTGTGCAAAATGCAACAAAATATCAAATAAACATGTATATATCATGCAAAAGTGAAAAAAATATATATATAGCCTTTCCTTGACTAAATAGCTTAGTGAAAGTGAAATTCTTGTTTAGCATCTCTAAAGTATAATTAAAAAGTTTGTAGGGAATAGACCCTCTATTCCCATGGTTTTTTTTTTTTCCTTCTTAAACACCCTTTCTTGTTCTCTTACTCATTTTGTAGCTAAAAAAATATAAAATATATATAAAATAAAATAAAAATATAATATTAAGTAACTATTAATACTAAAAAAAATAATATTAATAGTTACTTAAAAAATTAACCTTCTTGGTTTCTTGGTTTCTTCTTTCAAGTTCAGAAAACACAATCTTTCTAAAGATTTAAATTTGACCCTTTAAGTCAAGCACATGTTTTTGTGCTGGCTAAAGATTAGTATGAAAACAGTCATTGAATTATTAGTCTTCGTATGTAATAATTAGAGAACTGTGTATTTTAGAGAAATGATACTTAATTATCCTGTTTTATTTTATATTTTACAATAAGATGAAGCTGATTCCTGCCACTGTTAAATGGTAAATGTATAATAACCTTCCTGAGCAGTTAGGATCCTATTGAGCAAGTGCGCCAGACTTCACATGTTACGGATTTAAGAAATAGGCTTAAACTGGCTTTTGTGTTATGTCATTCTCTAAGAAATTACGATTCTTATGTAACTTAAATTACTGTCTGGACAGGCAAGAAAAACTACATTTTCTTTTTTGTTAGGAGAATTCAGGGGAATGATACTGAAGTTTTTAACAACATGAATGCAGCTTATGAGTTTGGAGAAGGTAAAATCACCAGGCAAGTGTTTCATAAAAAGCGCGTACAATACAGCCTTTGAGGAGACTGTTGTGAACGGAACCTGAATGGCTCTATGTTCCCAAGTTGCTGATTTGGAAGCATAAGGGGTTTAGATCACAAAAATGGCATTTTGAAACAAATTTGCCTTTATACTCTGGTCATAGCCTTGGGATATGAATCATTTTCCAAGCAACATTCCAAAATAAGGGAAGTTTTCATCACAAGATGGAAAACAAAATATACAATGAGTGGAATGATAGGAAGATGTGATGAAAACATCATTTCATGGCTCACAGCATATTTGATGGTTACTCTTTTCTATCTGTGTAAAAGATAAACATATAGATTGGAAAAAAATATGCCCCAATGTTAATGAACTCTGTGCTGCTTTAAGGAGAATGGTGTAACAAAACTGATCTTTGAGAAATGATGTAGCAAAAGCAAAAAGAATCAATCTCACAAGTGGGATAGTGTGTGGGTGGAAGGGTTTCCTCCTGAATTCTCTGAGCTGTGCTTTTCCCTCCTTTCAGTTACATTTTGTAACTTTATTAGTTCTCCTGTTTTCCTCTAAGTCAGGCTAGACCACTGATATCAAACGTAAGCAGAATAAGGCTCCTTGACAATGCAGTAAAGTGGAAAGATCAAAATTACATGGAGCAATACAATGAGGAACTAGAAAAATGTTTGGTGACTTATCTAGATTTACCTTTGACTGGTTAATAGATTAATTTAGAATATGTGGGTCTTATCTCTAATTCTTTTGCCAACTAACTACTAGGAAAACTCCATAACCTCCATCAACCTCAATTTCTTCATCTGTAAATAGAGAAAGTTAAATTTAACGTCCCTGAGGTTCCACTTGGGGAAATATTTTATAAAGTTTGCAAATAACAGTATGAACTGACTTTTTTTTTTTTTTTTAAGGTGTGATCTAGGGGCGCCTGGGTGGCTCAGTGTGTTAAGCCTCTGCCTTTGGCTCATGTCATGATCTCAGGGTCCTGGGATCGAGCCCCATGTCAGGCTCTCTGCTCAGCGGGGAGCCTGCTTCCCTTCCTCTCTCTCTGCCTGCCTCTCTGCCTACTTGTGATCTCTGTCTGTCAAATAAATAAATAAAAATCTTTAAAAAAAAAAAGTATGATCTATATTATGGAAAACTGCAAATTCTAATAGTAGTAAGGGATGTCTAAAATGACAAACTATGACTTAAATAGGAATATCTCTCTTATTTCCCTTATTTAAATATTGCTAAGAGGAAAATAATGATGAAATTTAATTATACTCTCAAGACAGTACATTTTATTTTTGTTTTGTTTTTTTTTTTAAGATTTTTTGTTTATTCATTTTCAGAGAGAGAGAGCACAGTGGTGCTTTCTGTGCACAGTGGGGAGGGGGCAGAGGGAGAGAAAGTCTTTAGCCAACTACCCCCCGAGCACAGAGCAAGACATGGGGCTCGAGGCGGGGCTTGATCTCAAGATTCTGAGATCAGAACCTGAGCTGAAACCAAGAGTTGATGCTTTAACCAACTGCACTGCCCAGGTGCCACACAAGATAGTACATTTTTAAAAAAATTTTTTTAAAGATTTTATTTATTTACTTGACAGACAGAGATCACAAGTGGACAGAGAGAGAGGGAGAAGCAGGCTCCCCACTGAGCAGAGAGCCCAATGCGATGCAATGCTCCATCCCAGGACCCTGGGATCATGACCTTAGCCAAAGGCAGAGCTTAACACACTGAGCCACCCCTGTGCCCTGAGATAGTACATTTTAATCAGAGATGACTTGAGACCCTACAGGCAAGCCAGAGAGATGGACCAAGAGTAAACAAAAGGTAAGAAGGTATGATCCTAGAAAAAGTGATGTTGATACCATACATTTCCCTAATAAAATAAAAAATTACAGAGTGGTGGGTGGGTTGGGATAATAATCTCATAAATACTTGTATCATAGTGCTAGACATATAAAAATGAATACCAATATGAAAACATTTTCTGAAACTGAAGACAGAGTTTTATTGTTTTGCATGCATTAGCTATACTTTAGTTTCTTAACTGTGACAGATACTTAGGGTAGATCCAGTCATATTTTGAACATTATATCTTTTATAAAAATACTCTATTTTGAGGGGTGCCTGGATGGCTCAGTGGGTTAAGCCTCTGCCTTCAGATCAGGTCATGATCTCAGGGTCCTGGGATCAAGCCCCGCATCGGGATCTCTGCTCAGTGGGAAGCCTGCTTCCCCCTCTCTCTCTGTCTGCCTCTCTGCCTACTTGTGATCTCTGTCTGTCAAATAAATAAATAAAATCTTTTTTAAAAATACTCTATTTTGAAATACTGGTACATTTATGAAGATGTCAACACCAACTACACGTTCATTAGTTGTTCCCCATGAAATAGTATTCAAATCCTTCAAGAAAACAGGTGTGAAAAAGGAAAATAAACTTGAATATAATAAAAATATAGAAGGTGTTTCATCATAAGCTCAGTCAGTGGTATATCTTAAAATATTCAAAGCAAGAACCATTGTCACATATTGTCCCCTTTGCTCAGTCCCCATATTGCCAAACTGTGCTTGTTCCTTTCTATATCCAATTCCTGCTCTGAGGTGGGGACCAGAAATTATCCTTGTCCTTAGGGTGCCTTCATATATGTGGGCTTTCAGCTACTTCCAGGACAGTGACCTTCAACAGCGTCTTGATCTTACCCTAGGGAATGCATGAACCCCTTTTGCTACTAAGACTCTTTAATTATGATTATGCTTTGGTGTTATTTTTGGGTCACCCTGATCTAGGCTAAATTATCAAATGACTTGTGATCTCGTAGGCACCACACAATATCTAAGAAATCTGTGAAATTTGCTACACATTTTTCAATATTAGATTTAATTTTTCTTTTCTTCATTGCCATTGTGTTCCTTGCATTTCACCATTGTCTTTTTTATCCTAATGGTCACAATATACCACATATTCTCTTTACCTCTAATATACTCATATACACAAACACACATGCATATATAATATTTTTATTAAATTTCTCATGTTATGTCTTGATTTTCTAAATCTGCTTGTAAGCTCTGAGGCCTCACTTGTGTGTTCATCCTCACAAGCACATAGTGGAACACCTCCGTACAACTCACTGACAAAATAGTCAGGATTTATTGAATCTCACCTTGTATGAGGGTGTGTGCTAAGTGATTAATACCAGTCGTCAGGCAAGGCTTGACTGAAGTAAGTGGCTTCAAGTCAGGTGGCTAGTAAAGAGGAGGCAAAGATCTGAACACCCTCTGTTGGACTTCAGGCCAGTACATTTCACTGATTTGCAAATATAAACCTATCGCTTTATATCGTTCTGCATTAATTCAAAGGATCAGAAATACAAAGACCATATTTTGTAATGTTTTTGTCTTGCTTTTCCTCAGTCATTGTGAATGTGCACTTCAGGATTTATGCTTTGTTCTGTGTGCCGTGTATATGAATTTAATCAAAAATGCACAACCTAGCGCGTTAGCTTTGTGAATGGTTATCACAATGCACTGCATACAGGAGTGCTCGGTCTGCCTGCAGTGTCTAAGCATTCGTCAAACTGTGACCAAGATTTTCCTCCAGTCAGGCACAGAATCTCTTTGTTTGCCCTATCACATTCCTCTGTTGCCTATTTGTGCTGGGAAAAGACAGATCAGAAGAGGACCTTGACTTCCAGTGTCTCAAATCTGCTAGGAAAGAAAAGATGAGGCTGTAGGTAGATGAGGGAATTAAAACAACAACAACAACAACAAAAACCCACAATAGACTAGTACACTAAGTGCTCTGGGGAAAAAGAAGTCCCTAAGGAAACACCCTCATCCTTCACACCCTTGCCCTGGATATCTTAATTCTGAAGAGTTTGACCCTGCTGCTCTAAGTCCCTCATCAATCTCCTGGCATATCCCGTTCCTGGGTACAGAAGCTGTGACAGAGGCTGCTCAGCAGGTGTTCCAGAATTGCTCGAGACAATATTTCCAGCCCCCCACTTAGAACTATTACGTCTATCACAAAGGCATCCATGTTATTTCGTTCCATCTATGAACAACCATCCTAAAATAAATATATAAAGAAAATGCTAGGCTAAAATAAATTAAACTCAACTAGCGTAGTCTTTGGCAGGCAGCTTTAGTTTGACAAACTGTCTGGGAGTGTCTGTCCAACCCTGAAATACCCACCCTGGTAGGACGGCCCAGGTTTTTCCATGGGAAGTCTAGGAATCGGTGGGTGAATAATCACCAGGAGCCTTCAGATGCACCTGTTTACATGATCCCACTCTAACAAGGGCATCAGCTTTCCCCCAGTTATCTTCCGAACGTTTGTGTCATAGCAGTACTTAATTATCATCGTGCTTTAAAACACACACCTTTTTAGCAAAACAGTTAGTGTTGCAAAATAGTACACCGGGGTCACCCTCAAATCTCTCGTCTTGGTTAGGTCTAGTAGATTCTCTCTTCTGTTTTCCCCCCATAGGACCTGTCTCTGCCTGTGTGTATGCCAAGTGTGCCATTTACCAAAATATCCTGAGCTCTTATCTGACCTGAATTTCTTTCCTTTGGAGAAAGGCTTTTTGGGAGCAAGGACTAGTTTGATTCACCCTTGTATTTTTGATGGTAAGACCAATGCCTGTCACATGTTGAGTGCACTAAAAAGCTTGAATGAACTACACTTGAATTTAGAAGGAATCATTGTATCTTAGTGGTATTACATACTCCTCTCAATTTTAAGTGTTTGCTATGATTTTTAAATTATATTTCAACAATATGTGACAACTCTGCTCCTCAGGGATAAAAATTGTAGTGTAAATCCCCCAGGTTCTACAATAAACAGCTGTTCTGAGGGGCAGATCACTGAGTCCACTGAATGAGCTGCTCCTTGAGCTTTGCTTACAAAGCTGCTTACCTTTGGTGCACTCCTTGTGTTTCCACTCCACTTCTGATTGAGATGTGCCAGCATGAACTATTTTCTCTCATTGATTCCCAGCAGTTAACAATTATGCCACATGGCTTGATTTTTTTTTTCCCCAGTCTTCTGTCCAGCTTATAAACTTCAGGACAGTACCTGCTGAAATTGACTGTCAGTGATATGTCAGTGATAGCTTCATTCACAAGAAATAGGGAAAAATACACTGTTTACTACCTTCTGAAATTGTGTTTTGTTTCTCACCTGATTTTTAATGTCATTGCTAATTCATTCATTCTGGAAAAAAATATGAGCAACTGTAGTGAGTTTATGTTTTCAATAAACATTGCTTACTTCATATGAGAATTTTCAGTTAAATTATTATCACAGCTTTAAATAGAATCTTTGGATAAATGACATTGGAAAAGATGTCCCCCCCGCCTAAAGATTCTGACCATCTATTGACAATATAACCTGAGGCTGAGAAGTAAATAAAAAAATTAATAAGATAACGAAAATATTTACCCTTTAATGTAACAAATACCTAATTTTACTTCTATAGTTGTGCTACCTTACGTAGCAGAGAAATAATTGTTCATGTTTCCATTTCATTTTGCAATTTAGAGATAGAGATATTGTAAGAGATTCTCAAAGGGTCGAGAGAAGCCTCCTGGACCCCTCCTAGATTCATTCCCCATCACTTCCCTACTTCCCTATCCCTGCCAGAATTTCATCTATATATGCTCACACTTTCTAAGACTCTCATGATTTTCAGATTTCCCTAATGTATGCTCCCTTTTCAGACTAGAGTTCCTACCATCCTAAAGGACTGAGGTAAATTCCACCTCCATCCCATCTACAGCATCAACTTCACTCCTGCTTAAAATGGTGCATTTTCAGAGGCAACAATCTTTCTCATAATTAAAGTTAGAAAAACTCTTTCTAAATGTTAGTGTTTCATATATTGGGCAGATTGAAGGAATAACGCTCATTAAGACAAATGAATATAACTATTAAAATTGAACAATATGGCTTGTGGAACATAAAAAAATACAAATTTATTTCCCATTTTCCTTTAAACCTTATTTAGTGAAGGAAGAACTTATCCTCTCTCAAATGAAGTATTAGCAAGCCCTGTGAATTTACAGCTCAGTCCAAGATTAACAGGCATAATCTGTTTCTCCCTATAGCATCTGGAGTTTTGGAAAATGAAGAGAGCAAGAGTGGTTTCAGGTCTCTTCTTAGCTTCTTTGCCTCTTGCAAACGGCTGTTTCAAGCCGTACCAGGCAAGGAGAGGGAGAGGCACAGCAAACGTCCAAGTGTTCCGTCTTATGCTTACTGTCGGCTCTTAAAAAAAATAATAATAATTTAAAATTTTAAATTATTAATTTGTAATTCTTGCTTGAAGTATGTCTAATATTTGCTGATTTAAAAATAGTGCATTATGTCAAAGACTAATTGGGCCAACCATTTCAAAAAAGGAAAAATGAACAGTGTATCTTTCCTTTTACATTTAGCAAATTCTTCCCTTATTTTACTGTTCACACCTTTACTGGAATAGGCAGCTTCATGTGATGCCATTTCAGTAATGACTTATCTCAGTCTATACACTTTCCAAGAACATCACCAACTCTAAATAAGAACTAATCTGTGTCATCTGGGACCTCCGTATTCTGGGTGAACTTTATCTCCAGCTTCCGTGCTAACTGGTTGTCTATCCCCTCTTTCCTGTGGAGCCCTATCCAGTAGCTACTACTGTTGCTTGCAGTACCTTTCCTTGAGATTTTTCTGGAAGCATAATGCATCCTTTGGTTACAGTTTTGGCTTCATTCCTTTAAACTCTAACTCGGGGAAAGAGGGGAAGAAACTTTCCAAACATCTGTCCTGCCATGACTCCAGCCACCCCAGTTTGTACTCTGCCCTGGAGCTGCGGCCACCACAGGAGACACATGGTCCAACCTGTCTCGTGAAATTTTTAAAAGGTGTTAGGACATGAAGTAATTTGTACAGTGTAAATGCTGTTCCCTGATGTTGATTGTAAAACATGTGAATTATAAAATCCAGTTTCTTTTTATTTTACTGTCATTTCAAAGACACAGAAGACAGATTAATGAGTAATGAGGAATAATTATAAATCTGTTCCTATTATTAAATAAGCTCCTCCTATCTTATTTTTCTTGACTACAAAATACATAAAAATCCACAGAGCCATTTACTGCACCCAGAAAAATTGACACACACACACATCATCCACACATCTCTATATAGTTTATTTAAAACATCACATGTAGCATTTGTTTTTTCCCCCTAAATCTTACCAGTGATAAGATTATACTTTTTTCTTATAATCTATAAAAATTTTGAAAGGGTTTGGTCCTTCAGCCTTAGAGACTTTTGCTCATTCATTCTGTGTCCTCGTAAAAGAAGTATAATTCCCTATTCATATAAGAATTCTGAGACCTCAAATAAAATTATAAAATTTCAATCTCAGCTTGATTTTTTTAAGTTCATGATTTTCTCTACTTGTTTAATTCATTGACTTACATTAGTAGTGTACTATACCATACTATGTGATCTAAGCACTCCTTCGTGCTGCTATTCACGTTTAGAAATAAATTTACTGTAGAGGAGAGCCTAGCAAGGAATCTGAAGAGTGGTCAGGGAGAGTAGAATGGGAGGAGTCAGTGAAAACAAATGCGTGCATTTAGAAAATGGAGAGATTCTACCTCCTCCAAATTCTGCTAATGGCTTAAATGAGATGAAGACAGCAAATTTCCCATTGGATGTGGTAACTGGTTGAGTTGCAGGGGAGGATGGAGGTGGGAGGAGGCAAACATGACTGGATCTAGTTCAGGAGAAAATGGGGTAAGATGTGCACCAAAGGTAAAGCAACTCCATCAAGATATACTTACATAGAGAGAACAGACTACTGAAACACCACTATGGAGGGAGATGTCAGGTCAAGGGAGGGTTTTTAGATAATAGGGAGATATAGCATCTTTATATGCTGATGTGAATGTTCTAACAAATGATAAAGGAAAAGATTGTGGCTCATTTCTGGAGTAATTTTTTCATATAGATGATAATTGAAATCCGTTGCAAAAGTGCAGTACTTAGCCTTAAACATGCAGGGCAGTTATTCCATTTTAACAAGAGGAAAGACAAAGTATGTGGGTCTCAGGCAGAGTGGGAGATTTAATGAACCATTAAGATGAACCATTGGCAAGATGAACCATTCCCTTTGGTTGCTTCTTTTTCCCTAGTGAAATAAATCAAGGACATCATCTGTGAATATGAAAGGAAATGGCTGTGATGGAGAGTGTTTTGACTAGAGAAAATTAGTAGGCCTGTTCACCCATGCTGAGAAATTCTGGTGATAAATTTATAGCGTGATAAGGTAGAATGGTTAACATTCCGGTTTAAACTGCTCAAATACAGACATTGAGTAAGTGGAGGTAACCTTCAAGGTAAATGTAAGAGAGAGGGACAAGGAAGTTGAAAATGTATGCAAATGAAGGATTCATTTCAGAAGCCTTGGAATCCTGGATGTAAAGGGAGAACTGCGAAGATAGGAGGAAAGATAGGGGCAGTGAGTAGTTGGTAGGCCCGATGGACTGGAGGTCCTGGAAGTAGCGAAGAATATTTAGAACTTTGCTATTTGAAATAATTTTAGTACTGCATTTTAATTTTGTGTTGACTTTTTAAGGTATGACTGTTTGTATTAACTTTTTAATTAATTTTAATTTTTTAGTGATTGTTCTAGGGATGTATTATTCATTCTTAACTTACTGCGCTGCACTTAAAGTTTCTTTTATAATATTTTATGTGAAGTAGAAGAAACTCAGAATAGTTCCTGCTTTTCCACCCTAAAAGGACATATATATAATAATGTGCATATATATATGTATATATAAAACATTTAGTATAACTGTTGTGATACAGTCATAGTATTTTCTTTAAATAATAATATATCATTTAAATACATTAAGAGATAACATAAATATTTAACAAAATATTTAACAAATATTTTCCTGTGTTTGCCATTTCTGGTGCCCTTTATTCCTTGCTACAAATCTGAGTTGCTATCTGATGTCAGTACTGCTCATGCTAAACAAATTTTTTAATTGTTTCTTCAAGAACTGGTCGTCTGGTGAGAAAGCTTTTCAATTTTTATCTCAAAATGGCATTTGCTTTACTTTTGAAAAATACTTCTTTCTGATAAAGTTTCCTTTCTTTTTAGAACTTGATGGATATTATTCTATCTTCTGGTCTTCTTTATTTCTGATGATAAATCAGGTAGTTTATATTATGATTCAACTATGATTCAATTATCTCTTGCTGGTTATAGTATTTCCCTATTATTTTTTGGCTTTTAGTAATTTCATTTTTTTATGTCTAAGAGTAGTTTTCTTTCTAGATATCTTTTTTATACTTTTGTTAGGCACTTTATGGTTTTCATCAAATTTGGGAAATTTTTAGTCATTGATTCTTAAAAAAATTTTTGGAACCCTTATCTCTTTTCTGGACTTCTGTTGATAATGTCCCAATGTTCGTGGAGGTTTTCCTCATTTTTCTTTTCAGTCTTCTATTTTTCTCCCTTTTCTGAAAAATCAAATAATGTCCATTGATCTATCTTCACATTCACCGAGCCTACCTTTTGCCATTATTTGTCTGATCTTAAGCCCTTCCCAAGAATTTTATAGTTCAGATATTGTAAATATCAGTTTTAGAATGTTTATTTATTATTTTCTTTCCTATTACTCTGCTAAGATTCTCTGTCTGTTCCACAATCATATTTTCTTTCTGTTTAGACAAAAAAATAAATAACTCTAAGATTTTGTCTGCTAATTCCAATATCTAAATCATCCATTGAAAATCATCTATCTTGGGACTCCTGTGTGCCTCAGTTGGTTAAGTGGCTGCCTTCAGCTCAGGTCATGAGCCCCGTGTCAGGCTCCCTACTCAGTCAGAAGCCTGCTTCTCTCTCTGCCATTCCCCCTGCTTGTGTTCCCTCTCTCACTGTGTCTCTCTCTCTCAAATAAATAAATAGAATTTTTAAAAAAATAAATAAAATATATTTTAAAAAAAGAAAAGAAAAATATCTATCTCACTTCCAGAACTTATGGCATGTGAGAAATGCTAGAAAATACACAACTAATATTCCAAAAAAGCATTCTGGAAATCAGTATCCTAGGACAGCTGCTGATAAAGATCTATTTCACACTAGTGTTGAAGAGTTGCTGAGTTGAGGGTTTGGATCAATAGAGAGGAGTAGGATTTTTGAAGATATATAAGGGAAGAGATTGGTTCTGATGGCATGTAGAGAGAAATTTGAAGAATCAGGACTATTATATCTTCCTTTACTTGACTGTGTTTTTGTCCAGTATTTGTAATCTAGAAAACTTACTGCTATAATTCCCAATGACTAATGGACTTCATGGCATGGAAATTACGATCACACTGGCTGACTAAATAGCTAAAGTATTTGAATTCTTAAGCAACAAAGACCTTACTTAACGTTGATGTCTTTGCCCTTAGTAGGAAAGAATGGAGTACTTTGTAGGACAAGCATTGTTTTCAAATAAAACCAATGTAATTTGCTTTGAGAAAGTTATTTACTGACATATATAAATTAATGGCTTCAAAAGTACAATTCAGAACATGTTTTGTTGAGGAACACTAAATGACATTTTTTGATATTTTAAATAGATAAATTTTAAGTCATTAGTTCACCTAATTTGGCTGTTGTCGTTTTTCTTGGGAACTTTAAAATGTTGTCTTTAAAATAAAGAGGGAAAAGAGATTTCTTTTATTTTTTCTTTCAAGCTCTGGTATAATAAAAACAAATTCATAGTACATTTCATACATACATACATGGAGTGCACACTTGATTTCTTTTCATGAATAACATTTTATTATAATTGAAATGCTAAATATATTGAATAACATACGGTCATAATTTTATAATGGAGAAGTTAATATTATGAGATAGAAATTATGCTTGAGTTGATAGAATAACAGTTTGATGACTGTACGTCAAATTTCACACATTACACAAATATGTGTCTGGTTGTCAACTCTTAGCGGGCAATATATTGGTTGACATAATATGTAAAAGACACGTGAGCTGATTAGAGAAGATGCTAACTGGCAACAGGTGGGCAAGATATCCCAGTGTATCAGCTGGAATTTCATTCCAAAAGTGCATAGGATATAGATTCTCTTTAAAAAAGAAGTGCAGAAAGATCAGAGAGCATACCCAAGAAAGTAATCCACTTTGAGTAATTTTTTTTTAAGTGTAAAAAGATAGAAGGGAATACTTAATAGGAGTAGTCATTCTTAATACTCTGTATTGAAAGTTTAAGGTTTTGCTTATTGGCATCCCTGATTGTTAGTTCAGCTTACTTTAAATATAAGAACATACACACACACACACACACACACAGACACACACACACACAGACACACACACACACACAGATGTAATTTTATGTTAACTCCCCAAGTCCTGTTTATCTAACCAAATAATCTAAAGAGATGCTGGCCCAAGGAGAACAAGGACTGGCTGCACATAACTGGAACACTTCTGTTAGCATTTACTTACTGAATATCAGCCTAATGCACTAGGTATAGTTACTCATGTACGAAAAGCAATTAAAACACATGGGATCACACTAAATGTCATACAGGAGATCATGATGGGATGATGTAGTAGCAAGAGGTTTGATGGCTACATGAGGTCAAGTGGTCAGGAAGAATCTCAGATACGACGCATGTATAGAGTGTTAGGCTCAGTTCTTACCAAAATTTATTTAAAGACAGCGCCTTATTACTAATTGCTGAGGTTACAAGACTATCACTTCAGACATCACTAAATTATCTTTCTCCAGTTCTGACATCTTCTGTTTGCGCATTACCCTGAGTTCTGACATTTGTTTAATTGCTTTTAACTGCTCTCCTCAGCCCTAGTGCAAAGCCCAAGCCGGACCCTCTTCTTTGAATTCATGTTGGTTATACTTCGTCTCTGATTCTGTACCCACCACCTTGCTTATTTTCTCCCAGTTGGTTTTTCATATCTTACATGTTACCATTTCTACCTTTATGCTGCAGCTCAGAATTCATGATCAGAATCTCTTGCCTCATATCCTGAAGCATGAATCTTTGAAAATGTAGGGTTCATAAATTAATAGTTTTTTGTTCTTTTGTTTTGTTTTGTGATTTTTTTGTTTTTCCATATTGAATTCAGCCTTAGATTTGTCTTTTATTCTGGTAGTTCTTTGTAGAACCTAAGTATTTCCCCATTTTTACATGAGTCACACAACTACCTTCTGCAGTAAAATGAAGTATTTACAAGTGCTGTTTCTGTCATTCTGTTTTAGTGTTTGTCTTATAAAAGTGATAATTTGGGCTTTGATTGAGAACATGCATTTTGCAGTCTCCTTTTAAAGTAGCTGCCTTCCTGGAAAAGTTCTACTCGTTTAACAAAACTACTCAAATGTAACTTCCAGTCTAATGCCTTCACTTACTTCCTTAGTAATACTGAGGTGATTCTCACTTCATATTTGCATGGTGCTTTATAGCCAGTAATATCCTACTTCAGTTAGTTTGTTGTCATAATTGTCTGTTCACATGTCTGTCTCTTCCACTCTTCTGTGCTACCCTAAATAGAAGATTCTATTGCATATCTATCCTTGCACCCCTGCCTGCTGTTGTATGAAGTAAGAGAATCGAGACCATTTTTCCTCTTCTCAAGGTTCACTTGAAAGTATATTCTGGGGTCGGGGGGTGGGGAATGTTATTTACATATTTGTAGAGACATTTTAAGCAATAAATGGAAATTCAAATACTAAATCCATGACTATCTCTTTTTTCATTGGCATGAAAACTTACAAAGATTTTTTGTGTTCAAAGAGAAAGCCTATACAATAGCAGAAAAGCTATACAACATAGCTATAACAAGACAAAACAAAACACAGTAAAGAAACCCAAAGAATGTAGAATAATTGGTCTTCTGGTTGTCAGTGTAGTTTTACTAGCATGTAACAAACTAGTCTTTATTATAATAACACAAGAAACATAAGGCTGCAATAAAATAATCTTATGACATGTTCTGCGTACCTAAGATTATTTATTATTTGATTCCCACAATTGTTGTTATTTTCTCAGAGGGAACTTAAAATTAATTACTCTGAATTCAAATTTAAGGAATAAAAAATGAAAGAAATAAAATTTGCCCAACTACTATTAATTTTGTAAGTATTAATTATATGGGTCATGATTAATCGATACTGCTTTTAAACTTTATCATAGGAAAGATATTTAATGCCACACAAGGTTTTACAGAAGTCAAGTAGTTTCTGAGTGTTCTGGCTAACAAAAGAGGAAGGTAGAGAAGTGGTAATTTTAACTTGTGATTTTACCACCATACTTGCGGTTTATTAATGGTCTATCAAGATAGTTATGATGCACATTTACTACTTAACACCAAAAAGTGCATTATCAAAAACATAGTAGATACAAGAGAAGAAAATTTATTTTTAATGGAGGCAATAGTATTTAGCTTTATGAAAGATATGCAGATAATAAGTAACTAGTATATATTTGCTTTCTTTTAAACAGTTGATGTACTGCTATTTCTTCTTTCTAGTAATAAAACTCACTGTGTTAGCAATGGAGGGCATTATTAAAATCAGAGCAATATTAGGTAATGAACTGCATTAGTGTATAATATAACAGATTTTATGTATTTATATATGTGTGTGTATATGTTGATATAATTATTACTTTAAGAACATTTACAATTTACAATTTATGGTCTCTCTATAGTCCTGGATGGCTTCAATGTTTAAAAAAATCTTACTGATTCTCCAAGCACTTAACCTTTAAATAACCAGCATTGATAAGAGAGGAATATACTGAAATTTTCTGCAAGAACCTGACTGAATAACATGGAGTCAGTAGATCTATAGGTGATCCATTAAAAGTCCAAGGCTTCTAATAGTTGGGAGCATAAACATAATTAGCTGTTAGAAAATCTTCTAAATTAGGGTAACAGATTATTTTTTCAAAACAGCAAAACCATAACCTATAAAAATGTATTTTGATTGATAAAATTTAAGTGCACATTTGGAATAATTCTCATTTTCTTGTTAAACAAAAAAAAAAAAAAAAAGGAAAGAAAAATTTAAAATGGTACAAAATAAGAATTAAGCCATCAAGCCATGAGAAGATGTGGGGGAACCTTAAATGCAAAGTACTAGTGAAAGAAGTCAATCTGAAAAGGCAATATATTGTATGACTCCAACTCCATCTACATTCTGGCAAAGACACTGTCTCCATCAGGACACTCCATCAGGAGACAGTAAAAAGATGTTACCTAGCGTTAAGGGGTGGAAAGGTTGAATAGGTGGACCATCGAGGATATTCAGGGAAAAAAAATACTCTGTATGATATTATAATAGTGTAACACATCATTATACCTTTGTCCAAACCCACAGAATATGCAGCACTGAATGAGCCCTTAGGTAAACTATGGACTCTGAGTGATAATGGCATCAGTGTAGGTTCATCATTTATAACAAATACACATTCCACTCTTGTGGGGGAGTTTGATGTTGGACGAGGCTGTGGGTGAATGGGGCAAGCAGTAGACAGAAACTCTCCATACTTTCCATTCAATTTTGCTGTGAACATAAAACTTCTCTAAAGGTGGGGGGTGGGGATTTCCAGAATTGCGGAGTAAGAAGCTTTATTGTCCTTCTTCAGCTCTACCTCCGTGCTCTATTTGGGGAAGAAATGGTCCAAAAGATGGGTTCACATTCCCCCCCACTAGCTTTTAGTATGAGACTACATTTTACTTATTGAGGACAGTCTGCCCACTTTTTTCATCCACCAAGTCCCATGAAGCAGACTTAAACCAGTCAAGCATGATTGAAAAGAGTGTGTTTCCATTTCTCCATTAACTCCACAAGAAAGACTTTAAAAACAAAACCTTTTCTAGAGGTAAAGAAAGGTATTTCATAATTATATATATATAATTATACATTATATAATTTAATTATGTATATATAATTATAAATTATATAACATATATAAAAATATATATATATATTTGTGTGTGTGTGAATCGTCAAGCAGTTACACCTATAAACAAACATGCATCTAAAGACAGTCTCAAATGCAGGAAGCAAAAACTGGCAGAACTGAAAAAAGAAATACATAATTCAACAATGATCATTGGAGACATCAATACACCACTTCCAATAATGAATAAGACAATGTGGCAGAAGATTAACAAGGAAAAAAACATTTTAACACTATAAACCATTAAGACGTAAAATTCATCTGTGGAATTCCCCACTCAAAGCACAAAACTCTTCTTCACAAATGCCAGTTGAACACTCTCCAACATAGACCAGATGCTAGAACTTAAAAGAAGTATAAATAAACTTAAAGAGATTGAATTTTGCAAAATAGTTCCTCTGACCAAAATGGAAATAAATCAGAAACTTGTAGCAAAGGGATATTTGGGAAATTCACATATATGTGGGAATTTATTGCACATCTCAATAACTAATAGACCAAAGAAGAAATTATAAGGAAAATAAGAAAATCTGAAGCAAATGTAGAGAAAACCACAACATACTAAAACTTACGTATGGTATGAGGAGAATTTGCCTTGCAAGGAATTAATAGCTCTAAACATATTAAAAAAGAAGAAATTTCCTGAATCAATAACTTAACCTTCTAATTTAAGAAAATAGAAAAAGAAGAGCAAACTAAACTCAAAGGAAACAGAAGGAAGAAAAAAATAAAGATTAGAGGAGAAATAAAGTAAAACAAGAAAAGCCATTGAAATAAATTAAATCAAAAGTCACATCTTTATAAAAATCAACAAATTGACAGTTCTAAGGTAAACTATGCAAGAAAACAGAAGAGACTCAAATTGCTAAAATCAGGAATAAAAGAAGTGACATCACTCTGGAATTTACAAAAATATAAAAGGGTAGTAAGTATGAACAACTTCATGCTAGCAGAGCAAAACCAAACTGAAACAGAAAAACATAAAAAATGAAAAAAATTTGGACATTTGAGCTGTGCATGCAGATTCTGTTCTCTGTTGCTCATTTCTTTTTTTTTTTTTTTTGGTTCCACATTTCTTTTCTTTCTTTTTTTTTTTTAATAAATTTATTTATTTATTTTTTTAATAAACATATAATGTATTTTTATCCCCAGGGGTACAGGTCTGTGAATCACCAGGTTTACACACTTCACAGCACTCACCATAGCACATACCCTCCCCAATGTCCATAACCCTACTCCCCCTCTCCCAAACCCCTCCCCCCAGCAACCCTCAGTTTGTTTTGTGAGATTAAGAGTCACTTATGGTCTCTCTCCCTCCCAATCCCATCTTGTTTCATTTATTCTTCTTCTACCCCCTTAACCCCCCACTATGTTCTAATAACTACTTAGGGAAATTACATGTAAAATTATAATATTTGGTACATGACAAATTCTGCCTCTGTCTACAATGGCCTGTACTGCCATTCTGCTCCCTCTGTAGACTTACTATTGCCCAACACACATCTAGTTATTGCTAGATAAACTTTAAGTGTTAATAAGGTAAATATATGATTTGTCACTGAAACCAAGGCATGTTTTGGGGTGTGAAAGTGGTTGCTGCCAAAAGCATGTGGATACTATGAATGTAATAATGACCATTCATTCCAAGCACACCTATCAGCAGTGAGTTTCAAGGCAACCTAACCGTGTAATCATTGGTTAGCCAAGGTGATGGAAATGCTTATTTGGGTGGATTTCTGATGATAATACTTAATATTTTTCAATACCTTCTTCAGTAGACATTGAACCAGCCTAACCTCTCTCTTTTCAACTAGGAGTAAATGACCGGAGCAAGTCTATGCTCCATGTTGAATAAGAAAAAAAATTATATTAATCCTGTATGAATCTAGAGAAGTTTATGTACACTCAAGCCTATAAGGCACTTAAAGAGCCCTCCATTATGTCCTCTACTTGCAATAGATTCTGGATTCAGAACGCATCAAACTCGATAGTAAACAAATAGACACAGACCTTTACATTTCAAAACTGGTGGAAGTACCAAAGTATTTCTTAGCTTTCACTTCAAATAAAACTACCTTCTATCTGCTAAATGCCAGGAATCTTCAAAATTCCTAGAAAAGGCATAAGTTCTTTCAAGCCTGTGTAGAAAAATATTAAGAGATCATTTTTCACAGTCCCGAATCCCCCAGTAAGATGCTGTTTTCTTCAGATAAAAGCATGCTTTTTTTTTTTTAACAATGTGTTCTTGACCTTAAAATTAGCTTCCTTCAATAAAATTTTCTTTAACTAATTGTACACAAGGCACAATGGAAACAGAAGAGGACCAGACATAGTCACATGTGGCTTATATTTCGTGTGAGACGGATATAACATAAATACAGCGTATCTTTTTCTTCTCATATGTGATCAATCCCTTTCATCTCAGAAATCCTGACGTGTTTTAATACCTGGTTGTATCTTTCCAAACACACTTCTGAACTGAGCTGCAGCTGGAAATCTTTAAAGACAAAAACAAACACACAGAAACTTTCCTTAAAATTGGCAGGTGCCTATTTTTACTTTTAAATTTCTTTAAATTTATGAGAAAGTTTTATCAACCCCTCATTTTCACGTTAGGTAGGATATCAATTGTGAAGGCATTTGTGAAAATATGCAAAATTATTGGCATTTGTAAAAGGATAGACATCTCTTTGCTCTTTGATACTGTAGTTATCTTGTGATAACAATTTTTATTGTTGGGCTATATAAAGCAATAAGTCTACCTATCCAAATAAATCACTACTAAGTATGTCTTTATGGAGTGCATACACTTAAATATTATTGTTTCAGAGATGAGGGGTCATACTACTTTTGGCTGAAGAATGTGCATTAATGACATGAGTGAAGAAAGATTAAATATCACGTTATGGTTAGCATTTCATTCCTTTATTGTGCATGTACCAAATCCTAGGGACAGTTTTTTAAGCATATAAAAATATATAAAATATATATAAGTATATAAAGCCAACCACAGTAAATTATATTTTAATTAGAAAAAAACAATAATTAAATATAGACATAGACACAGATATAAGTAAAGAGTTGCATTTATAAAAATAAGTTTGAGGATAGACATGAAAATATGGAAATACATAGAGATAGAATGTAAAAAAGAAATACGATTATAGGTAATGATGATTATAGTGAGTAATAAGTCAGTCTGAGAGACTGGAGAAACATGGAAGCTAGTTCTGTTATGTTTGATAATTTTCCTTTTCATAGAATTTTTTTTTCTTTATTATAAAGTTGTGTTGCCAAGGTGAATTACTAAAGAGAATTTCTAAAAACATTACAAAAGCTCAAAGAATAAATGAATCATTCATATACTCATTTTTCATTTTTTTCCAGACTGTGCAAAGATGATATATCCCTGCTTTCTGAAAGTAGTGTGTCTACTTTTGCCTTTCAGTTATTTAGTCCTTATTATACTCTATATTTGCTTATGTCCTATTGTTCTGCCTGCTTCCAAGCCATAGGAACTTTTTGACCTTTACATTTCATTTGCTTTAAATCCTGTCTTACACCAAGTTTAGCACTGACCATATTTTATATTCAATAAATACCTGATGGATTCAATCAAAATGATTTTAGTTAAATCCAAAAACCTCGTTACTTTAAATGTTATGTAAAACAATTACAGTAAACTTGGAAATGCACATAGATAATTATGTTTTTATTGGTTATGTAAAATACTACTTAATTGAAGTATGAAGGGAATTGTAAATTTAGAATTAATTTTAAGCAGCCATCACTTCAGATTAGTCCCCAAATTAAGTTCTGAAAACATGGTGACAGATTAGGAAATGCCATAGCCCTCCTATAAAATAAGTGCAGAGGGTCTCCTGGATGGTTCAGCCCTTTAGGTGTCCAACTCTTGAGTTCAGCTCAGGTCATGATCTCAGGTTTGTAAGACTGAGCCCCCTGTCCATCCCCGTGCTCGTCAGGAGTCTGCTTGAGATTCTTTTCCTGTCCCTCTGCTCCTCCCCCCACTCATGCTCTCTCTGTCTCTCAAATGAATAAATGAATGTTTAAAAAAGTAAGTGGAGAAGCTTATCCTTTGATGCTTGTTTACTAACTTGGGACGCAAAGCCTGGGTAGCTCCATCTACAGAGTATTGGGTTCTTGGTGATTGGCTGACACTACTGTGGTCAATCAGAGAAGTCAACAATATGAAGAACCAAAGACTATCAGTGGCCATGATGTAGTGGAAATCAGTGGAATCGAAAACAATGGAATCTTAAGTTGTTACTGTGTTTACTACTCAGGATTTAAAAGGTAGCGCACAATTCTTTAGAATAACATCTATCCTGATGGTGGAGAGGTGGAATGTACACAAATTAAAAAAACCATTTGTTACTGGAAATCAACAGGCAACATCCATCAAAAGGAGAGATGCAGGATAAACCATAGTTGGCAGAAATAAATATCTGCACAGATTGTTAGTGTTTGTTATTAAATATGTTAGCAATATTATTTAATTTGCTTAACATTTATATTTAATATATTTTAGAACATGAAATATAAACAGAAATGTTAACTGAAAATGTATATGTTAAATATATTTTTGAAAATAAGTTGCTTATAAAGTGTGTCTTGGCTAGAAAAAGAAAGAAAAAAGTATACCATTAAATAGATATCCATATTTTAGGAAATCATGGAAAGAGATAAGAAATGCCTCCACTTTTTCTTTTCAAAAATTGATCGTACTTTTCCTAGACTTAAAATTCTTATTTTAGTGTTGCTTTTATTTTGAGAACTACAACAATACCATTGATTTGACATCTTCCTCAAGAAGTTCAACTTTGGAGGAGGAGTCAAGATGGCGGAGAAGTAGCAGCTGAGACGACATCAGGTAGCGGGAGATCAGCTAGACAGCTTATCTAAAGATTGCAAACACCTACAAATCCAACGGGAGATCGAAGAGAAGAAGAACAGCAATTCTAGAAACAGAAAATCAACCACTTTCTGAAAGGTAGGACTGGCGGAGAAGTGAATCCAAAGCGACGGGAAGATAGACCCCGGGGGGAGGGGCCGGCTCCCGGCAAGCGGCGGAGCCACAGAGCACAAAATCGGGACTTTTAAAAGTCTGTTCCGCTGAGGGACATCGCTCCAGAGGCTTAACCGGGGTGAAGCCCACGCGGGGTCAGCGTGGCCTCAGGTCCCGCAGGGTCACAGAAGGATCGGGGGTGGCTGAGTGTGGCAGAGCTCACAGGTATTAGAACGGGGAAGCCGGCTACAGAGACGGAGCCGAGGAGTGACTCTCAGCTCGGGGTTACCTTGAACCGGTCACAGGCTCGGTCAGCTCGGAGCGCGGCCGGAGGCCAGGGTGACGGGAGTAATTGGGCGCTGTTCTCTGAGGGTGCACTGAGGAGTGGGGCCCCGGGCTCTCGGATCCTCCGGGCCGGAGACTGGAGGCCGCCATCTTCATTCCCGTCCTCCGGACTCTACGGAAAGCGCTCAGGGAACAAAAGCTCCCGAAAGCGAACTCGAGCGGATTACTCAGCCCGGCCCCAGGTAAGGGCGGTGTGACTCTGCCTGGGGCAAAGACACTTGAGAATCACTACAACAGGCCCCTCCCCCAGAAGATCAACAAGAAACCCAGCCAGGACCAAGTTCACTTACGAGGAGTGCAGTTTCAACACCAAGGAGAGCAGCGGAATTCCAGAGGAGGAGAAAGCAAAGCACGGAACTCATGGCTTTCTCCCCATGATTCTTTAGCCTTGCAGTTAATTTTTTTTTCTTTTTCAATTTTTTTTTCTCTTCTTCTGCTAAATTTTTTTAACTTTTACCCTTTTCTTTTTTAACATTTTTTAACTAGTTTATCTAATATATATATATTTTTTTCCTTTTTATATTTTTTCATTATTGGTTTTCTTTTTTTATTTGTTTCTTTTTTCTTTTTTTTTTCTTTTTTTCTTTCTGAACCTCTTTTTATCCCCTTCCCCCCTCCCTCACGATTTGGGATCTCTTCTGATTTGGCTAAAGCATATTTTCCTGGGGTCGTTGCCACATTTTAGTATTTTACTTGTTCCTTCATATACTCTTATCTGGACAAAATGATAAGGTGGAAAAATTCACCACAAAAAAAAGAACAAGAGGCAGTACCAAAGGCTAGGGACCTAATCAATACAGACATTGGTAATATGTCAGATCTAGAGTACAGAATGACGATTCTCAAGGTTCTAGCTGGGCTCGAAAAAGGCATGGAAGATATTAGAGAAACACTCTCAGGAGATATAAAAGCCCTTTCTGGAGAAATAAAAGAACTAAAATCTAACCAAGTTGAAATCAAAAAAGCTATTAATGAGGTGCAATCAAAAATGGAGACTCTCACTGCTAGGATAAATGAGGCAGAAGAAAGAATTAGCGCTATAGAAGACCAAATGACAGAGAATAAAGAAGCTGAGCAAAAGAGGGACAAACAGCGACTGGACCACGAGGGCAGAATTCGAGAGATAAGTGACACCATAAGACAAAACAACATTAGAATAATTGGGATTCCAGAAGAAGAAGAAAGAGAGAGGGGAGCAGAAGGTATATTGGAGAGAATTATTGGAGAGAATTTCCCCAATCTGGCAAAGGGAACAAACATCAAAATCCAGGCGGTTCAGAGAACCCCCCTCAAAATCAATAAGAATAGGTCCACACCCCGTCACCTAATAGTAAAATTTACAAGTCTTAGTGACAAAGAGAAAATCCTGAAAGCAGCCCGGGAGAAGAAGTCTGTAACATACAATGGTAAAAATATTAGATTGGCAGCAGACTTATCCACAGAGACCTGGCAGGCCAGAAAGAGCTGGCATGATATATTCAGAGCACTAAACGAGAAAAACATGCAGCCAAGAATACTATATCCAGCTAGGCTATCATTGAAAATAGAAGGAGAGATTAAAAGCTTCCAGGACAAACAAAAACTGAAAGAATTTGCAAACACCAAGCCAGCTCTACAGGAAATATTGAAAGGGGTCCTCTAAGCAAAGAGAGAGCCTAAAAGTAGTAGATCAGAAAGGAACAGAAACAATATACAATAACAGTCACCTTACAGGCAATACAATGGCACTAAATTCATATCTCTCAATAGTTACCCTGAATGTTAATGGGCTAAATGCCCCAATCAAAAGACACAGGGTATCAGAATGGATAAAAAAACAAAACCCATCTATATGTTGCCTACAAGAAACTCACTTTAAACCCGAAGACACCTTCAGATTTAAAGTGAGGGGGTGGAAAAGAATTTACCATGCTAATGGACATCAGAAGAAAGCAGGAGCGGCAATCCTTATATCAGATCAATTAGATTTTAAACCAAAGACTATAATAAGAGATGAAGAAGGACACTATATCATATTCAAAGGATCTGTCCAACAAGAAGATCTAACAATTTTAAATATCTATGCCCCTAACGTGGGAGCAGCCAACTATATAAACCAATTAATAACAAAATCAAAGAAACACATCGACAATCATACAATAATAGTAGGGGACTTTAACACTCCCCTCACTGAAATGGACAGATCATCCGAGCAAAAGATCAACAAGGAAATAAAGGCCTTAAATGACACACTGGACCAGATGGACATCACAGATATATTCAGAACATTTCATCCCAAAGCAACAGAATACACATTCTTCTCTAGTGCCCATGGAACATTCTCCAGAATAGATCACATCCTCGGTCCTAAATCAGGTCTCAACCGGTATCAAAAGATTGGGATCATTCCCTGCATATTTTCAGACCACAATGCTCTGAAGCTAAAACTCAATCACAAGAGGAAATTTGGAAAGAACCCAAATACATGGAAACTAAACAGCATCCTTCTAAAGAATGAATGGGTCAACCAGGAAATTAAAGAAGAATTGAAAAAATTCATGGAAACAAATCATAATGAAAATACAACGGTTCAAAATCTGTGGGACACAACAAAGGCAGTCCTGAGAGGAAAATATATAGCGGTACAAGCCTTTCTCAAGAAACAAGAAAGGTCTCAGGTACACAACCTAACCCTACACCTAAAGGAGCTGGAGAAAGAACAAGAAAGAAACCCTAAACCCAGCAGGAGAAGAGAAATCCTAAAGATCAGAACAGAAATCAATGAAATAGAAACCAAAAAAACAATAGAACAAATCAACGAAACTAGGAGCTGGTTCTTTGAAAGAATTAATAAGATTGATAAACCCCTGGCCAGACTTATCAAAAAGAAAAGAGAAAGGACCCAAATCAATAAAATCATGAATGAAAGAGGAGAGATCACAACGAACACCCAAGAAATACAGACAATTATAAGAACATATTATGAGCAACTCTATGCCAACAAATTTGACAATCTGGAAGAAATGGATGCATTCCTAGAGACATATAAACTACCACAACTGAACCAGGAAGAAATAGAAAGCCTGAACAGACCCATAACCAGTAAGGAGATTGAAACAGTCATCAAAAATCTCCAAACAAACAAAAGCCCAGGGCCAGACGGCTTCCCGGGGGAATTCTACCAAACATTTAAAGAAGAACTAATTCCTATTCTCCTGAGACTGTTCCAAAAAACAGAAATGGAAGGAAAACTTCCAAACTCATTTTATGAGGCCAGCATCACCTTGACCCCCAAACCAGACAAGGATCCCATCAAAAAAGAGAACTACAGACCAATATCCTTGATGAACACAGATGCAAAAATTCTCACCAAAATCTAGCCAATAGGATTCAACAGTACATTAAAAGGATTATTCATCACGACCAAGTGGGATTTATTCCAGGGCTGCAAGGTTGGTTCAACATCCGCAAATCAATCAATGTGATACAACACATTAATAAAAGAAAGAACAGGAACCATATGATACTCTCAATAGATGCTGAAAAAGCATTTGACAAAGTACATCATCCCTTCCTGATCAGAACTCTTCAAAGTGTAGGGATAGAGGGCACATACCTCAATATTATCAAAGCCATCTATGAAAAACCCACCGCAAATATCATTCTCAATGGAGAAAAACTGAAAGCTTTTCTGCTAAGGTCAGGAACACGGCAGGGATGTCCGTTATCACCACTGCTATTCAACATAGTACTAGAAGTCCTAGCCTCAGCAATCAGACAACAAAAAGAAA